>NC_135954.1:7075846-7375846 GCF_053455715.1 Rhinoraja longicauda
AAACAAGCCCACCACGCCAACCATCGATCAGCACCCCCCCCCCCCCCCCCCCCCCCCACAAACCCCTGTTTGGCACCAGTTCTCTGTTCAGGGCAATTTACAGAGGGCCAATTAACCTGCCAAAACCTGCACGGCCTTGGGATGTGGGAGGAAACCGGAGCACCCGGAGGAAACCCACGCAGGTCTGGGGGGGGGGGGGAGGGGAACGTGCAAACTCCACACAGACGGCACCCGAGGTCAGGACTCGAACCTTTGCCTCCTGGCGCTGTCAGGCAGCAGCTCTACCTGCTGCACCCTCCCCCCCCCCCTCCCTCCTGTGCCGAGAGAGTGAGATGAGAACAATGGAACAGGGGGCGAGGGACTTTATGGAGCCCATGTCTGTTTTTAGATCTTGCCTCGTGTAAACCAGACTGGGTTAATCAGTAAACTACAGGAAAGATGTTGTCAAGCTGGAAAGGGTGCGGGGAAGATTTACGAGGATGTTGCCAGGACTAGAGGGCCTGAGCTACAGGGAGAGGTTGAGCAGGATGGGACTCTGTTCCTTGGAGCGCAGGAAGATTGGGGGGGGGGTGATCTTATAGAGGCGTACAAGATCATGAGAGGAATAGATCGGGTAGTCTTTTACCCAGAGTAGGGGAATCAGAGGACAAGGGATGGAGAGTGAGAGAAAGTAAAGGTTACTTGAAACACTACTTGTGAACTAACTGTCCAAGCCCCTGGATGTCATAGAAACACTCCAACATCCATCTCCATTTGTACATCGTGTATGTGTATGTGACAAATAAATTTGACTTGACTTGACAATAACGTCCATTCATATAGGGGGAACCCTTCCTTGGTAACCCTGTCGCTTAAAGGTCTCGACCCGAAATGTCACCCATTCCTTTTCCCCTGAGGTGCTGCCTGACCTGACCCGCTGAGTTCCTCCAGCATTCTGTGCCTACCGTCAGAGACCATGAATATCTCCGTGGGGCAATTGGCCGAATTCTGCTTCGGGAACTTGAAGAGCGGGCGGCACGGAGGCGCGGCGCCTTGCATCCCTTGCAGCGCCCGGAGACCCGGGTTCGATCCCGACCGCGTGTGCTGTCCCTGCGGAGTTTTTTAACGTTCTCCCCGTGACCTTGCGCGGGGTTTCTCCGAGATCTTCGGGTTTCACCCCCCACACTTCAAAGGCGTGCAGGTTTGTCGGTGAATCGGCTCGCTGTGTGCGTGTGTAAATCGTTCCCAGCGTGTGTGCAGGGTAATGTTAGTGTGCAGGGATCGCTGGTCGGCGCGGACCCGGTGGGCCGAAGGGCCTGTTTCCATGCATGTATCTCTAAACTAAGCCAAAGTAAACTTCTGAATTTTCGTACAGACAGCACCTGCAGTGGGGATCGAACCCGGGTCGAGCCTGGATAGAGCTCTTAAGGATAGCGGAGTCAGGGGGTACGGGGAGAAGGCAGGAACGGGGTACTGATTGAGAATGATCAGCCATGATCACATTGAATGGCAGTGCTGGCTCGAAGGGCCGAATGGCCTCCTCCTGCACCTATTGTCTATTGGGACTCTGGCGCTGTGAGGCAGCAACTCTACCGCTGCGCCACCGTGCCATATGATGGGCTGCATCGATCAGGGTCGGGAAATGGGATTGAAAACAGGATCGTCAGTGGATATGCATCGGGGAAATTGTTCTTCTGTTCTTCCATTGTCGTTGTTCTCTGAAATCTACTGCGCCAAGCTTTCCCAACCGTGAATGAGGACATCACGATTCTGGCAACAGTGTCCCACGCAACTTAAAACAGCAATGAATCATGTTGATGTGAGCGGAGCATTGTGAATATTGCCTGCTTGTCTTTCACTGAACGCAGAATAAATACCCAACACGCCACGGACCGAACAAAGTAGGGGATTGGCCGTGCGGTAGCTAGTTGGCAGCTTATCAAGTTGCGAAATGTAATCCCAACAGAAACATCTTTGTGTTCTCTCACAAAGGAAGTCATTAAAATCTCGGCGATGGGTTCTTGAGAACTTCTGAGCTGCCTTAATTTGCAATGGCAAGAGTCTTCTCCATCTCCCCCTCCTTCCCCCCCCGTCCCCCCTGTTAGACAATAGACAGTAGGTGCAGGAGGAGGCCATTCAGCCCTTCGAGCCAGCACCACCATTCAATGTGATCATGGCTGATCATTCTCAATCAGTACCCCGTTCCTGCCTTCTCCCCATACCCATTGACTCCGCTATCCTTAAGAGCCCTATCCAGCTCTCTCTTGAATGCATTCAGAGAATTGGCCTCCACTGCCTTCTGAGGCAGAGAATTCCACAGATTCACAGCTTTCTGACTGAAAAAGTTTTTCCTCATCTCAGTTCTAAATGGCCTACCCCTTATTCTTAAACTGTGGCCCCTGGTTCTGGACTCCCGCAACATTGGGAACATGTTTCCTGCCTCTAACGTGTCCAACCCCTTAATAATCTTATGCGTTTCGAAAAGATCTCCTCTCATCCTTCTAGTTTTAGCGACACGGTGGCGCAGCGGTAGAGCTACTGCCTCACAACGCCAGAGACCCCGGTTCGATCCCGACCACGGGCGCTGCCTGTTATGGAGTTTGTACGTTCACCCGCGCGACCTGCGTGGGTTTTCCCCGAGATCTTTGGTTTCCTCCCACACTCCCAAAGACGTGCGGGTTTGCAGGTTAATTGGCTCGGTGTGAGTGGAAATCATCCCCAGTGTGTGTGGGAGAGTGTTGGTGTGTGGGGATCGCCGGTCGGCGTGGACTCGGTGGGCCGAAGGGCCTGTTTCCTTCCGCGCTGTGTCTCTAAACTAAACTAAACAATTGGTTTGGATTTAGATTTTACATTTAGAGATACAGCGCGGAAACAGGCCCTTCGGCCCACCGATCCCGCGCCGCCCAGCGATCCCCGTACATTAACACTATCCCACACACACTAGGGACAATTTTTACATTTGCACAACCAATTAACCTACATACCTGTACGTCTTTGGAGTGTGGGAGGAAACCGAAGATCTCGGAGAAAACCCACGCGGGTCACGGGGAGAACGTACAAACTCCGTACAGACGGCGCCCGTAGTCAGGATCGAACCTGAGTCTCCGGCGCTGCATTTGCTGTAAGGCAGCAACTCTACCGCTGCGCCACCGTGCCACCGTGCTGGTTTAACACTGAGGTCTTTAGGAATGCACGGCTAGGCAGGTTGTCTCAAGTGTTTTACTTGTGTTTACTCTTTGCCAATCTACATTTTCATTACAAGCAAGGGACACGGTCTTCAATGGTATATCTTCGCACCAATGAGTGGGCTAACATATGATGAGCGTTTGTTGGCACTGGGCCTGTACTCGCTGGAGTTTAGAAGAATGAGGGGGGACCTCATTGAAACCTCATTGCTCTTATTGTTGGACTGTGGGTAATGGAATTTCGTCCAAAAGACTTGGTTTGTTTTGGATGTCAATAACGGCGATTCTGATTCTGATTCTGATTCTGAAACGTACAGAATAGTGAAAGGCTTGGACAGAGTGGATGTGGAGAGGATGTTTCCACTGGTGGGAGAGTCTAGGACCAGAGGTCACAGCCTCAGAATTGAAGGACGTTCTTTTAGGAAGGAGATGAGGAGAAAGTCTTTTCGTCAGAGTGGTGGTGAATCTGTGGAATTCTTTGCCACAGAAGGCTGTGGAGGCCAGGTCAGTGGATATTTTTAAGGCAGAGACAGATAGGATCTTGATTAGTACGGGTGTCAGGGGTTATGGGGAGAAGGCAGGTTCGGAGGGAGAGATAGATCAGCCATGATTGAACGGCGGAGAAGACTTGATGGGCCAAATGGCCTAATTCTGCTCCTATCACTTATCATATCATATCATATATATACAGCCGGAAACAGGCCTTTTCGGCCCTCCAAGTCCGTGCCGCCCAGCGATCCCCGTACATTAACACTATCCTACACCCACTAGGGACAATTTTTACATTTACCCAGCCAATTAACCTACATAACCTGTACGTCTTTGGAGTGTGGGAGGAAACCGAAGATCTCGGAGAAAACCCACGCAGGTCACGGGGAGAACGTACAAACTCCTTACAGTGCAGCACCCGTAGTCAGGATCGAACCTGAGTCTCCGGCGCTGCATTCGCTGTAAAGCAGCAACTCTATGACCCACCATCTGATCAGATTGTGGTGTGGGAATTCCAAACCAACAATAAATGCAGGAGGTTTCAGCGCCCGGTGCGGCTCGGCCGCGGGGACTTGGGCGTGGGGAAGAGAGCGGAAGTTTTGTTGCCTCCATCACAGTGAGGGGGTGTTTGGAGTCACTGTGATGGGTGTTTGTGTTGGGGTCGTGTGTCTTGTGTTTTTTTTTTTGTGTGACTGCTGGTAACGTAATTTTGTTCGGTACCTCGGTACCGAATGACAAATAAAGGCTCTGTATTCTGTATTCTGTAACTCAGCGTGTAAGGCAGCATGTCTGGACAGAAGGAATGGGTGAAATCTGAAGAAGGGTCTCGACCCGAAACGTCACCTATTCCTTTTACCCAGAGATGCAGTCTGATCCACTGAGTTACTCCAGCTCTTTGTGTCTATCTTCAGTTTAAACCAGCATCAGCAGTTCCTTCCTTCACAATGTTAGAGTGATAGGTAGGGGCATCGAGTCATATGGCGTGGAAACAGGCCCTTTGGCCCACTTTGCCCATGCTGACCAACATACCCCATCTACACGAGACATAGAAAACCATAGAAACATAGTAAATAGGTGCAGGAGGAGGCCCTTGGAGCCTGCACCGCCATTCATTGTGATCATGGCTGATCATCCACAATCAGTAACCCGTGCCTGCCTTCTCCCCATATCAATAGACAATAGACAATAGGTGCAGGAGGAGGCCATTCGGCCTTTCGAGCCAGCACCGCCATTCAATGTGATCATGGCCGATCATTCTCAATCAGTACCCCGTTCCTGCCTTCTCCCCATACCCCCTGACTCCGCTATCCTTAAGAGCTCTATCCAGCTCTCTCTTGAATGCATTCAGAGAATTGGCCTCCGCTGCCTTCTGAGGCAGAGAATTCCACAGATTCACAACTCTCTGACTGAAAAAGATTTTCCTCGTCTCCGTTCTAAATGGCCTACCCCTTATACTTATACTATGGCCCCTGGTTCTGGACACCCCCAACATTGGGAACATGTTTCCTGCCTCTAACGTGTCCAACCCCTTAATAATCTTATATGTTTCGACAAGATCCCCTCTCATCCTTCTAAATTCCAGTGTATACAAGCCTAGTCGCTCCAGTCTTTCAACATATGACAGTCCCGCCATTCCGGGAATTAACCTAGTAAACCCTTGATTCCACTAGCCCCTAGAGCTCTATCTAACTCTCTTTTAAATTCATCCAGTGATTTGGCCTCCACTGCCCTCTGTGGCAGAGAATTCCACAAATTCACAACTCTCTAATTTCACTTCAGTTTTAAATGGCCTCCCCTTTATTCTTAGACTGTGTGTGGCCCCTGGTTCTGGACTCCCCCAACATTGGGAATATTTTCCCTGCATTTACAGACATTACAGTTTTCAGGGTCTGACATCCCTCCTTGTCAGGGTTGGTGGATGAAGCAGATGGGATAATGGCATTCAAGAGACGCCACAAAGGTACATGACATGAGAGATGGTAGAGGTCGACAGAGGTTTTCGCAAGTGTTAATCAATACACATTGCCTTCATCGGTCATGGTATTGATCCCCCCAACATCAATGTTGATTAGTACGGGCGTCAGAGGTTACAGGGAAAAGGCAGGAGAATGGGTTTAGGAGGAAGAGATAGGTCAGCCATGATTGAATGGCGGAGTAGACTTGATGGGCCGAATGGCCTAATACTGCTCCTACAATTTATGAACTTATCCAGTTGTTCAGATAATTTAACTGCACGGAGAAAGATAAACATCAATCACCACCTCACACTTTCAAAACCCAAACTTATGTTTAGTTTAGTTGAGATACAGCATGAAAACAGGCCCTTCTGCCCACCTCTAAAGTGCCAACAGGCAATCCCCGTACTCGAGCACTGTCCTACACACACTAGGGACAATAGACAATAGACAATAGGTGCAGGAGTAAGCCATTCGGCCCTTCGAGCCATGTGATCATGGCTGATCATTCTCAATCAGTACCCCGTTCCTGCCTTCTCCCCATACCCCCTGACTCCACTATCCTTAAGAACTCTATCTAGCTCCCTCTTGAATGCATTCAGAGAATTGGCCTCCACTGCCTTCTGAGGCAGAGAATTCCACAGATTCACAACTCTCTGACTCAAAAGGTTTTTCCTCATCTCCGTTCTAAATGGCCGACCCCTTATTCTTAAACTGTGGCCCCTTGTTCTGGACTCCCCCAACACTGGGAACATGTTTCCTGCCTCTAATGTGTCCAACCCCTTAATAATCTTATACGTTTCGATAAGATCCCCACTCGTCCTTCTAAATTCCAGTGTATACAATCTTTTCCGAAGCCAATTAATCCACTAACCTGCATGTCTTTGGAGTGTGGGAGGAAACCGGAGCACCCGGAGAAAACCCACGCGGTCACGGGGAGAACGTACAAACCCCATACAGACAGCACCAGCGTTCAGGATCGAACCCGGGTCTCCGGCGCTGTAAGGCAGCAACTCTACCGCCGCGCCACCGTGCCACCCCATCATTAAGACAGGTTTTCCAATATTATATCTTCGATTAGACACCAGATGATGTGACAATAAAAAGAACACAAAAAAAGTCATGGTCTTCCGTGTGTACGCAGAGTATATGAAGTAAAACAAGAAACGCAAAATTCTGATCATCTGCCAATAGACAATAGACAATAGACAATAGGTGCAGGAGTAGGCCATTCAGCCCTTCGAGCCAGCACCGCCATTCAATGCGATCATGGCTGATCACTCTCAATCAGTACCCCGTTCCTGCCTTCTCCCCATACCCCCTCACTCCGCTATCCTTAAGAGCTCTATCCAGCTCTCTCTTGAAAGCATCCAACGAACTGGCCTCCACTGCCTTCTGAGGCAGAGAATTCCACACCTTCACCACCCTCTGACTGAAAAAGTTCTTCCTCATCTCCGTTCTGGAATGAGAAGGAAAACGATTTAACAATGCTAAAAGTGTAAGAATTATCAGTGGAATTATCAATGGGTGGCAAGGTGGTGAGTTTCTGCCTCACAGCGCCGGAGACCCGGGTTCGATCCCGACTACGGGCGCTGTCTGTACGCAGTTTGTACCTTCTCCCCGTGACCTGCGTGGGTTTTTTCCAGTTTCCTCCCACGCTCTGAAGAAGGGCCTGTTTCCATGCTGTATCTTCCAAACTAAACCAGTATATTCCTCGCTCAGTCCAGTCTAGTTCATTATCACGTGTGCAAAGTTACAGTGGAAAGCTTTTGTTTGCCTGCTAACCATTAAAAAAGACGATACGTGATTACGTTCAAACATCCACAGTGAAAAAGATAAAGGGTACGTTGAAGAAACATTTAGACAGATACATGGATAGGTCCGGAGAGAGTGGATGTAGAGAGGATGTTTCCACTAGTGGGAGAGTCTAGGACCAGAGGCCACAGCCTCAGAGTTAAAGGACGTACCTTTAGGAAGACTGGATAGACTCGGCTTGTACTCGCTGGAATTTAGAAGATTGAGGGGGGAATCTTATAGAAACTTACAAAATTCTTAAGGGGTTGGAGAGGCTAGATGCAGGAAGATTGTTCCCGATGTTGGGGAAGTCCAGAACAAGGGGTCACAGTTTAAGGATAAGGGGGAAGTCTTTTAGGACCGAGATGAGAAAGTTTCTTTTCACACAGAGAGTGGTGAATCTGTGGAATTCTCTGCCACAGAAGGTAGTTGAGGCCAGTTCATTGGCTATATTTAAGAGGGAATTAGATGTGGCCTTGTGGCTAAAGGGATCAGGGGGTATGGAGAGAAGGCAGATACGGGATACTGAGTTGGATGATCAGCCATGATCATATTGAATGGCGGTGCAGGCTCAAAGGGCCGAATGGCCTACTCCTGCACCTATTTTCTATGTTTTTATGAGGAGGAATTTATTTCGTCAGAGGGTGGAGAATCTGTGGAATTCATTGCCACAGACGGCCGTGGAGGCCAAGTCAGTGGAAAATTTTAAAGAGGAGATTGACAGATTCGTGATTAGTACGGGTGTCAGGGGTTATGGGGGAGAAGGCAGGAGAATGGGGTTAGGAGGGAGAGATAGATCAGCCATGTTTGATGATGGGCCAAATGGCTTAATTCTGCTCCTATAACTTGTGAACCTACAGGTTTAGAGGGATAGGGGCTGATCGCGGGTGTGTGGGACTAGTGTAAAAAGGACATTTTGGTAGGTGTGGGTAAGTTGGGCCGAAGGGCCTGTTTCTTGTTTTACTTCATATACTGCATTTACTTCATAAGGACGGCAACTCTTTTCTCGTTGCTTGCAACTCAAGGAATATGACAGAATATGATTTTGCAGAGGAACATGATAGGCACCGATTCTCTCTGAGCACGGTGGCGCAGCGGTAGAGTTGCTGCCTCACAACGCCAGAGACACGGGTTCGATCCTGACTACGGGTGCTGTCTGTGCGGAGTTTGTACGTTCTCTCTACGACTGCGTGTGAGTTTTCTCCGGGTGCTCCGGTTTCCTCCCACACACTCCAAAGATATACGGGTTTGCAGGATTAATTGGCTTGGTGTAAATGTAAAAATTGTCCCCAGTGTGTGTGGGACAGCGTTAGTGTGCGGGGATCGCTGGTCGGCGCGGACCCGGTGGACCGAAGGGTCCTGTTTCCGCAGTGTGTGTCTCAAAAACTAAACTAGAAAACATTCGAAAAGGTAGAGGCCTCTCGTTTGAAAACAAAGCAATGCACAATGGAATGGATTCAACAAAAACCCAGCATGATCTCATTGGTGTTAGCATCCAGTGTGTTAGCAGAATGATAGACAGAAGAATCTGAGGTAATTGTGTGCACTTGTTTGCTAAAGGAACACTGACAGAGAGCCATTTTGTGTGGGATCCAAACAACAGAATGCTTTTCAAAGGTTTGATAATTTGACAATAGTGGGCTTGTATTCACTGGAATTTAGACGGATGAGAGGGGATCTTACAGAAACATATAAAATTCTTAAGGGATTGGAGAGAGCTAGATGCAAGATAAATGTTCCCGATGTTGGGGGGAGTCCAGGACCAGGGGCCAATTCTCTGAATGCATTCAAGAGAGAGCTAGATAGAGCTCTTTAGGACAGCGGAGTCAGGGGGTATGGGGAGAAGGTAGGAACGGGGTACTGATTGAGAATGATCAGCCATGATCACATTGAATGGCGGTGCTGGCTCAAAGGGCCGATTGGCCTCCTCCTGCACCTATTGTCTATTTTGTGACACCTTTGATTTGAACCAGCATCTGCAGTTATTTCCCTACACTTTATGTGATGATGTCAGGTCACGTGTGTGACATTTTGGTTCACTTTCCAAAGAATGGCCCCTCTAAATAATAATAATAATAATAATAATAATAATGCATTTTATTTATATAGCGCTTTTCATATACTCAAAGACGCTTTACAGAGATTTAGAGAACGTAGGGAAATGAATAAATAAATAAATAAGTAAATAAGTAAACGAACAGAGAAAGGAGACAGATGGTGAGGTGACCTTCAGTGGTTGAAGGCAGTACTGAACAGGTGAGACTTCAGCGATGTTTTGAATGTGGTGAGTGTGGAGGAGTCTCTAACGGTTTGGGGTAGTGAGTTCCATAGGGTGGGAGCAGCGATGGAGAAAGCCCTGTCCCCCCAGGATCTGAGTTTAGTCCGGATGTGGGGGGATAGGAGATTGGCAGCGGCAGAGCGGAGGGTGCAGGTGGGAGTGTGTCTGTGGAGGAGGTCGGTCAGGTAGGATGGGGCCAGGTTATGGAGGGCTTTGTAGGTCATGAGGAGGATTTTGTACTGGAATCTCTGGGGGATGGGGAGCCAGTGGAGTTTGTAAAGGACGGGGGTGATATGGTCACGGATCGGGGAGTGGGTGAGTAGACGGGCAGCGGAGTTTTGAATGTATTGAAGTTTACTGATGATTTTTGAGGGTGAGCCATAGAGGTTTGTGTTCTCCTGCATTGCACTGACCGAGTGCAGATTGGCTATCCTCGTTGAAAAGGCGACTCTCTTGTTTTCATTCGCGGTTCTGGCTTGGGTCAAACCTGTTCTGATTCAATTTTTTGTTCCCGTTATTCATATCTGTGGATATCCTGTCACCTCTGTCTTTCAGATGTTTTGTGATACACGATTTCCCTCATTTTCCTCCCACGCTCCAAATACGTTACAGGTCTGTAGGTTAATTGGCTTGGTATGAAGAAATGTTTAAAAAATTATCCCGAGTGCAGGGTAGCGTTAATGTGTGGGGATCGCTGGTCGGTGCGGACTCGGTGGGCCGAAGGGCCTGTTTACGCGCTGTAGCTCTAAACTGGAAAAAAGTGATCTTGCACTAATATCAATTCTAACATTTAACTATTTGATTTACGTTGAGGCGCTGTCTTTTCTACATTTGGTTGGACAATACAGCGTGGAAACTGGCCGTCTCCGACTACTGTTTGCTTCGTTGTTACCTTCTCCCAGCTAACAGTGATCCATACCACATTTTCCTTGATCTCCATTCCCTTTGTCCGCACCCGGGTGTCCCTCGAAAAGGAACACGTGGTGCCCACGGGCACCATGGTGGCGTTCCGTGACCGCTGGGCACCGCTGGGGGTCGAATGCCTCCTGGACCAGCATTTAATGGTATGGTACTTTGGTATGGTATTTGTCTCATGTACCGAGGTGAAGAAAAACTTTTTCAGTCAGAGAGTTGTGAATCTGTGGAATTCTCTGCCTCAGAAGGCAGTGGAGGCCAATTCTCTGAATGCATTCAAGAGAGAGCTAGATAGAGCTCTTAATGATAGCGGAGTCAGGGGGTATGGGGAGAAGGCAGGAACGGGGTACGGATTGTGGATGATCAGCCACCATCACATTGAATGGCGGTGCTGGCTCAAAGGGCCGAATGGCCTCCTCCTGCACCTATTGTCTATTTTGTGACACCTTCGATTTATACCAGCATCTGCAGTTATTTCCCTACACTTTATGTGATGATGTCAGGTCACGCGAGTGACATTTTGGTTCACTTTCCAAAGAATGGCCCCTCTAAATAATGGTTTGTGTTCTCCTGCATTGCACTGACCGAGTGCAGATTGGCTATCCTCGTTGAAAAGGCGACTCTCTTGTTTTCATTCGCGGTTCTGACTTGGGTCAAACCTGTTCTGATTCAATTTTTTGTTCCCCTTATTCATATCTGTGGATATCCTGTCACCTCTGTCTTTCAGATGTTTTGTGATACACGATTTCCCTCATTTTCCTCCCACGCTCCAAATACGTTACAGGTCTGTAGGTTAATTGGCTTGGTATGAAGAAATGTTTTTAAAATTGTCCCGAGTGCAGGGTAGCGTTAATGTGTGGGGATCGCTGGTCGGTGCGGACTCGGTGGGCCGAAGGGCCTGTTTCCGCGCTGTAGCTCTAAACTGAAAAAAAAGCGATCTTGCACTAATATCAATTGTAACATTTAGGCGCTGTCTTTTCTACATTTGGTTATACAATACAGCGTGGAAACTGGCCATCTCCGACTACATTTAATCCCTGTTTGTTTCGTTGTTACCTTCTCCCAGCTAACAGTGATCCATACCACATTTCTACTCACACACACCTCGATCCGTGACCATATCACCCCCGTCCTTTATAAACTCCACTGGCTCCCCATCCCCCAGAGAATCCAGTACAAAATCCTCCTCATAACCTACAAAGCCCTCCATAACCTGGTCCCATCCTACCTGACCGACCTCCTCCACAGGCACACACCCACCTGCACCCTCCGCTCTGCCGCTGCCAATCTCCTATCCCCCCACATCCGGACTAAACTCAGATCCTGGGGGGACAGGGCTTTCTCCATCGCTGCTCCCACCCTATGGAACTCACTACCCCAAACCGTTAGAGACTCCCCCACACTCACCACATTCAAAACATCGCTGAAGTCTCACCTGTTCAGTACTGCCTTCAACCACTGAAGGTCACCTCACCTTCTGTCTCCTTTCTCTGTTCGTTTATTTATTTACTTATTTATCTATTTATTCATTTCCCGATGTTCTCAAAATCTCTGTAAAGCGTCTTTGAGTATATGAAAAGCGCTATATAAATAAAATGTATTATTATTATTATTATTATTTTCCTTGATCTCCATTCCCTTTGCCCTGTTTTCACACCTTGTACTTCCTTATCTATCTATCTCCCTCCCCAGTCTGTCAGAGGGTCTCGAACCGAAACCTTGAACTTAAAAGGATGAGAGGGAACCTTATCGAAATGTATAAGGTTATTAAGGGGTTGGACACGTTAGAGGCAGGAAACATGTTCCCAATGTTGGGGGAGTCCAGAACCAGGGGCCACAGTTTGAGAATAAGGCCATTTAGAACGGAGATGAGGAAAAACCTTTTCAGTCAGAGAGTTGTAAATCTGTGGAATTCTCTGCCTCAGAAGGCAGTGGAGGCCAGTTCTCTGAATGCATTCAAGAGAGAGCTAGATAGAGCTCTTAAGGATAACGGAGTCAGGGGGTATGGGGAGAAGGCAGGAACGGGGTACTGATTGAGAATGATCAGCCATGATCACATTGAATGGCGGTGCTGGCTCGAAGGGCCGAATGGCCTCCTCCTGCTCCTATTGTCTATTGTCTGAAACGTCACCCATCCCTTCTCTCCAGTGATGCTGCCCGTCCCCACTGAGTTACTCCGGCATTTTGTGTGGTATCTTTGGTGGAGTCTGGCCCTCTGGCCCACCGAGTCTGCACCGACCAACGATCGATCGCATGTTCACACTAGTCCTATCTTGCACACTGGAGGACAATCTACAGAAGCAGATTAACCTGCAAAACTGCACGTCTTTGGAATGTGGAAGGAATGTGACATCCTCATTGCGCAAGGCAGGGTGTTTTAGAGTTTGGCGGGAGCTGACAGCCTAGACTCATAGAGTCACATGGTGTACGAATCAGGCCCCTCGGCCCAACTTGCCCACACTGACCTGCATGCCCCACTACACTAGTCCCATCTGCTTGCGCTTGGCCCACATCCCTCCGAAACTGTCCTGTCCATGTACCTGTGGTATTGTTTCTGAAGGTAGGCACGGTGGCATAGTGGTAGAGCTGCTGCCTTCCAGCGGCAGAGACCGTGTCGAGACGTGATGTTCTCCCGTCAGAGTCCTCTGCATCGGTGTCGAGTTTCAAAGCTGAGTTTTGTCAAAGCTCATTGCTATTTTTGTGTCTGTTTGTCTGTCTGTCTGGATCGGAATGTAAAGATCACTAACACACAGACCTGGAGCACAATGGAAACATCTCTACCGGGTGGCACAGCGGTAGAGTTGCTGCCTTGCAGCGCTAGAGACCCGTGTTCGATCCCGACTACGGGCGTTTGTCTGTACGGAGTTTGTACGTTCTCCCCGTGACCGGCATGGGTTTTCTTCGAGATCTTCGGTTTCCGCCCGCACTCCAAAGACGTACAGGTTTGTAGGTTAATTGGCCCGGTACAAACGTGAATTGTCCCGAGTGTGTGTTGGGTGGTGTTAGTGTACAGGGATCGCTGGTCGGTGCGGACTCGGTGGGCCGAAGGGCCTGTTTCCGTGCTGTATCTCTAAAACTGAAAGTAAAACGTTGGGATAGTCCCTGCCTCAACTCCCTCCTCCGGCACATCGTTCCACCACTGTTAGCGCCTAGTTGCGGAATACAATAAGCTACAAACCTAGAAAAAATCAAACACAAAGATGCAGGTATTTATTCACAAAATGCTGGAGTAACTCAGCGGGTCAGGCAGCATCTCGGAAGAGAAGGAATGGGTGACGTTTCGGGTCGAGACCCTTCTTCAGACTGAAGAAGGGTCTCGACCCGAAACGTCACCCATTCCCTCTCTCCCGAGATGCTGCCTGACCCGCTGAGTTACTCCAGCATTTTATGAATAAATACCTTCGATTTGTACCAGCATCTGCAGTTATTTTCTTAAACACAAAAATGCAAGTCAGTCACCGTAGGCAGGAAAGATGATATTTCTGCCAAGGATCAATAAGCAGAATTAAGATATTTACAGATAAAGATGTCGAGGGAACAAAGTGGAACAGAAAGGGGTGGCACGGTGGCGCAGCGGTAGAGTTGCTGCCTCACAGCGCCAGGGACCCACGTTCCATCGCGACTACGGGTGCCGTCTGTACGGAGTTTGTACGTTCTCCGTGGGTTTTCTCCGGGTGCTCCGGTTTCCTCCCACTTTCCAAAGACGTGCAGGTTTGTAGGTTAATTGGCTTCGGTTAAAATTGATAAATTGTCCCTGGTGTGTGTAGGACGGTGCTAGTAGTGCGGCGTGATCGCTGGTCGGTGTGGACTCGGTGGGCCAAAGGGCCTGTTTCCCTGCTGTGTCTCTAAAGAAGAACAAAGTTTCAGCTTTCTTCCCCTCCCCCCCCGCCCCACCCCCACTCCACAATCAGTCTAAAAAAGGGTGTCGACACGAAACGTCACCTAACCATACTGTCTAGTTTCGGTTCAGTCTAGTTTATTGCCACGTGTACCGAGGTACAGTGAAAAGCTTCTGTTGCGTGCTAACCAGTCAGCGGAAAGACAATACATGTTTGCAGTCGAGCCAGAAAGCCAATGGAATGTTGGCCTTCATAACAAGAGGAGTTGAGTATAGGAGCAAAGAGGTCCTTCTGCAGTTGTACAGGGCCCTAGTGAGACCGCACCTGGAGTACTGTGTGCAGTTTTGGTCCCCAAATTTGAGGAAGGATATTCTTGCTATTGAGGGCGTGCAGCGTAGGTTTACTAGGTTAATTCCCGGAATGGCGGGACTGTCATATGTTGATAGACTGGAGCGACTAGGCTTGTATACACTGGAATTTAGAAGGATGAGAGGGGATCTTATCGAAACATATAAGATTATTAAGGGGTTGGACACGTTAGAGGCAGGAAACATGTTCCCAATGTTGGGGGAGTCCAGAACAAGGGGCCACAGTTTAAGTATAAGGGGTAGGCCATTTAGAACTGAGATGAAGAAAAACTTTTTCAGTCAGAGAGTTGTAAATCTGTGGAATTCTCTGTGGAGGCCAATTCTCTGAATGCATTCAAGAGAGAGCTAGATAGAGCTCTTAAGGATAGCGGAGTCAGGGGGTATGGGGAGAAGGCTGGAACGGGGTACTGATTGAGAATGATCAGCCATGATCACATTGAATGGCTCGAAGGGCCGAATGGCCTACTCCTGCACCTTTTTTCTATTGTCTATTGTCTATTTACAGTGTACAATGTACATGATAAGAGAATAACGTTTAGTGCAAGATAAAGAAAATAAAATCCGATCAAGGATAGTCCGAGGGTCACCAATGAGGTAGATAGTAGTTCAGGACCGCTCTCTGGTTGTGGTAGGATGGTTCAGTTGCCAAGACCGCAAGAAGTTGCATTGAATTGTGGACGCAGCAGCCCAGACCATCACACAAACCAACCTCCCTTCCATCGACTCCATCTACACCTCATGCTGCCTCGGCAAGGCCAGCAGCACAATCAAGGACCAGTCTCACCCCGGCCACTCCCTCTTCTCCCCTCTCCCATCAGGCAAGAGGGACAGAAGTGTGAAAACGCACACCTCCAGATTCAGGGAGAGTTTCTTCCTGACTGTTATGAAGAAACTGAACCGTCCTCTCATCAGCTAGATCCTGACCTCCCATCTACCCCATTGGAGACCTTGGACCATGTTTAATCGGACATTACCTTGCACTAAACATTGTTCCCTTTATCCTGTATCTGTCAAGTCAAGTCAAGTCAAATTTATTTGTCACATACACATACACATACTGTGCAGTGAAATGAAAGTGGCAATGCTTGCAGATTGTGCACAAAAAAGAATTACAGTTACAGCATATAAATAAAGTTAATAAGTTACTATTAGTGTGGACAAAAATTTAGTCTCTGGAGTTATAAAAGTTGACAGTCCTGATGGCCTGTGGGAAGAAGCTCCGTCTCATCCTCTCCGTTTTCGCAGCGTGACAGCGGAGGCGTTTGCCTGATCGTAGCATCTGGAACAGTCCGTTACTGGGGTGGCAGGGGTCCCTCATGATCTTGCTTGCTCTGGATCTGCACCTCCTGATGTATAGGTCCTGCAGGGGGACGAGTGTAGTTCCCATGGTGCGTTCTGCCGAACGCACTACTCTCTGCAGGGCCATCCTGTCCTGGGCAGAGCTGTTCCCAAACCAGATTGTAATGTTGCCGGACAGGATGCTCTCTACAGCCCCAGAGTAGAAGCAATGAAGGATCCTCAGAGACACTCTGAATTTCCTCAGTTGTCTAAGGTGGTAAAGGCGCTGCTTTGCCTTACCCACCAGTGCGGCAATGTGCGTTGCCCACGTCAGATCCTCTGTGATGCGGACTCCCAAGTATTTAAAACTGCTCACCCTGTCCACAGTAGACCCATTTATCTCCAGTGGCGTGTACGTCCTTGGATGTTTAGCCCTTCTGAAGTCCACAATCAGCTCCTTTGTTTTAGTGACATTCAAGAGGAGGCTATTGTCCTGACACCAGAGTGCCAGATCAGCCACCTCCTCCCGGTAGGCCTTCTCATCGTTGTTGGAGATCCGGCCCACCACCACAGTGTCATCAGCAAACTTGATGATGGAGTTTGAGCTGAACCTGGCCCCACAGTCATGTGTGTACAGGGAGTACAGTAGGGGGCTAAGGACGCAGCCCTGGGGGGATCCTATGTTCAGGGTGAGGGAGCTAGATGTGTGTTCCCCCATCCTGACCACTTGGGGCCTGGCAGTGAGAAAGTCCAGGACCCAGGCACACAGAGGGGTGCTAAGCCCCAGTTCCAGCAGCTTCTCAACCAGTCTGCTGGGGACTATTGTGTTGAATGCTGAACTAAAGTCAATGAACAGCATCCTCACATAGCCCCCCTGGCTGTCCAGATGAGAGAGAGCGGTGTGTAGAACCTGGGAGACCGCATCATCAGTGGACCTGTTTGGACGGTATGCGAACTGTAGTGGGTCCATGTTGCGAGGAAGGAGGGCACAGATGTGCTTCTTGATTAGTCTCTCGAAGCATTTCATGACAACCGAGGTGAGGGCCACCGGTCGGTAGTCATTTAAACACGCTGGAGAGGCATTCTTTGGCATCGGTACAATGATGGATCTTTTGAAGCATGCAGGGACCACGGACTTTGCCAAGGAGAGGTTGAATATTGTGGTGAGCACTGGAGCAAGCTGAGTAGCACAAGACTTTAGTACTCGCCCAGATATACCATCTGGGCCTCCAGCTTTCCTCGTGTTCACACGCGTCAGAGCCCACCTCACCTCATGCTCGGACACCGAGAATGTGTTCACATCCCCGGCGGTGGATCCCCCTCCAGCCTCGCTAGCCAGCGCCCCTTCGGTGCTGTTTTTAGACGGCGAGCTGGTGGTGTTACCCGTCTCAAACCGTGCATAAAAAGAGTTCAGGTCATCAGCTAAGGAGGAGCCGGCACTTCCGGTTGAGGGGGTGCTGGACCTGTAGCTAGTTATAGTCCGTAGCCCCTGCCAAAGGCGCCTGGTGTCCTGCTGCTCCATCTGTGACTCCATCTTGTCCCGGTACCTCCTTTTTGCATCCTTCACTGCCCTTCGCAGTCGGTAGGACTCTCCCTTGTAGTCGTCCATGTTGCCGGATGCCAGGCCGGAGTTGTAAGCAGCGGTGCGAGCATTCAAGGCCACGCGAATAGACCTGTCCACCCAGGGTTTTTGGTTAGGAAAGATACTGACCCTTACCGTGGGGATGATGGTATCGGCTATTGTGGCAATGAAGTCCGTAACCGCTTCCGCAAACTCATTTACGTCTCTGGAACTTGCTTGGAACATGTTCCAGTCGACATCGCCCAGTGCATCCTGCAGCATGGCCTCTGAATGGTCAGCCCACCGCTTTACATCCCTCGTCACTGTCGCTTCCCGTACTATCCGTTGTTTGTACTCCGGCAGCAGGAAAATGGCAGCGTGGTCAGATTTCCCAAAAGGAGGGAGAGAAACGGCCTTGTAGCCTTTCCTGAACGGCGTGTAGCAGTGGTCCAAAGTTCTTTCCCCCCTGGTAACACACGTGATGGGCATGATGTTGGGCATGACCTTTTTGAGATTTCCCCTATTGAAGTCTCCAGCCACCAGCACAGCCGCATCAGGGTTCTTGTTTTGGTGTTGACACAACACATCGTGTAGGGTGGACAGTGCCACGTCGGTGTCCGCATGCGGTGGGATATAGACGGCTGTGATGATCACCGAGCTGAACTCCCGGGGTAGGTAGAATGGTCGGCATGAGATAGTTAGATGTTCCAGGTCCGGCGAGCAGGAACGAGAAAGCGTCTTAATATTTCCAGGATTGCACCAGTTATTATTGGTCAAGAAGCAGACTCCTCCGCCCTTGGATTTCCCGGATTCTTCCGTTCTGTCCGCCCGGAAAACAGTGAAGGACTCGGATGGGCAGATCACCTGGTCAGGCACCAGCGGGGTCAGCCATGTTTCGGTCAGACAAAGGATGTTACAGTTCTTTATCTCCCTCTGGAATCTGATCCTTGCCGTGAGGTCATCCAGCTTGTTCTCCAGGGACTGGACGTTGGCCAGAAGTATGCTGGGCAGAGGTGGACGTAAGGCTTGGGTTCTCAGCCTGTTCCGAATCCCCCCTCGCTTCCCTCTGTGTTTTTTCCGACTTTCCCGCTGACCTGCGCTCCCACTGCTACTGCTGCTGCCGCGGTGCGCTCCTTTGATGATCTCTATCGGTATATCGGTGAGTAGTTTTCTGTTTAATAGTGATCCGGTAGCGCTCGAGTTTAATTTTACGAGCGTTTCCCGGTCGTACATTGGTTAATGCTAAGTGCTAGCACACGCTAGAGCACTTAGGGGTAATTTTAAAGTAAACATACCTGTTGAAAACGCACAGTTCCCGCAGAGCTACCACGACGGCGACTGGACTGGACTGGACCGGACCGCGCCACTGTGGATGTCTTGATTGTAATCATGGATAGTCTTTTCGTTGACACGATGGCATGCAACAAAAAGCTTTTCGCTGTACCTCAGTACATGTGAGAATAATAATCCAAACTAAACTAAACCTTAGATAGGCACAAAATGAATGAATAAGTTTAATGGCCAAGTATGTGCAGATACAAGGAATGTGCCTTGGTGCTCCGCTCACAAATGACACCACAAACATACAGTTAACAATTAGGAATAAAGCATAAACACATCAAAACAATAAGGATACAACATTACGGTCTAAACATGTGGGTGAAAATAAACCAGAGCAAAATAGAGACTACAGACTTTGGTTATTGAGCGGAACAATCACTCATGGAGAATAAAGCTGTTTTTATGTCTGGCTGTGGCTGCTTTGACAGTCCGGAGTCGCCTTCCAGAGGGAAGTGCTTCGAAGAGTTTGTGGCCAAGGTGAGAGGGGTCAGAGATGATCTTGCCCGCTCGTTTCCTGGCCCTTGCAGTGTACAGTTCATCAATGGGGGGAAGGTTGCAGCCAACAACCTTCTCAGCTGTGCGCACGATCCGTTGCAGCCTCCGGATGTCGTGCTTGGTGGCTGAGCCAAACCAGACCATGATGGAGAAGGTGAGGACGGACTCAATGATAGCAGTATAGAATTGGACCATCATTGCCTGTGGCAGATTGTGTTTCTTCAGTTGCCGCAGGAAGTACATCCACTGTTGGGCCTTTTTGACTGTGGAGTCGATGGTGGCCCCCCATTTAAGGTCCATGGAGTTGATGGTTCCAAGGAACTTAAATGATTCCACAGATGTGACTGTGGTGCTGTTGATGGTGAGTGAGGGGAGGGGAGGGGGATCTCTCCGAAAGTCTACAATTAGTTCCACTGGACGCTGGAGTAACTCAGCCAGTCAGGCAGCATCTGTGGAGAGAAGGAATGGGTGACGTTTAGGGTCGAGACCCTTCAAGATCCTAAACTAAACCTTTTACCGTATGGTTGTCTCTCTCCCGGTACAGATCTTTCCTTAAAGAATGGGTCGACTGGGCTTGTATTCACTGGAGTTTAGAAGGATGAGAGGGGATCTTATAGAAACGTATAAGATTATTAAGGGGTTGGACACATTAGAGGCAGGAAAAATGCCCCCCATGTTGGGCAAGTCCAGAACCAGGGGTCACACAGTTTAAGAATAAGGGGCAGGCCATTTAGGACTGAGATGAGGAAAAACTTTTTCACCCAGAGTTGTGAATCTGTGGAATTCTCTGCCACAGAAGACAGTGGAGGCCAATTCATTGTATGTGTTCAAGAGATAGTTAGATATAGCTCTTAGGGCTAATGGAATCAAGGGATATGGGGAGAAAGCAGGAATGGGGTACTGATTTTAGATTTCAGTCTGAAGAAGGGTCTCGACCTGAAACGTCACCCAATCCTTCTCTCCCGAGATGCTGCCTGACCCGCTGAGTTACTCCAGCATTTTGTGTCTACCTTCGATTTAAACCAGCATCTGCAGTTTTCTTTTTTCCCCTACTGATTTTCGATGATCAGCCATGATCATATTGAATGGCGATGCTGGCTCGAAGGGCCGAACGGCCTACTCCTGCACCTGTTTTCTAAGTTTCTTTTAATCTTGCCATCATTGAAAATCTCGGAGAGCAGAGGCCTAAATGTGGTGTCAAAAGACGTGTCCTAATCAGAGACAAACACCATGTTTGTATGTTTAACGTGGGAAGGTTGCCCGCTGATTCACCTCAACAGCGCGCGCGGTTCGTGCGTAGGTCAGGGTTTATTGTCCAGCTGCCAGGTCCCCACTTGCCTGTGCAGGTGAAGCGAACTTCGTTTCAAATCATTTTGTCATGTAATTGAAATATCGTATTACTGCAGAGCAAACTCAACTCACTGAATGCAGAGCTGCAGGGCGTTATTTTACCCAGAGAGCATTGAACTGGTTGAATGGATTAGTGCTGTGTTCACACCACAGTATCTTCCTTACGCTCACGCTAATCTTTCAATTGATTACTCTTTGGAATAAGACAATATTCAGCGCTCGTCCCGCATGACGTCTAATGTGTTACAGTTAATTTATTCTCTGTTTAGTTTAGTTTAGTTTAGAGATACAGTGCGGAAACAGGCCCCTTCGGCCCACCGGGTCCCCGCCGACCAGCGATCTCTCCTTTTCACACCTCACCCTTCCTTATCTTTGTGTCTCCCATCTCCCCTGACTGAGAGAGAGAAAACGGGAAATTATAGACCAGTTAGTCTGACATCAGTGGTGGGGAAGATGCTGGAGCCAATTATAAAAGACGAAATTGCGGAGCATTTGGATCGCAGTAACAGGATCGTTCCGAGTCAGCATGGATTTACGAAGGGGAAATCATGCTTGACTAATCTTCTGGAATCTTTTGAGGGTGTAACTAGGAAAATTGACAGGGGAGAGCCGGTGGATGTGGTGTACCTCGACTTTCAGAAAGTCTTCGACAAGGTCCCACATCGGAGATTAGTGGGCAAAATTAGAGCACATGGTATTGGGGGTAGGGTACTGAAATGGATAGAAAATTGGTTGACAGACAGAAAGCAAAGAGTGGGGATAAATGGGTCCCTTTCAGAATGGCAGGCAGTGACTAGTGGGGTGGGGGGTCATGGTTTTCGGGCTCCTGCACCTTCTTCCCAACGTGAGCAGAGAAAGGGGACTTCGAAAATGGCGCCACAACCTGGAGCTCTTGCACCGCGGCATCAGTGGGCCACCTCCAGTTTAAATTCCATTTGGAATATTTTGGAGGACCAAGAACCAAGACTCTTTCTGTACACTTTGCTCGTCGGGGACTGTTCTCAGGCATGGCAGTAAGTTACTGAAGTTACAGGAAAGAATTTCGCTCTGTGTTTTTTTTTCTCACTTGGGACAACAAAGCACCATTCAACCATTGAACTCATTGTTATTCAGCCAACAGCACTGGTGGCCTCTGCAAGTGTAAAGATAGTTTTGGCACCGTGCCAGTCATGGGCTTTTCAGAGAGCTGTGCTGGGGACTGAGCACAAGGCTCTGAGGTCCCTGTGTTGATGGCTGTGGAGTGTAGCGCAGTAGAGTGCAGGAAACAGGCACTTTGGCTAGAAGTTGCCAACTTTCTCACTCCCAAATAAGGGGCAAGGTGACCAGCCAGCGCCCACATGCTCCCGTTCCACCAAATAGCGGCCACCCAGGCTGGGAGGCGGGTTGCTACTCAACCTCCGTTAGGCGACACCCAGGCCTCCAGGCCTACACTGTCTGGGCCTACGCTGCCCGGGCCTACACTGTCCGGGCCTACACTGTCCGGGCCTACACTGTCCGGGCCTACACTGTCCGGGCCTACACTGTCCGGGCCTACATTGTCCGGGCCTACAGTGTCCGGGCCTACACTGTCCTGGCCTACACTGTCCGGGCCTACAGCATCCGGGCCTATAGCGCCCACCGGACCTAATACGGGACAAGGGTGGTTCCATACGGAACAAACCAATTTAGCCCAAAATACGAGATGTCCTGGCTAATACGGGACAGTTGGCAACCCTACCTTCGGCCCACCATGTCCGTACCAAACATGGTCACCAAGACAGACACAAACTGCTGGAGTAACTCAGCGGGACAGGCAGCATCTCTGGAGAAAAGGAATGGGCCACCAAGGGTCTCGACCCGAAACGTGGCCCATTCCTTCTCTCCAGAGATGCTGCCTCTCCCTCTGAATTACTCCAGCAGTTTGTGTCTATCTTCGGTTTAAACCAGCATCTGCAGTTTCTTCCTACACTTGGTCACTAAGGCTAGCTGTTATCTGCCTGACTCCCTTGTGTCCCCCGTCTAACCCGTGAGGCATCTCAGAATCGGTAGTGAGGAAGGCGAATGCAATGCTCGCATTTATTCCGAGAGGACTAGAATACAAAAACAGGGATGCAATGCTGAGGCTCTACAAGGCGCTGGTCAGACCGCAGTTTTCGTGTATTGTGAGGAGTTTTGGGCCCCGCCTCTGAGGAAGGATGTGCTGGCGCTGGCGAGTCCAGAGGAAGTTTAGTGAGAACGATCCCAGGAATGAGTGGGTTAGCATACGATAAGCATTTGACAGCACTGGGCCTGTACTCGCTGGTGTTCAGAAGGATGAGGGGGGACTTCATTGAAACTTATCGAATAGTGAAAGGCCTGGATAGAGTGGCTGTGGAGAAGATGTTTCCATTAAGTGGGAGAGTCTAGAACCAGAGGGCACAGGCTCAGAATTAAAGGACGTCTCTTCAGGAAGGAGATAAAGAGGAATTTCTTTCGCCAGAGGGTGATAAATCTGTGGAATTCTTTGCCACAGACGGCTGTGGAGCCCAAGTCAGTGGATATTTTTAAAGCAGAGAAAGATAGATTCTCTTCCAATGTTCTATCGATTCAGGATCAGTTCCTGTGGATTGGAGGGTAGCTAATGTTATCCCACTTTTTAAGAAAGGAGGGAGAGAGAAAACGGGAAATTATAGACCAGTTAGTCTGGCATCAGTGGTGGGGAAGATGCTGGAGTCAATTATAAAAGACAAAATTGCGGAGCATTTGGATCGCAGTAACAGGATCGTTCCGAGTCAGCTTGGATTTACGAAGGGGAAATCGTGCTTGACTAATCTTCTGGAATTTTTTGAGGATGTAACTAAGAAAATTGACAGGATGTGGTGTACCTCGACTATCAGAAAGCCTTCGACAAGGTCCCACATAGGAGATTAGTGGGCAAAATTAGAGCACATGGTATTGGGGGTTAGGGTACTGACATGGATAGAAAATTGGTTGACAGACAGAAAGCAAAGAGTGGGGATAAATGGGTCCCTTTCAGAATGGCAGGCAGTGACTAGTGGGGTACCGCAAGGCTCGGTGCTGGGATCGGTGCTGGGACCGCAGCTATTTACAATATACATTAATGACTTGGATGAAGGGATTAAAATTACCATTAGCACATTTGCCGATGATACAAAGCCGTGTGGTAGTGTGAACTGTGAGGAAGATGCTATGAGGTTGCAGGGTGACTTGGACAGGTTGTGTGAGTGGGCGGATGCATGGCAGATGCAGTTTAATGTGGATAAGTGTGAGGTTATCCACTTTGGTGGTAAGACTAGGAAGGCAGATTATTATCTGAATGGTGTCAAGTTAGGAAAAGGGGACGTACAACGAGATCTGGGTGTCCTAGTGCATCAGTCACTGAAAGGAAGCATGCAGGTACAGCAGGCAGTGAAGAAAGCCAATGGAATGTTGGCCTTCATAACAAGGGGAGTTGAGTATAGGAGCAAAGAGGTCCTTCTGCAGTTGTACAGGGCCCTAGTGAGACCGCACCTGGAGTACTGTGTGCAGTTTTGGTCTCCAAATTTGAGGAAGGATATTCTTGCTGTTGAGGGTGTGCAGCGTAGGTTTACTAGGTTCCCTTTATCATAGTCTTTCTGCTGGCTGGATAGCACGCAACAAAAGCTTTTCACTGTTCCTCGGTACAGGTGACAATAAATGCACGGTGGCGCAGCAGTAGAGTTGCTGCCTTACAGCGAATGCAGCACCGGAGACTCAGGTTCGATCCCGACTACGGCTGCTGTCCGTACGGAGTTCGTAAGTTCTCCCCGTGACCTGCGTGGGTTTTTCTCCGAGATCTTCGGTATCCTCCCGCACTCCAAAGACGTGCAGGTTAATTGGCTTGGTGTATGTGTAAATTGTCCCCAGTGCGTTTAGGACAGCGTTAGTGTTTCCGCGCTGTATCTCTAAACTAAACTAGACTAAACTAGACTGGAGTGAATAGACAATAGGTGCAGGAGGAGGCCATTTGGCCCTTCGAGCCAGCACCGCCATTCAATGTGATCATGGCTGATCATTCTCAATCAGTACCCCGTTCCTGCCTTCTCCCCATACCCCCTGACTCCGCTATCCTTAAGAGCTCTATCTAGCTCTCTCTTGAATGCATTCAAAGAATTGGTCTCCACTGCCTTCTGAGGCAGAGAATTCCACAGATTCACAACTCTCTGACTGAAAACGTTTTTCCTTATCTCAGTTCTAAATGGCCTACCCCTTATTCTTAAACTGTGGCCCTTGGTTCTGGACTCCCCCAACATTGGGAACATGTTTCCTGCCTCTAACGTGTCCAACCCCTTAATAATCTTATACGTTTTTGATAAGATCTCCTCTCATCCTCTCATCGATGGTGGGGAGTCTGGTCTGTGTGAGGGACTGGGCTACATCTACAACTCTCTGCAGTTTCTTGCGGTGTTGGGCAGAGCTGTTCCCAAACCAAGCTGTGATGCAACCTGATCGTGTGCTTTCAAAGGTGCATCTGCACCAGTTTGTAAGACTCATTGGAGACGTGCCAAATTTCCTTAGTCTCTTGAGAAAACAGAGGCGTTAGTGTGTGTTTTTTTTGTCCGTAGCTTGGCTGTGATTCATCCAAGACAGGCGGTTGGTTACTGTAGATCCTTATTAGTTTAATTTAGTTTAGAGATACAGCACGGAAACAGGCCCTTTGGCCAACATGTCTACGATCAGTCACGATCACGTCGAATAGCGGTGCCGGCTTGAAGGGCCAAATGGCCTCCTCCTGCACCTATCTTCATATATTGAAAGACTGGAGCGACTAGGCTTGTATACACTGGAATTTAGAAGGATGAGAGGAGATCTTATCGAAACGTATAAGATTATTAAGGGGTTGGACACATTAGAGGCAGGAAACATGTTCCCAATGTTGGGGGAGTCCAGAACCAGGGGCCGCAGTTTAAGAATAAGGGGTAGGCCAGTTAGAACTGAGATGAGGAAAAACTTTTTCAGTCAGAGAGTTGTGAATCTGTAGAATTCTCTGCCTCAGAAGGCAGTGGAGGCCAATTCTCTGAATGCATTCAAGAGAGAGCTGGATAGAGCTCTTAAGGATAGCGGAGTCAGGGGGTACGGGGAGAAGGCAGGAACGGGGTACTGATTGAGAATGATCGGCCATGATCACATTGAATGGCGGTGCTGGCTCGAAGGGCCGAATGGCCTCCTCCTGCACCCTATTGTCTATTGTATGTTTCTATTTTTCCACACCAACCAGCGATCCCCGCACACTAGCGCTATCCCACACAATACACCGGACTTTACTGGACGCTATCTTGTCCTCATCAGTCTGCAGAAGGGTCTCGACCCGAAACGTCCTTCTCTCCTGAGATGCTGCCTGACCTGCTGAGTTACTCCAGCATTTTGTGAATAAATACCTTCATCTTGTACTGAACGTCAGTCATTCACGATATTCCCTTCATCCTGTATCTGTGCACTGTGGACGGATCGACTGTAATCATGCATCGGCCATCCGCTGACTGGTCAGCGGGCGACAAAAGGATTCTCACTGTACCTCGGTGTGCGTGACAATAAACTCAACTCAAACTATGGGGGAATTTACAAATTCTAACCGAAGCCAATTAGCCTACTTTGGAGCGCGGGAAGAATCGGAGCGCCCGGGGAAGACCCACGCAGGTCACGGGGAGAACGTGGAAACTCCGTACAGACGGCACCCGCGGTCGGGAGATCGAACCCGGGGCCTCTGGCGCTGTGAGGCAGCAACTCTACCGCTGCGCCACCGGTGTTATTGGGGTCAGGTTTTGCATTCCTGTCCATCTGCATGGCTTGTGTCTGAGTTACTTGTACTTAAACTATGAATAAAATGCAGGGAATGGGAGCCGAATTGGCCACAGTCTAATCACTGCCTCGGGCCTTGATTCAAGGGCTCTTCAAGTCATTGTCTGGACTTGCTGGGAATTTCGATTTGTTTTTGAAATAGGGACAGTAAAGAGGCAGCCCTGCCACCTGTGTTCATTCTGCAGGTCCTTCTGCAGTTGTACAGGGCCCTAGTGAGACCGCACCTGGAGTACTGTGTGCAGTTGTACAGGGCCCTAGTGAGACCGCACCTGGAGTACTGTGTGCAGCTGTACAGGGCCTTAGTGAGACCGCACCTGGAGTACTGTGTGCAGTTGTACAGGGCCCAAGTGAGACCGCACCTGGAGTACTGTGTGCAGTTTTGGTCTCCAAATTTGACGAAGGATATTCTTGCTATTGAGGGCGTGCAGCGTAGGTTCACTAGGTTAATTCCCGGAATGGCGGGACTGTCGTATGTTGAAAGACTGGAGCGACTAGGCTTGTATACACTGGAATTTAGAAGGATGAGAGGGGATCTTATCGAAACGTATAAGATTATTAAGGGGTTGGACACGTTAGAGGCAGGAAACATGTTCCCAATGTTGGGGGAGTCCAGAACAAGGGGCCACACAGTTTAAGAATAAGGGGTAAGCCTTTTAGAACGGAGATGAGGAAAAACTTTTTCAGTCAGAGAGTTGTGAATCTGTGGAATTCTCTGCCTCAGAAGGCAGTGGAGGCCAATTCTCTGAATGCATTCAAGAGAGAGCTAGATAGAGCTCTTAAGGATAGCGGAGTCAGGGGGTATGGGGAGAAGGCAGGAACGGGGTACTGATTGAGAATGATCAGCCATGATTACATTGAATGTCGGTGCTGGCTCAAAGGGCCGAATGGCCTCCTCCTGCACCTATTGTCTATTATCTATTATGGAGAGGCAAGTTGTGCAGGAGCAGGGCGCGGAAGGAGAATTGCTGGGGAAAAGCAGGAGATCGATTGTCGGAACCTGTAGTCCGGGTTGTGTCCAAACTGGGGGGTCTGGAGTAGGGTCTCGACCCGAAACGTCACCCGTTCCTTCTCTCCTGAGATGCTGCCTGACCCGCTGAGTTACTCCAGCATTTTGCGTCTACCTTCGCTATGGAGAGTGTCATGTCGTCTGACAGTTAACACCAAGCTTGAGTTTTTAACCGAAGAATGGTCTCGACCGAGGGGGGTATGTGGAGAAGGCAGGAACGGGTTACTGATTGTGGATGATCAGCCATGATCAGCCATGATCACAATGAATGGCGGTGTTGGCCTAATGGCCTCCTCCTGCACCTATTGCCTATGTATCTATGACCCGAAACGTCACGCGTTCCTTCTCTCCTGAGATGCTGCCTGACCCAGAGAGTAACTCCAGCATTTAGTGCCAATCTTCAAGGAAGGTAGTAGTTTTACAATCTGAGTATATTTACGCTCAACAGTACTGAGTTTTTATTCGCCTTGTATCGGTCTCTGAATCTTTTTTTAAAAAAGTAATCTTGAGAGTAACACAAAGATCATAAGATTATAAGTTGTGTTGGAAAATAACTGCAGATGCTGTACAAATCAAAGGTATCACAAAATGGTGGAGTAACTCAGCGGGTCAGGCAGCATCTCTGGAGAGCATGGATAGGTGACGTTTCACAGAGTGCTGGAGTAACTCAGCGGGTCAGGCAGCATCTCTGGAGAACATGGATAGGTGACGTTTCACAGAGTGCTGGAGTAACTCAGCGGGTCAGGCAGCATCTCTGGAGAACATGGATAGGTGACGTTTCACAGAGTGCTGGAGTAACTCAGCGGGTCAGGCAGCATCTCTGGAGAACATGGATAGGTGACGTTTCACAGAGTGCTGGAGTAACTCAGCGGGTCAGGCAGCATCTCTGGAGAACATGGATAGGTGACGTTTCACAGAGTGCTGGAGTAACTCAGCGGGTCAGGCAGCATCTCTGGAGAACATGGACAGGTGACGTTTCATTACAAAATGCAAAAGGGTCTCGACACGAAACGTCATCCGTTCCTTCTCTCCAGAGATGCTGCCTGACCTGCTGAGTTACTCCAGCATTTTGTGATACATAAGATTATAAGTGACTAGACCAAGTGGACCCGTTGGGCCCAAACCTCTCCTGCATTGGTGCAACACCCTCTCCTCCCCTCCCTCCCCTCTCCCCTCAACCCCCCCCCCCCTCCCCTCTCCCTTCTCCCCCTCCCCCCTCCCTCCCTCCTCCTCCCCTCCTTTTAAACTTTAAAATGTGAATAACTTAAAAAATATAAGACCAATTTCAATAAAACTACTTGCATTATCACTAAAGTGACAATGGTGGGCCTAAAATTGTCGCGCTATCGTGTACCGTTTTCGCTGAAGTTCAGTCACAAACAAGATAACAAACGAGAGTTTTAGTATATAGATAGTAGAATTAGGCCATTCGGCCCATCAAGGCTACTCTGCCATTCAATCATGGCTGATCTATCTCTCCCTCGCTGGAGTTACTCAGCAGGTCAGGCGACATTCCTTTTTTGTTTAGTTTAGAGATACAGCGCAGAAACAGGCCCTTCGTCCCACCGAGTCTGCACCGACCAGCGACCTCCACACACTAACACTATCCTACACGCACCAAGGAAAATTTACAGAAGCGTGCAAACCTGTACGTGTTTGGAAATAGGTGCAGGAGGAGGCCATTCGGACCTTCGAGCCAGCACCGCCTTTCAATATGATCATGGCTGATCATCCAGAATCAGTGCCCCGTTCCTGCTTTCTCCCCATATCCCTTGATTCCGTTAGACCTAAGAGGTAAATCTAACTCTCTCTTGAAAACATCCAGTGAATTGGCCTCCACTGCCTTCTGTGGCGGAGAATTCCACAGATTCACAGCTCTCTGGTGAAAAAGTTTTTCCTCGTCTCAGTCCTAAATGGCTTACCCCTGATTCTTAAACTGTGTGACCCCCTGGTTCTGGACTCCCCCAACATGGGGAACAATACCTTTTGAAATGTCGGTGTGGGACGTGGAGTCCATGCTGGCCATCAATCACTCATTGGCACTAGTTATGTTATTGAACTTTCCCATGCACTGCCTGCACGTTAGGGCTGATTTACAGAGGCCAACTAACTCTCTGTGACCACGTGGGTTTCCTCCGGGTGCTCCGGTTTCCTCCCGCACCTCTTTGGGATGTGGGAGGAAACCGGAGCCACCCGGAGGAAACCCACACGGTCCGAGGGAGACCGTGCAAACTCCACGCAGACAGCAACCGAGGTCTAGTTTCGTTTATTGTCACGGGTGCAGTCAGCAGAAGCCAGTCAGCGGAAAGACAACACACCATTACAATCGAGCCATCCACATTGTACAGATACATGATAAAGGTACAGATACATACAACGTCAATAATGGTTATATTCATAAAATGCTGGAGTAACTCAGCAGGTCAGGCAGCATCTCGGTAGAGAAGGAATGGGTGACGTTTCGGGTCGAGACCCTTCTTCAGACTGATGTCAGGGGGGCGGGACAAAGGAAGGATATAGGTGGAGACAGGAAGATAGAGGGAGAACTGGGAAGGGGGAGGGGAAGAGAGGGACAGAGGAACTATCTAAAGTTGGAGAAGTCGATGTTCATTCCACTGGGCTGCAAACTGCCCAGGCGAAATATGAGGTGCTGTTCCTCCAATTTCCGGTGGGCCTCACTATGGCACTGGAGGAGACCCATGACAGAAAGGTCAGACTGGGAATGGGAGGGGGAGTTGAAGTGCTCGGCCACCGGGAGATCAGTTTGGTTAATGCGGACCGAGCGCAGGTGTTCAGCGAAGCGATCGCCGAGCCTGCGCTTGGTTTCGCCGATGTAAATAATGGTTAGTTGTGTTTTCTCCGCGTGCACCCGTGTCCTCCTGCACGTCTTTGGGATGTGGGAGGAAACCGGGGCACCTGGAGTAAACCCACGTGGTCACTGGGAGAACGTGCAAACTCCACACAGACGGCTTCCGAGGTCTGTTTTATCGTCACGTGGCCCGAGGTACAGTGAAAAGCTTTTGTTGCGCGCGAACCAGTCAGAGGAAAGACAATACATGATTGCAATCGAGCCGCCCACAGTGTACAGATACAGGAATGAAGGGAATAACGTGAATGACGTTTAGTGCAAGATAAAGCCAGTAAAGTCCGATCAAGGATAGTCCGAGGGTCTCCAATGAGGTAGATAGTAGTTCAGCACTGCTCTCTGGTTGTTGGTAGGACGGTTCAGTTGCCTGATAACAGCCGAGAAGAAACTGTCCCTGAATCTGTAGGTGTGCGTTTTCACACAGAGATGTTGCCTGACCCGCTGAGTTGCTCTTGTTTATTTGATTAGGAAAATAACTGCAGATGCTGGTACAAATCGAAGGTGTCACAAAATGCTGGAGTAACTCAGCGGGTCAGGCAGCATCTCTGGAGAGAAGGAATGGGTGACGTTTCGGGTCGAGACCCCTCTTCAGTCTCGACCCAAAACGTCACCCGTTCCTTCTCTCCAGAGACACTGTCTGACCCGCTGAGTTACTCCAGCATTTTGTGATATGCTGTTTTTTTGATTAATGATTTCCAGCAGATTCTAATATAACTCTCTGGAATACACTATCCTCCCACACTCATAGACATAGTCATAGAAAATAGGTGCAGGAGGAGGCCATTCGGCCCATCGAGCCAGCACCGCCATTCATTGTGATCATGGCTGATCGTCCACAATCAGTAACCCGTGCCTGCCTTCTCCCCATATCCCTTGATTCCACTAGCCCCTGGAGCTGTGTCTAACTCTCTCTTAAATCCATCCAGTGATTTGGCCTCCACTGCCCTCTGTGGCAGAGAATTCCACAATAGAAAATAGGTGCAGGAGGAGGCCATTCGGCCCGTCGAGCCAGCACCACCATTCAATGTGATCATGGCTGATCATTCTCAATCAGTAACCCATTCCTGCCTTCTCCCCATACCCCCTGACTCCGCTATCCTTAAGAGCTCTATCTAACTCTCTCTTGAAAGCATTCAGAGAATTGGCCTCCACTGCCTTCTGAGGCAGAGAATTCCACAGATTCACAACTCTCTGAGTGAAAAGGTTTTTCCTCATCTCCGTTCCAAATGGCCTACCCCTTATTCTTAAACAAATTCACAACTCTCTGGGTGAAAAAGTTTCTCCTCACCTCAGTCTTAAATGGCCTCCCCTTTATTCTGAGACTGTGGCCCCTGTTCTAAGACTGTGGCCCCAAAGACCTACTGGTTTGTAGGATAAAGGGAACGTCCGGGGCCGAAGGGAATAAGGTGAGTAACGTTTAGTGCGTTGAAATCGCGTCTCTCTGGCGGGGTGAGGCAACCGCACTACCCGCTGGGCCACTGTGCCGCATTCTACCGTTGTATTGGTAAACCTGCCTTTGTTTTCCTCGCTAACAGTTGCTGTTTTGCGTGGTAAATTAATTTAATAGAAGATACACAAACACAAATGTGAAGAAATACTCACCAGCTACTCATTACACATTTGTGCTGGCACTCCTGCACAACATTTCCAAACGGAGCCGTCTGTTGAAGATATTCCCTTGGCAGACGTCTGAAGATATCTTAAGTGCAACTAGCAACCAAGCAAATTTGGAAAAAATAAATCTTAAGACTTGACTCCCTCCACCGGCATTTTAATTTGCTGCTTTAATGCAAGTAAACTGTAACATTTACAGCCTTTGAAAAATGGGAGATCATCCAATGTTTCTTTATTTACCAAAAAGGTGTGAATCTTCAGCAGAATTTTGTATCTCCCTTTCATTTCTTGCCTCTAATATTATGTCAGCTTACTACATGGAATCATTTTCGAGGCTTCAGTTGCTGCACTGCCCAAATGCCTTGATTTCCGATAAAGCGTTTATCGTTCAGTTTAGTTTATTGTCACGTGTACCGAGGTACAGTGAAAAGCTTTTTTCGGTGCGTGCTAACCAGCCAGCAGAAAGATGGTACATGATTGCAATCGAGCCATTTACAGTGTATAGATGCATGATAAGGGAGTAACGTTTCGTGCAAGGTAAAGCCAGCTAAGTCTGATCAAGGATGATCTGAGGTTCATCAAAGAAGTAGATCGTGGTTCAGCATTGCTCTCTGCTTGACTTTATTAACTTTAACTAATCTGAGGAAAGACATTCTAGCCTTAGAGGGAGTACAGAGAAGGTTCAACAGATTGATCCCTGGGATGGCAGGACTTTCATATGAAGAAAGACTGGATAGACTAGGCTTGTACTCGCTGGAATTTAGAAGACTGAGGGGGGATCTTATTGAAACATATAAAATTCTTAAGGGGTTGGAGAGGCTAGATGCGGGAAGATTGTTCCCGATGTTGGGGAAGTCCAGAACCAGGGGTCACAGCTTAAGGATAAGGGGGAAGTCTTTTAGGACCGAGATGAGAAAACATTTCTTCACACAGAGAGTGGTGAGTCTGTGGAATTCTCTGCCACAGAAGGTAGTTGAGGCCAGTTCATTGGCTATATTTAAGAGGGAGTTAGATGTGGCCCTTGTGGCTAAAGGGATCAGGGGGTATGGAGGGAAGGCAGGTACAGGATACTGAGCTGGATGATCAGCCATGATCATATTGAATGGCGGTGCAGCCTCGAAGGGCCGAATGGCCTACTCCTGCACCTATTTTCTATGTTTCTAAAGCTTTTAACTGTATAACTAGCGATAGAGAGAGGTTGAATGTAGACACAAACTGCTGGAGTAACTCACCAGATCAGGCAGCATCTCGGGAGAGAAGGAATAGGCGACGTTTCGGGTCTGAGTCTGAAGAAGGGTCTCAACCCCAAACGTACAAACTCCGTACAAACGGCACCCCTAGTCAGGATCGAACCTGAGTCTCCGGCGCTGCATTCGCTGTAAGGCAGCAACTCTACCGCTGCGCCACCGTGCCGGGTTATACCGAAGATAAGACACACAGTACTGGAGTAACTCTTAAGAAGGGTCTCGACATGGAACACCGCCCATTCCTTCTCTCCTGAGATGCTGCCGGTCCCGCTGAGATACTCCAGCATTTTGCGTCTATTTTTGGTGTAAACCAGCATCTGCAGTCCCTATATATTTCACCAGCCGTGATGTGGCCCTGCGGAATCTGTGTGAATAAGAAGCCGTCGGTGCTTGCCGTCAGTTAATTAGTTGGAAAATTGGCGTTTTATAGACAATAGACAATAGGTGCAGGAGGAGGCCATTCGGCCCTTCGAGCCAGCACCGCCATTCAATGTGATCATGGCTGATCATCCACAATCAGTACCCCGTTCCTGCCTTCTCCCCATACCCCCTGACTCCGCTATCCTTAAGAGCTCTATCTGGCTCTCTCTTGAATGCATTCAGAGAATTGGCCTCCACTGCCTTCTGAGGCAGAGAATTCCACAGATTCACAACTCTCGGACTGAAAAAGTTTTTCCTCATCTCCGTTCTAAATGGCCTACCCCTTATTCTTAAACTGTGGCCCCTTGTTCTGGAGTCCCCCAACATTGGGAACATGTTTCCTGCCTCTAACGTGTCGAACCCCTTAATAACCTTATACGTTTCGATAAGATCCCCTCATCCTTCTAAATTCCAGTGTATACAAGCCTAGTCGCTCCAGTCTTTTGGTGTGAATGCTGTACTCTAGACTTTGCTTTGGACCTGCGAGGCACAGTGCGGAGACTGGCTCTTCGGCCCCGCCGAGTCCGCGCTGACCGCCGATCACCCCGCACGCTAACTAACACTTATCCTAAACACTGGGGGCAGTTTACAATTTTCACCGAAGCCAATTAACCTACAAACCTGCCCGACTTTGGAGTGTGGGAGGAAACCGGAGAAATTCCACGCAGGTCACGGGGAGAACGTACAAACTCCCGTACAGACAGCGCCCGTAGTCGGGATGGAACCCGGCTGTCCCTGGCGCTGTGAGGCAGCAACTCTACCGCTGCGCCACCGTGTATTCTTGCCTTTTTAAAAACTGTGATTAACATCCATTTTTTCTTGCTTTCTCTAAAACACAGACGCCGCCTAATTCTGTTTAAAGCACGATTAAGCCTACACTGGGGCCAGCACCTTACGGGAGTTGCCTCAGAAGGCAGTGGAGGCCAATTCTCTGAATGCATTCAAGAGAGAGCTGGATAGAGCTCTTAAGGATAGCGGAGTCAGGGGGTATGGGGAGAAGGCAGGAACGGGGTACTGATTGAGAATGATCAGCCATGATCACATTGAATGGCGGTGCTGGCTCGAAGGGCCGAATGGCCTCCTCTCGCACCTATTGTTTATTGTCTATTGAGTTGATTTAATGTAAATTGGAGCAAAATTGTCAAATTAATAAGTATAACAGTTCTCAGCTCTTGGGTATACTTTCCGTGTTAGATTAATATTGTCACGGACCTTTCTAGAAGATGTCGCCAAAACTGATTTGATGACGTCAACTAACCCTGGCATCCCCTCTCTCTGCCCCTCCCCCACCCAAATTGTGGGGGAGGGGGAGGGACTGAGAGGGGAGATCCAATAACTCCTCCCTCGACTTCATCCAGGGTCCCCGACAGTCTTTTCAGGTGAGGCAGAGGTTCACTTGCACCTCCTCCAACCTCATCTACTGTATCCGTTGTTCGAGGTGTGGGCTCTTATACATCGGCGAGACCAAACGCAGACTGGCCGATGGTTTCGCTGAACACCGCCACTCTGTCTGCCTGGACCGGCCTGATCTCCCGGTTGCTGGACACTTTAATGCTCCTTCCCATTCCCGCACTGACCTTTCTGTCCTGGGCCTCCTCCGTTGTCAGAGTGAGGGCCAGCCGCAAATTGGAGGAGCAGCACCTCATATTTCGCTTGGGCAGCTTACACCCCAGCGGTACGAATATTGACTGCTCTAACTTCAAGTAGCCCTTACATCCCCCCCCCCTCTCTCCACCCCCCACCCCACACAAGTCGTAAAAGCTTCAAAGTCGTCTTGTTGAGTCTCATTGTCTGTAACTTGTTTTCACCTAGCCCACAACTAACAATGGCCTGCCTCCTTTATCATCGTTACTTTTTTGAATATCTTTCATTTGTTTGTTCTAAATCTCTCTACATCACCGTCAATATCTCTTGTTTCCCTCTCCCGTGACTAGAGGATTTCAGTATCGGAGTAAGGAGGTTCTTCTGCAGTTGTATGGGGCCCTGGTAAGACCACATCTGGAGTACTGTGTACAGTTTTGGTCTCCTAATTTGAGGAAGAACATCCTTGTAATTGAGGCAGTGCAGCGTAGGTTCACGAGTTTGATCCCTGGGATGGCAGGACTGTCATGTGAGGAAAGATTGAAAAGACTAGGCTTGCATTCACTGGAGTTTAGAAGGATGAGAGGGGATCTTATAGAGACAGATAAAATTATAAAAAGACTGGACAAGCTAGATGCAGGAAAAATGTTCCCAATGTTGGGCGAGTCCAGAACCAGGGGCCACACACAGTCTTAGAATAATGGGGAGGCCATTTAAAACTGAGGTGAGAAGGAACTTTTTCATCCAGAGAGTTGTGAATTTGTGGGATTCTCTGCCACAGAGGGCAGTGGAGGCCAAATCACTGGATGGATTTAAGAGAGAGTTAGATAGAGCTCTAGGGGCTAGTGGAATCAAGGGATATGGGGAGAAGGCAGGCACGAGTTACTGATTGTGGACGATCAGCCATGATCACAATGAATGGTGGTGCTGGCTCGAAGGGCCAAATGGCCTCCTCCTGCACCTATTTTCTATGTTTCTATGTTTCTATGACTCTCAGTCCAAAGAAGGGTCTCGACCCGAAACGTCACCCACTCCTTTTCTCCAGAGATGCTGCCTGTCCCGCTGAGTTACTCCAGCTTTTTGTGTCTTCTCTCCAGTACCTTATGGGAGTTGATTTCATGTAAATGGGAGCAAAATTAATAAATATAACAGTTTTTAGAACTAGAGTCTTACATTTGGCCGCATGCCTTTTGAGAAGCTGTGGCCAAAACTGATTTCAAATCCTCTTTTATGAAACCTCTGGTGTTTTATAAATGCAGGCCGGTTGCCACGGCAACTGGATGAACTTCAAAGGACTGGATATCCGGAGAGCCCTCATGACTCCATTGTTCAGCATCACAGGACCCTGGATAAATTCTCCCGACACAACGTGATCTCAGGCGGAACAGGCTGGGAACCGTGTTACAGGAAAGATGTTGTCAAGCTTGAAAGGGTACAGAGAAGATTTACGAGGATGTTGCCAGGACTGAGCTACAGGGAGAGTTGAGTTAGGCTGGGACTCCATACCTTGGAGCGCAGGAGGATGAGGGGGGGATCTCATAGAGGTGTACAAAATCATGAGAGGAATAGATCGGGTAGACGCACAGAGTCCCTTGCCCAGAGTAGGGGAATCGAGGACCAGAGGACATAGATTCAAGGGGAAGGGGGAAAAGATTTAATAGGGGGTAACCTTTTCACACAGAGGGTAGTTGGTGGGTGTGTGGAAGAAGCTGCCAGAGGAGGCAGTTGAGGTTGGGACTATCCCATCGCTTAAGAAAAAGTTAGACCGGAACATATATAGGACAGGTCTGGAGGGATATGGACCAAGAGTAGCCCAGTGGGACTAGTGTGGCTGGGACATTGTTGGCCGGTGTGGGCAAGTTGGGCCGAAGGGCCTTTTTCCACACTGTATCACTCTATGCCTCTATGTAGGACAGAACTAATGTAGTGCAAACCAAAGATACTAGAGTAACAAGATAGACCACTCGACCCTGAAAACCGTAGTAAGTCACGGCGCCATTTTAGTAGGCAGAAACTTGCAGAATTTTTTTTAAAGAAAAATAACAAATATCTGTGAATTGATAGATGAGATATATTCTGCATTTTAATGGTATCATCACACATACTGTTCCCCCCCCAAACACTGATTACAATGCAAGAGGCATAACGAATTGCGGGTTTTGCTTACTAAAATGGCTCCTTTGCCCACTAAAATGGCTCCTTTGCCTACTAAAATGGCTCCTGTGCCTACTAAAATGGCTCCTTTGCCTACTAAAATGGCTCCTTTGCGTACTAAAATGGCTCCTTTGCGTACTACACGTCAGTATGGGCGATTTCAACGGAGTGGTCCATCTTGTTCCTCTAGTATCTTTGGTGCAAACTCCACTCAGACGGCACCCCAGGTCGGGATCGAACCCGGGTGTCTGACGCTGGCTGTGAGGCCGCGGCTCTACCAGTTGCTCCACCGTGAAGTTGGCAGCTGAAGAAGTTTGCATCTTAGATGCGGGGAAACGTTTCTTTTTAAAGCAAATTAATACGGCCCAGGTCGTCCCTCTGTTCTGCGGAAGCAATTGATTGTGTTTTATATCAGGCCTGAGGGATCATGCCAGTCAACTGCGGTTAACTCCTGGCCCGCAGTGAAACTGACAGGGATAAAGCACTATTGATTTTCACCACAATTGATTCATTAAAATTAAGAGAGGGAGGTAAACAGTTTTCCAATGACCTCTCGCTGGGAGAACGTACAAACTCCGTACAGACGGCGCCCGTGGTCGGGATGGAACCCGGGTCTCCGGCGCTGCATTCGCTGCAAGGCAGCAACTCTACCGCTGCGCCACCGTGCCGCCCTTGAAAGTGCATGTCACGCTGATTAATCTTTGAAGTGCCACTGAAGGAACTCAATTCATTGCAACGTATCGTTTATAATGAGTAGGAGGGGGAGACCTCTGCTCCCCCTTTGATGGTAGCTTGGCTTTGTCAATTATCACCATCTATTTTCAATTAGATACATTTTGCAGAAGAGAATCATTGCAAGAATTTACATCTCCATGTAAGACAGGACGCCACAGGAGATCCTTCTTCCCTGTGGCTATCCGCTGAGTTACTCCAGCACTTTGCGTCTTTAGTTTCTTAGAGGGAAATTATAAAAGGACTGGACAGGCTAGATGCCAGGAAAAATGTTCCCAATGTTGGGGGAGTCCAGAACCAGGGGACACGGTCTAAGAATAAAGGGGAGGCCATTTAAAACTGGGGTGAGAAAAAAACTTTTTCACCCAGAAAGTTGTGAATTTGTGGAATTCTCTGCCACAGAGGGCAGTGGAGGCCAAATCACTGGATGGATTTAAGAGAGAGTTAGATAGAGCTCTAAGGGCTAGTGGAATCAAGGGATATGGGGAGAAGGCAGGCACGGGTTATTGATTGTGGACGATCAGCCATGATCAAAATGAACGGCGGTGCTGGCTCGAAGGGCCGAATGGTCTCCTCCTGCAACCTATTTTCTATGTTTCTATGTTTCTATGACTCTCAGTCCGAAGAAGGGTCTCGACCCGAAACGTCACCCACTCCTTTTCTCCAGAGAAAACTGCCTGTCCCGCTGAGTTACTCCAGCATTTAGTGTCTTTTCTCCAGTACCTTATGGGAGTTGATTTCATGTAAATAGGAGCAATAGGCCTCCACCTGCAACTATGTTTCTATGTTTCTACGTTAAGATGGTGTCGTGACCAGCATCTGTAGTTCTTTGTTTCTACTCTATGTTTAATTTCTCTTTTGCACCATATGATTTGATTTACCAGGTTCGTAAGCTGGACACAGTCTAAGTGTACAGTGTTTGTTATCTGAAGCAGATTACCATCTGATAAAGGATCCTGCTTATGTAGCCAGATTTGCTCGTAGTTCAACAGTGGCTGAGAGCGTAAAATAATGTAGAGAATTTATCAGTGTCCCAGGGGAACACAGAAAGGTCAAAGGAATGGGTAAGAAAGCAGCAAAATAAACATAAGTAATGTTAACACGGTGGCGCAGCGGTAGAGTTGCTGCCTCACAGCGCCAGAGACCCGGGTTCGATCCTGCCTGTGTCTGTACGGAGTTTGTACGTTCTTCCCCGTGACCTGCGTGGGTTTTCTCCGAGATCTCCGGTTTCTTCCCGCGCTCCAAAGACGTTACAGGTTTGTAGGTGAATTGGCTTGGTAAATTATCATATCATATCATATACAGCCGGAAACAGGCCTTTTCGGCCCACCAAGTCCGTGCCGCCCAGCGATCCCCGTACATTAACACTATCCTACACCCACTAGGGACAATTTTTACATTTACCCAGCCAATTAACCTACATACCTGTACGTCTTTGGAGTGTGGGAGGAAACCGAAGATCTCGGAGAAAACCCACGCAGGTCACAGGGAGAACGTACAAACTCCTTACAATGCAGCACCTGTAGTCAGGATCGAACCTGAGGGCGTGGATGAGGGTTTCTGCAGCTGTGGAGGAGAGGGATGGACGGAGACGGGCAATGTTTTTGAGGTGGAAGAAGGCTGTCTTTGTGATGTGTTTGATGTGTTTGTCGAAGGAGAGGGTTTGATCATAGCTTGCGAGAACAGGAAACCATCAGCGATACAAATGGCACAAATGAAGCGTAAGATTAACACGATTACCACGGTGAAGGGCCTGGATAGAGTGGGTGTGGAGAGGATGTTTCCCACTAGTGGGAGAGTCTAGGACCAGAGGTCACAGCCTCAGAATTAAAGGACGTTCCTTCAAGAAGGAGATGAGGAGGAATTCCTTTAGTCAGAGGGCGGTGAATCTGTGGAAGTCTTCGCCACAGACGGCTGTGGAGGCCAAGTCAGTGGATATTTTTAAGGCAGAGATACAGTAGATAGATTCTTGATTAGTGCAAGTGTCAGAGGCTATGGGGAGAAAGCAGGAGGAGTGGGGTTAGGAGGGAGAGATAGATCAGCCATGATTGAATGGTGGAGAAAACTTGATGGGGCCCAATGGCCTAATTCTACTCGTAGTCAGTGGATATTTTTAAGGCAGAGATAGATAGATTCTTGATTAGCACGGGTGTCAGGGGTTATGGGGAGAAGGCAGGAGAATGGGGTTAGGAGGGAGAGATAGATCAGCCATGATTGAATGGCGGAGTAAACTCGATGGGCCGAATGGCCTAATTTCACTCCTATCACTTATATCAATCATCATCATTGGTCCAAAAATGCTCACCAAATCCACCCAAAACTTCATCCTCAACATTGATGGTCTCCCAGTATCCACCTCACCTCACATCCGGAATCTTGGAATCATCCTTGATCAAACCCTCTCCTTCGACAAACACATCAAACACATCACAAAGACAGCCTTCTTCCACCTCAAAAACATTGCCCGTCTCCGTCCATCCCTCTCCTCCACAGCTGCAGAAACCCTCATCCACGCCTTCATCACCTCCCGTCTGGACTACTGCAACAGCCTCCTCTATGGCGCACCCTCAAAAATCATCAATAAACTTCAATACATTCAAAACTCCGCTGCCCGTCTACTCACACACACCTCGATCCGTGACCATATCACCCCCGTCCTTTATAAACTCCACTGGCTCCCCATCCCCCAGAGAATCCAGTACAAAATCCTCCTCATAACCTACAAAGCCCTCCATAACCTGGACCCATCCTACCTGACCGACCTCCTCCACAGGCACACTCCCACCTGCACCCTCCCCTCTGCCGCTGCCAATCTCCTATCCCCCCACATCCGGACTAAACTCAGATCCTGGGGGGACAGGGCTTTCTCCATCGCTGCTCCCACCCTATGGAACTCACTACCCCAAACCGTTAGAGACTCCCCACACTCACCACATTCAAAACATCACTGAAGTCTCACCTGTTCAGTACTGCCTTCAACCACTGAAGGTCACCTCACCTTCTGTCTCCTTTCTCTGTTCATTTATTTATTTACTTATTTATCTATTTATTAATTTCCCTATGTTCTCAAAATCTCTGTAGAGCGTCTTTGAGTATATGAAAAGCGCTATATAAATAAAATGTATTATTATTATTATTATTATAACCTGGTGTACTGCCCACGTTTCTGCTATAGATTTCCAGGGGATACAGCTGACTTGGAGGCAAGAAGACACATGGAACTGCAGATGCTAATTTACTATTTAAAAAAAAGACACAAAGTGCTGGAGTAGCTCAGCAAGACAGGCACCATCTCTGGATTTTGGGTCGAGACTCAAGAAGAGTCCTGACCCGGAACGTCACCGATCCATGTTCTCCAGGGATGCTGCCTGACCCACTGAGTTACTCCAGCACTCTGTGAAATGTCACCTATCCGTGTTCTCCAGAGATGCTGCCTGACCCGCTGAGTTACTCCAGCACTCTGTGACTTTAGTTTTTTAGAGGGAAGAAGGAACTCGAGGTTGGTAACAGAGTCGATGGGGTTGTCCTATGCAAACAAGTTGGATACAAGGAACTTCCCCTCCCAAGAGGACGAACACAAAATGCTGGAGTAACTCAGCGGGACAGGCAGCATCTCTGGAGAGAAGAAATGGGCAACGTTTCACTGGAGTTTACAAGGATGAGAGGGGATCTTATAGAGATATATAAAATTGTAAAAAGACTGGACAAGCTAGATGCAGGAAAAATGTTCCCAATGTTGGGCGAGTCCAGAACCAGGGGCCACACAGTCTCAGAATAAAGGGGAGGCCATTTAATACTGAGGTGAGAAGGAACTGAGGTGAGAAGGAACTTTTTCACCCAGAAGTTGTGAATTTGTGGAATTCGCTGCCACAGAGGGCAGTGGAGGCCGATTCACTGGATGAATTTAAGAGAGAGTTAGATTAGAGCTCTAGGGGGCTAGTGGAATCAAGGGATATGGGGAGAAGGCAGGCACGTTGTTACTGATTGTGGATGGTCAGACATGATCACAGTGAATGACGGTGCTGGCTCGAAGGGCCGTATGGCCTCCTCCTGCACCTATTTTCTATGTTCCTGTCTTCACACTGAATGTCACGGGGGGAGGGAAACGAGAGGTATGGTCGGTGGATGTAGAGAGGGAAAGAACTATGAATGAAAGATATGCAAAAAAGTGACAATGATAAAGGGAACAGGCCATTCATTGTTAGCTGCTTGTCATAAGGCCATAAGGCCATAAGGCATAGGAGTAGAATTAGGCCATTCGGCCCATCAGTTTGTGTGTTGAGGATTGTTAGCTCCTTGCCAGAATTCCGCACACAACAAAAAAAAGCTTTTCACTGTAACTCGGTACACGTGACGGTAAACTAAGCTAAACTAAAATAAACATTTTACTCAGCAGGTCAGGCAGCATCTCTGGAACCGTCCTCTCATCATCGAGAGACCTACATACATAGCAACACAAAATAGGTGCAGGAGGAGGCTATTTGGCCCTTCCAGCCAGCACCGCCATTCATTGTGATCATAGACAATAGACAATAGACAATAGGTGCAGGAGGAGGCCATTCGGCCCTTCGAGCCAGCACTGCCATTCAATGTGATCATGGCTGATCATTCTCAATCAGTACCCCGCTCCTGCCTTCTCCCCATACCCCCTGACTCCGCTATCCTTAAGAGCTCTATCCAGCTCTCTCTTGAAAGCATTCAGAGAATTGGCCTCCACTGCCTTCTGAGGCAGAGAATTCCACAGATTCACAACTCTCTGACTGGAAAAGTTTTTCATCATCTCCGTTCTAAATGGCCTACCCCTTATTCTTAAACTGTGGCCCCTTGTTCTGGACTCCCCCAACATTGGGAACATGTTTCCTGCCTCTAACGTGTCCAACCCCTTAATAATCTTATACGTTTCAATAAGATCTCCTCTCATCCTTCTAAATTCCAGTGTATACAAGATCCTTCTAAATTCCAGTGTATACAATCCACAATCAGCACCCCGTGCCTGCCTTCTCCCCATATCCCTTGATTCTGCTAGCCCCTAGAGCTCTCTCTAACTCCCTTTTAAACCCATCCAGTCAATTGGCCTCCACTGCCTTCTGTGGCAGAGAATTCCCCAAATTCACAACTCTCTGGGTGAAAAAGTTCCTTCTCACCTCAGTTTTAAATGGCCTCACCTTTATTCTTAGACTGTGTGTGGCCCCTGGTTCTGGACCTGACCTGACCTCCCGTCTACCTCATTGACCTTTGAACCAATTGGCGTCAGGACTTTATTGGACTTCAATCTTATATCTTTGAACTAAATGCTGCACCTCTTATTCGTCTACCTGTGCACTTGTGCATGATCTGAATGCATTTAGGTGCGAAAATGTGCAGATGCTGGTTGGTACCAAAGAAACAAAGAAAAACACCAAGTGCTGGAGTAACTCACCAGTTCAGGCAGCATCTTTGGATTAAAAGGGATGGGTGACGTTTTGGGTCAGGACCCTTCTTCAGACCCATTCTTCGCCAAGCTGCTGGTCTGAAGAAGGGTCCCGACCCGAAACGTCACCCTAACGTTCACCCCAGAGATAATGCCTGACCCGCTGAGTTACTCCAGCACTCTGTGAAACGTCACCTATCCATGTTCTCCACAGATGCTGCCTGACCCGCTGAGTTGCTCCAGCACTCTGTGAAACGTCACCTATCCGTGTTCTCCAGAGATGCTGCCTGACATGCTGCGTTGTTCCAGCACTCTGTGTCCATCTTTGATCTGTTTGTATTCATGTATAATAACATAGAAAATAGGTGCAGGAGGAAGCCATTTTTCCCTTCGAGCCAGCACCGCCGTTCATTGTGATCACAGCTGTTCATCCACAATCAGTGACCCGTTCCTGCCTTCTCCCCATATCTCCTGATTCCACTAGCCCCTAGAGTATCCAACTCTCTCTTAAATTCATCCAGTGAATTGGCCTCCACTGCCTTCTGTGGCGGAGAATTCCACAAATTCACAACTCTCTGGGTGAGAAAGTTTCTTCTCACCTCAACTTTAAATGGCTTCCCCTTTTCTTTGACTGGAGAGCATGCAAGCAAAAGATTTTCACCATACCACGGTAGACGAGACAATCATAAACTAAAGTGACGTTTAAGAAACATTTAGACAGGTACACGGATAAGACAGGTTTGGAGGGATATGGATCAAACGCAGGCAGGTGGGGCTAGTGCAGATGGGGCATGTTGGCCGGTGTGGGCATGTTGGGCCGATGGGCCTGTTTCCATGCTGTATCACTCTATGGCTCTATGAAATAAAACTCCCAAGGTAACCATTGGCAGTCACGGTGGCACAGCGGTAGAGTTGCTGCCTTACTGCGAATGCAGCGCCGGAGACCCGGGTTCGATCCCGACTACGGGCGCTGTCTGTACAGAGTTTGTACGTTCTCCCCGTGATCTCCGAGATCTTTGATTTCCTCCCACACTCCAAAGACGTGCAGGTTTGCAGGTTAATTGGCTTGGTAAATGTAAAAATTGTCCCTAGTGGGTGTAGGACAGTGTTAATGCGTGGGAATCGTTGGTCGGCGAGGACCCGGTGGGCCGAAGGGCCTGTTTCAGCGCTGTATCTCTGTAACTAAAATAAACTAACTGCTGCAAACTGTGGCGTACGTTCTCTCCTGATTGTGCTTTCCATTTGTGCTGCGTTAATAGTCCACGAAAAAGCCGTGATTCTCATGTACACAATGTAAGCCAGATATTCCATCGAAAACGAACTAATCTGCAATCCTTTTTAACCCCACAGGTGCTAACATCATGTCGTGTGTTCCTCTTGACTGCCCGGATCCCAACCAAGGTAGAACAAAACTACTTATCTTTCTTGAGCCCTCGTGTTATGTGGAATGTAAGATTGGGGATAAATGGGTCCCTTTCAGAATGGCAGGCAGCAACTAGTGGGGTACCGCAAGGCTCGGTGCTGGGACCGCAGCTATTTACAATATACACTAATGACTTGGATGAAGGGATTAAAAGTACCATTAGCAAATTTGCAGATGATACAAAGCTGGGTGGCAGTGTGAACTGTGAGGAAGATGCTATGAGGTTGCAGGGTGACTTGGATAGGTTGTGTGAGTGGGCGGATGCATGGCAGATGCAGTTTAATGTGGATAAGTGTGAGGTTATCCACTTTGGAAGTAAGAATAGGAAGGCAGATTATTATCTGAATGGTGTCAAGTTAGGAAAAGGGGACGTACAACGAGATCTGGGTGTCCTAGTGAATCAGTCACTGAAAGGAAGCATGCAGGTACAGCAGGCAGTGAAGAAAGCCAATGGAATGTTGGCCTTCATAACAAGAGGAGAGTATAGGAGCAAAGAGTTCCTTCTGCAGTTGTACAGGGCCCTAGTGAGACCGCACCTGGAGTACTGTGTGCAGTTTTGGTCTCCAAATTTGAGGAAGGATATTTTTGCTATTGAGGGCGTGCAGCGTAAGTTTACTAGGTTAATTCCCAGAATGGCGGGACTGTCATATGTTGAAAGACTGGAGCGACTAGGCTTGAATACACTGGAATTTAGAAGGATGAGAGGGGATCTTAACGAAACATATAAGATTATTAAGGGGTTGGACGCGTTAGAGGCAGGAAACATGTTCCCAATGTTGGGGGAGTCCAGAACCAGGGGCCACAGTTTAAGAATAAGGGGTAGGCCATTTAGAACAGAGATGAGGAAAAACTTTTTTAGTCAGAGAGTTGTGAATCTGTGGAATTCTCTGCCTCAGAGGGCAGTGGAGGCCAATTCTCTGAATGCATTCAAGAGAGAGTTAGATAGAGCTCTTAAGGATAGCGGAGTCAGGGGGTATGGGGAGAAAGCGGGAACGGGGTACTGATTGAGAATGATCAGCCATGATCACATTGAATGGCGGTGCTGGCTCGAAGGGCCGAATGGCCTCCTCCTGCACCTATTGTCTATTGAAACAAGGCCTCTTGGCATGTTGTTCCTGTGCCAGTCCATATCGGAACTACAGTACAGTATAAGACCATAAGACATGGGAAGCAGAATTAGGCCATTCGGCCCATCGAGTCTGCTCCGCCATTCAATCATGGCCGATCTACCTTTCCCTCGCGACCCCATTCTCCTGCTTTCTCCCCATAATCCCTGACCCCCCCCCCGCTACTAACCAAGATCCTATCTATCTCTGCTTTAAAAATATCCAATGTCTTGGCCTCCACAACCATCTGTGGCAAAGAATTCCAGAGATTGGCCATCCTCTGTCTAAATCAATTTCTCCGCTTCTCCATTTTAAAGGTACGTCCTTTTATTCAGAGACTGTGCCCTCTAGTTCTGGACTCTCCTATCACTGGAAACATCATCTCCACGTCCACTCAATCCGGGCCTTTCATTATCTGATAGGTTTCAGTGAGATCCCCCCTCATCCTTCTAAGCTCCAACGAGTACAGGCCCAAAGCCTTCAAAAGCTCATAGAAACATAGAAAATAGGTGCAGGAGGAGGCCTTATCCTCCCTCCTCCCCCTCCCTCCACCCCCCTCCCTCCCTCCCTACCTAGGAGATAGATTTAAACTTTAAAATGTGAATAACTTTAAAAATATAACACCGATTTCAATGAAACCTCTTCCATTAGCACCAAAGGGACGACGGTGAGCAAGGTGGGCCTAAAATTGTCACGCTTTCGTGTACTGTTTTGGCTGTAGTTCAGGAACAAACAAACAAACAAACGAGAGTTTAAATATATATGTTCTGGTCTCATCGAAATGAATGCATTTACCTTCCTAACCACTGATTCACCTTTCGAATGAACCTTTTGGGAATCTTGCACCAGCACGCACGAATCCCTTTGCACCTCCAATTTCTGAATCTTCTCCCCATTTAGAAGGTATTCTAGGCCTTTATTCCTCAACTAAAATAGGTAGTAAATCAGAACAGTTTCCTGAAAAACTTACGGGTGGATGTTCAGTGTCAGATTATTTCAATGTAGAGATACAGCGCAGAAACAGGCCCTTCAGCCCACCGAGTCCGCGCCGACCAGCGATCCCTACATGCTGGTACTATCCTACACGCACTAGGGACAATTTACAAATTTTTACCAAAGCCAATTTATCTACAAACCCGCACGTCTTTGGAGCGCGGGAGGAAACCGGAGCGCCCGGAGAAAACCCACGCAGGCCACGGGGAGAGCGTACAAACTCCGTACAGACTGCGCCCGTGGTTAGGATCGAACCCGGGTCTCTGGCGCTGTGAGGCAGCAACTCTACCATGCCGCCCTTAAGTCGACTGTTAACTTTACATCTGAAATTGACAGATTTTTATGAAGCCACGATGCTTAGAAACATGAAACTCTAGTAGGTAACTGAATCCGGGTCACAGGTCAGCCCTGACATGTTTGAATGGCAGAATGACAGAATGGGCCCCTGGGTTATTGCCTCGGCCTGACCTTGCTCTACTGTGTAAAAGATGTTGGATTCATGTGCAGGCAAGACCTGCAGATGCTGGTTTAAACCGATGATGGATACAAATAGCTGGAGTACCCGTTGAGATCGGTCTAAGCGTGTACGTGTAGTTTAATTTAGAGATACAGAGCTGAAACAGCCCCTTCGGCCCACCGAGTCCGCGCTGTTGCTATGTGTGTAGGCCCTTCGAGCCAGCACCGCCATTCATTGTGATCATAATAATAATAATAATAATAATAATAATAATAATAATAATAATAATAAGCATTTATTTTATATAGCGCCTTACCAGAAGCTCAAAGGGCTTTACAAAAACAATTAACATAAAAACAAACAGACAAACTATCCTAACGGAGAAGCGGCGAATAAACAGCGCCAGCGTCCTCTCACGTCAGGGTCCGGCAGTAGACAACAAAAAGCACAGGACACACAGATACAATTTTTAACACAAACAGCCATCACAGTGATTGCTCCAGGCACACCCTCACTGTGATGGAAGGCAAAGAAAAGTCTTATCTCCTCCTCATTCTTCTCCCGTGGTGCCACGAGGTGATCGAGGCTGATCATCCACAATCAGTAACCCGTGCCTGCCTTCTCCCCATATCCCTTGATTCCACTAGCCTCTAGAGCTCTATCTAACTCTCTCTTAAATCCATCCAGTGATTTGGCCTCCACTGCCCTCTGTGGCAGAGAATTCCACAAATTCACAACTCTCTGGGTGAAAAAGTTTCTTCTCACCTCAGTTTTAAATGGCCTCCCCTTTATTCTTAGACTGTGTGTGGCCCCTGGTTCTGGGCTCCCCCAACATTGGGAACATTTTTCCTACATCTAGCTTGTCCAGTCTTTTTATAATTTTATATCTTTCCATAAGATCCTTGTATAAGAAGGAATGGGTGACGTTTCTGGTCGAGACCCTTCTTCGGACTCAACTTTTACTGAGCAAACTAAACGAGAAGTCATCCCATCGTCCTTTGCACAGAAGTGTGATCTCTCCCTGCTGCTTTAAACTTCACCGCCGGCTGGCAAACTAATTGTAATTAGTGTTGTGATCTCCGTTTCCTGGTAACTGGTCTAAATTTGAGCAGAGTATCTCTTCCTGGGGCTTGGCTACACTTTAGTTCCTTGGTTGATTTTGTCGTGCCACAGTGACCCATAAATATCTCCTTACAACCTCATCGTTACATTTTTAATATTCAGCCTGATGCTATTTCCAGATTAAATCACAGCACAAAATGTGAACTTAACATCACTGCAACAATAGGGAACAAGTCGTTCAGCTAACATGTTGAATCACAAAAGCCCAAAATAATTTTGCTTCGTGATGGGGGGCCTGTGAAGACTTGGTCGTTTGGATTCGGAGCTGGTTTGCTTTCCAGAAGAGAGAGAGGTTAGTGGGAGGGTGTTATCTTTTTCGGGCTGGAGGTTTGCGATGAGTTTATTGTCCCGTGTGCCGAGGTACAGTGAAGAGCTTGTGTCGCGTGCTAACCAGTCAGCGGAAAGACAGTACGCAATTACAATCAAGCCGTCCGCAGTGTACAGACAGATACGTGGACCCGGGTTCGATCCCGACTACGGGCGCCGCCTGTACGGAGTTTGTACGTTCTCCCCGTGACCTGCGTGGGTTTTCTCCGAGATCTTCGGTTTCCTCCCACACTCCGAAAGACGTGCAGGTTTGTAGGTTAATTGGCTTGGCATAATTGTAAATTGTCCCTAGTGCGTGTTAGTAAGTGAAGGTTAGTCTGACGAAGGGTCTCGATTCGAAACGTCACCCATTCCTTCTCTCCAGAGATGCTGCCTGTCCCGCTGAGTTTAGTTTAGTTTAGAGATACAGCGCGGAAACAGGCCCTTTCGGCCCACCGGGTCCGCGCCGACCAGAGGTCCCCGCACATTAACACTATCCTACGCCCACTAGGGACAATTTTTACATTAATCAAGCCGATTAACCTACATATCTGTACGTCTTTGGAGTGTGGGAGGAAACCGAAGATCTCGGAGAAAACCCACGCAGGTCACGGGGAGAACGTACAAACTCCGTACAGACGGCAACCGTAGTTGGGATCGAACCCGGGTCTCCGGTGCTGCATTCGCTGTAAGGCAGCAACTCTACCGCTGCGCCACCGTGACCGCCCAACGTTACTCCAGCATTTTGTGTCTATCGAAGATAGTGTTAATCTGCGGGGATCACTGGTCGGCCTGGACTCGATGGGCTGAAAGGCCTGTTTTAGCGCTGTATCTCTAAATTAAACGAAACTAAACATGATGAGTTTGAGTTTAGTTTCTTGTCAGGTGTACCGTGTTACAATGATAAGCTTTTGTCACGTGTTGCCCTTTCAGGGTTAAAGGGAAAGGGAATAACGTGAATAACAATAGACAATAGACAATAGGTGCAGGAGTAGGCCATTCGGCCCTTCGAGCCAGCACCACCATTCAATGTGATGGCTGATCATTCTCAATCAGTACCCCGTTCCTGCCTTCTCCCCATACCCCCTGACTCAGCTATCCTTAAGAGCTCTATCTAGCTCTCTCTTGAATGCATTCAAAGAATTGGCCTCCACTGCCTTCTGAGGCAGAGAATTCCACAGATTCACAACTCTCTGACTGAAAAAGTTTTTCCTCATCTCCGTTCTAAATGGCCTACCCCTTATTCTTAAACTGTGGCCCCTGGTTCTGGACTCCCCCAACATTGGGAACATGTTTCCTGCCTCTAACGCGTCCAACCCCTTAATAATCTTATATGTTTCGATAAGATCCCCTCTCATCCTTCTAAATTCCAGTGTATACAAGCCTAGTCGCTCCAGTCTTTCAATATACGACAGTCCTGCCATTCCGGGAATTAACCTGGTGAACCTACGCTGCACGCCCTCAATAGCAAGAATATCCTTCCTCAAATGTGGAGACCAAAACTGCACACAGTACTCCAGGTGCGGTCTCACTAGGGCCCTGTACAACTGCAGAAGGAGTTCTTTGCTCCTATACTCAACTCCCCTTGTTATGAAGGCCAACATTCCATTGGCTTTCTTCACTGCCTGCTGTACCTGCATGCTTCCTTGCGTACGTTGAGTGCAAGGTAAAAATTCCAATCACTGATAGTCCGAGGGACTCCAATGAGATAGATGGTAGCTCAGGACCTCTCTCTAGTTGTTGGTAGGATGGTTCGGTTACCTGATAACAGCTGGGAAGAAACTGCCCCTGAGGCTGGAGATGTGTGTTTTAACTCATGTAACAAGCCTGTAACAGGTGAAGGTATCACAAAATGCTGGAGTAACTCAGCGGGTCAGGCAGCATCTCTGGAGGGAAGGAATGGGTGACGTTTCGGGTCGAGACCCTTCTTCAGACTGAGTGTCAGGGGGAGGGGGAAAATGAGAGATGTGGGCGGTGTTACAGAGAGATCACCAGCCTCTGACTAAAGAAATTCCTTTCCAAAGGTACGTACTTTAACTCTGAGGCTGTGCCCTCTGGTGCTAGACTCTCCCACTGGTGTAAACATCCTCTCCACATCCACTCTATTCAGTACGTTTCAATGAGGTCCCCCTCTCATCCTTCTAAACTCCAACGAGCACAGGCCCAGTGCCATCAAATGCTCGTTGTGTGTTAGATAGCATTAGATTTTTTTTAGATTTTAGATTCAGAGATACAGCGCGGAAACAGGCCCTTCGGCCCACCGGGTCCGCGCCGCCCAGCGATCCCCGCTCACCAACACTATCCTACACCCACTAGGGACAATTTTTATATTTACCCAGTCAATTAACCTACACACCTGCACGTCTTTGGAGTGTGGGAGGAAACCGAAGATCTCGGAGAAAACCCACGCCGGGAGAACGTACAAACTCCGTACAGACGGCGCCCGTAGTCAGGATCGAACCCGAGTCTCCGGCGCTGCATTCGCTGTAAAGCAGCAACTCTACCGCTGCGCCACCGTGCCGCCCTTGACTTGCTGAGGGATTGGAAGAGTATTTGGACAGCAAAATGAGTTGATTGGAAAAGCACTAAACTAATTGAGGGGTTAATATTCCATCTCAGACTGTGAGATGGAAATGTCAGTGTAACGTAATTACTTTCAGTCACATCGTAAAGGAATTGATTTATTTCACTGTAATTATCCTGCTGCACCAGAATGATGTAATTTGCCGGGACTATTAGTGTTGGGAATTAAGGTGATGCTAATGGCACTTATCGTTATTAAAGTAGAATAAAGGGGCAGCCTCAGGTGAATGCTCATAAAGTATGAGGAAGTGTGGTGAATCTGCGGAATTATTTGCCACAGACGGCTGTGGAGGCCAAGTCAGTGGATATTTTTAAGGCGGAGATAGATCGATTCTAGATCAGTGCGGGTGTCAGAGGTTATGGGGAGAAGGCAGGAGAATGGGGTTAGGGGGGGAGAGAGAGATCAGCCATGATTGAAATTCGGCACGGTGGCGCAGCAGTAGAGTTGCTGCCTTACAGCGAATGCAGCGCCGGAGACCCGGGTTCGATCCCAACTACGGGGTCTGTCTGCACAGAGTTTGTACGTTCTCCCCGTGACCTGCCTGGGTTTTCTCCGAAATCTTCGGTTTCATCCCACGCTCCAAGGACGTACAGGTTTGTAGGTTAATTGGCTTGGTAAATGTAAAATTTGTCCCCAGTGGGTGTAGGATAGTGTTAGTGCGTGGGGATCGCTGAGCGGCGTGGACCCGGTGGGCCGAAAGGGCCTGTTTCCGCGCTGTATCTCTAAACTAAACTAAACTGAACTAAAGTATTTAGGCCATTTAGAACTGAGATGAGGAAAAACTTTTTCAGTCAGAGAGTTGTGAATCTGTGGAATTCTCTGCCTCAGAAGGCAGTGGAGGCAAATTATCTGAATGCATTCAAGAGAGAGCTGGATAGAGCTCTTAAGGATAGCGGAGTCAGGGGGTATGGGGAGAAGGCAGGAACAGGATACTGATTGAGAATGATCAGCCATGATCACATTGAATGGTGGTGCTGGCTCGAAGGGCCGAATGGCCTCCTCCTGCACCTATTGTCTATTGTCTATTGTCTAAGTAGACTTGTAATGGGCTGAATGGCCTAATTCTACTCCTGTCACATGACCTTATGACCTAAACCAAGAAGGTGCCCTGTTCTCCTTGAAAACTCTAGGCGGCACGGTGGCGCAGCGGTAGAGTTGCTGCCTCACAGCGCCGGAGACCCCGGCTCGATCCCAACTACGGGCGCCGTCTGTACGGAGTTTGTACGTTCTCCCCGTGACATGGGTGGGTTTTCTCCGAGATCTCCGGTTTCCTCCCACACTCCAAAGACGTACAGGTTTGCAGGTTCATTGGCTCGGTGTAAATGGCTTGCAGGTTCATTGGCTTGGTAAATGTAAATGTAAAATTTGTCCCCAGTGTGTGTAGGATAGTGTTAGTGTGTGGGGATCGCTGGGCGGCGCGGACTCGGTGGGCCGATGGGCCTGTTTCCACCATGTATCTCTAAACTAAACTGGTATTTGGCTGACTCGCCCTCAGAATAAGAAGAATCCCTCCACACTTCAGGCAAGTGGTACAGAGGTGTGAAAATGCACACCTCCAGATTCAGGGACAATTTCTTCCCAGCTGTTATCCACATCTATATGCAATATGCAATTCTCTGAATGCATTCAAGAGAGAGCTAGATAGAGCTCTTAAGGATAGCGGAGTGAGGGGGTATGGGGAGAAGGCAGGAACGGGGTACTGATTGAGAATGATCAGCCATGATCACATTGAATGGCGGTGCTGGCTCGAAGGGCCGAATGGCCTACTCCTGCACCTATTGTCTATTGTCTATTGTTACTGTATGCAGATGGTGTCATAGAGTGAAACAGCATGGAAACAGGCCCTTCGGCCCAACTTGCCCACACCGCCCAACATGTCCCAGCTATACTAGTCCCACCTGCCTGCGTTTGCCCCATAGCCCTCCAAACCTGTCAGAGAAACATAGAATATAGGTGCAGGAGGAGGCCATTCAACCCTTCGTGCCAGCAGCACCATTCATTGTGATCATGGCTGATCATCCACAACCAGATAGAAGGCTAAGTGTAATAGGGTCGAATGTGAAGGGTGAGATAAGTAAGGAATTAAAAGTACTGTATATGAATGCGCGAAGTATAAGAAGTAAAGTAGATGAGCTTGAGGCTCAGTTAGAGGTTGGTAGATATGACATTGTGGGGATTACAGAGACGTGGCTGCAGGAGGAGACGTGGCTGCAGGAGGAGAAGGCAGGCACGGGTTACTGATTGGGGACGATCAGCCATGATCACTATGAATGGCGGTGCTGGCTCGAAGGGCTGAATGGCCTCCTCCTGCACCTATTTTCTATGTTTCTATGTTTCTAGTATCCCGTGCCTGCCTTCTCCCCATATCCCTTGATTCCACTAGCCCCTAGAGCTCCATCTGACTCTCTTTTAAATTCATCCAGTGAATTGGCCTCCACTGCCCTCTGCGGCAGAGAATTTCACAAATTCACAACTCTCTGGGTTGAAAAAGTTTTTTCTCACCTCAGTTTTAGTTGGCCTCCCCTTTATTCTTGGACTGTGTGGCCCCTGGTTCTGGACTCGCCCCAACATTGGGAACATTTTTCCTGCATCAAGCTTGCCCAGTCCTTTTATAATTTTATATGTCTCGAAAAGAAGCCTTATCCATGTACCTGTCTGAATGCTTCTTAAACATTGCGCTAGTTCCTGTCTACCTCAGCTACCTCCTCCGGCAGCTCGTTCCATTCACCCTTTGTGCCTAGTTGCAGGAGAAATAAGCAACAAACTCGGAAATCAATTAAATGTTGCGCTAGTACCCGCTAAACGATGCGATAGACATGCCAGAATGTGTCTGGGCCTGCCTGTTGTAGTATAAAAATAATTTTATATGGTAGGAAAAAAATGTGCTTGATTGGACAGGTATATGGATAGGACAGAGATGAGAGGAAATCTTATCGAAACGTATAAGATTATTAAGGGATTGGACACGTTAGAGGCAGGAAACATGTTCCCAATGTTGGGGGAGTCCAGAACAAGGGGCCACAGTTTAAGAATAAGGGGTAGGCCATTTAGAACTGAGATGAGGAAAGACTTTTTCAGTCAGAGAGTTGTGAATCTGTGGAATTCTCTGCCTCAGAAGGCAGTGGAGGCCAATTCTCTGAATGCATTCAAGAGAGAGCTGGATAGAGCTCTTAAGGATAGCGGAGTGAGGGGGTATGGGGAGAAGGCAGGAACGGGGTACTGATTGAGAATGATCAGCCATGATCACATTGAATGGCGGTGCTGGCTCGAAGGGCCGAATGGCCTACTCCTGCACCTATTGTCTATTGTCTATTGTTACTGTATGCAGATGGTGTCATAGAGTGAAACAGCATGGAAACAGGCCCTTCGGCCCAACTTGCCCACACCGCCCAACATGTCCCAGCTATACTAGTCCCACCTGCCTGCGTTTGCCCCATAGCCCTCCAAACCTGTCAGAGAAACATAGAATATAGGTGCAGGAGGAGGCCATTCAACCCTTCGTGCCAGCAGCACCATTCATTGTGATCATGGCTGATCATCCACAACCAGATAGAAGGCTAAGTGTAATAGGGTCGAATGTGAAGGGTGAGATAAGTAAGGAATTAAAAGTACTGTATATGAATGCGCGAAGTATAAGAAGTAAAGTAGATGAGCTTGAGGCTCAGTTAGAGGTTGGTAGATATGACATTGTGGGGATTACAGAGACGTGGCTGCAGGAGGAGACGTGGCTGCAGGAGGAGAAGGCAGGCACGGGTTACTGATTGGGGACGATCAGCCATGATCACTATGAATGGCGGTGCTGGCTCGAAGGGCTGAATGGCCTCCTCCTGCACCTATTTTCTATGTTTCTATGTTTCTAGTATCCCGTGCCTGCCTTCTCCCCATATCCCTTGATTCCACTAGCCCCTAGAGCTCCATCTGACTCTCTTTTAAATTCATCCAGTGAATTGGCCTCCACTGCCCTCTGCGGCAGAGAATTTCACAAATTCACAACTCTCTGGGTTGAAAAAGTTTTTTCTCACCTCAGTTTTAGTTGGCCTCCCCTTTATTCTTGGACTGTGTGGCCCCTGGTTCTGGACTCGCCCCAACATTGGGAACATTTTTCCTGCATCAAGCTTGCCCAGTCCTTTTATAATTTTATATGTCTCGAAAAGAAGCCTTATCCATGTACCTGTCTGAATGCTTCTTAAACATTGCGCTAGTTCCTGTCTACCTCAGCTACCTCCTCCGGCAGCTCGTTCCATTCACCCTTTGTGCCTAGTTGCAGGAGAAATAAGCAACAAACTCGGAAATCAATTAAATGTTGCGCTAGTACCCGCTAAACGATGCGATAGACATGCCAGAATGTGTCTGGGCCTGCCTGTTGTAGTATAAAAATAATTTTATATGGTAGGAAAAAAATGTGCTTGATTGGACAGGTATATGGATAGGACAGAGATGAGAGGAAATCTTATCGAAACGTATAAGATTATTAAGGGATTGGACACGTTAGAGGCAGGAAACATGTTCCCAATGTTGGGGGAGTCCAGAACAAGGGGCCACAGTTTAAGAATAAGGGGTAGGCCATTTAGAACTGAGATGAGGAAAGACTTTTTCAGTCAGAGAGTTGTGAATCTGTGGAATTCTCTGCCTCAGAAGGCAGTGGAGGCCAATTCTCTGAATGCATTCAAGAGAGAGCTGGATAGAGCTCTTAAGGATAGCGGAGTCAGGGGGCATGGGGAGAAGGCAGGAACGGGGTACTGATTGAGAATGATCAGCCATGATCACATTGAATGGCGGTGCTGGCTCGAAGGGCCGAATGGCGTCCTCCTGCACCTATTGTCTATTGTCTATTGACATGTTTAGAGGGATCTGGGCCAAACGCGGGCAGGTGGGACTAACGTAGATGAGGCATCTTGGTCCCTGACATCAGTCTGAGGAAGGGTCTCGACCCAAAACGTCACCCATTCCTTCTCTCCTGAGATGCTGCCTGACCCGCTGAGTTACTCCAGCATTTTGTGTCTGCCTTCGATTTAAACCAGCATCTGCAGTTATTTTCCTGCTCACCTTGTGTTAGTTGGGTTGAAGGGCCTGTTTTTTACGGGCCATTTTACTGGGAAGCAACACATAGAAACATAGAAACATAGAAAATAGGTGCAGGAGTAGGCCATTTGGCCCTTCGAGCCTGCACCGCCATTCATGTGGGACTAGTGTGGCTGGGACATGTTGGCCGGTGTGGGAAAGCTGGGCCGAAGGGCCTGTTTCCACTCTGTATCACTCTACTGCACAATGACTATGATTCTCTGAGGTCATTAGAAGAGAGGTTGGTTTGTGTGATGGTCTGGGCTGCATCCACAACTCTCTGCAATTTCTTCGATGGAGCTGTTCCCAAACCGTGCTGTGTTTGGATAGACTCGGCTTACAAAATTCTTAAGGGGTTGGACAGGCTAGATGCAGGAAGATTGTTCCCGATGTTGGGGAAGTCCAGAACAAGGGGTCACAGTTTATGGATAAGGGGGAAGTCTTTTAGGACCGAGATGAGAACGTTTTTTTTCACACAGAGAGTGGTGAATCTGTGGAATTCTCTGCCACAGAAGGTAGTTGAGGCCAGTTCATTGGCTATATTTAAGAGGGAGTTAGATGTGGCCCTTGTGGCTAAAGGGATCAGGGGGTATGGAGAGAATGCAGGTACAGGTTACTGAGCTGGATGATCAGCCATGATCATATTGAATGGCGGTGCAGGCTCGAAGGGCCGAATGGCCTACTCCTGCACCTATTTTCTATGTTTCTATGTTTCTATAGCCTATTGGCATTTCCGTGCCCTCTTCCATGACGGGTGACAGCACTGCCCCTATACAGCGCCCGAGACCCCGGCTCGATCCCAACTACGGGCGCCGCCTGTACGGAATTTGTACGTTCTCCCCGTGACCTGCGTGGGTTTTCTCCGAGATCTCCGGTTTCCTCCCACACTCCAAAGACGTGCAGGTTTGCAGGTTCATTGGCTCGGTGTAAATGTAAATTGTCCCCAGTGTGTGTAGGATAGTGTTAGTGTGTGGGGATCGCTGGGCGGCGCGGACTCTGTGGGCCGATGGGCCTGTTTCCACCATGTATCTCTAAACTAAACTGGTATTTGGCTGACTCGCCCTCAGAATAAGAAGAATCCCTCCACACTTCAGGCAAGTGGTACAGAGGTGTGAAAATGCACACCTCCAGATTCAGGGACAATTTCTTCCCAGCTGTTATCCACATCTATATGCAATATGCAATTCTCTGAATGCATTCAAGAGAGAGCTAGATAGAGCTCTTAAGGATAGCGAAGTCAGGGGGTATGGGGAGAATGCAGGTACTGATTGAGAATGATCAGCCATGATCACATTGAATGGCGGTGCTGGCTCGAAGGGCCGAATGGCCTACTCCTGCACCTATTGTCTATTGTCTATTGTTACTGTATGCAGATGGTGTCATAGAGTGAAACAGGCCCTTCGGCCCAACTTGCCCACACCGCCCAACATGTCCCAGCTATACTAGTCCCACCTGCCTGCGTTTGCCCCATAGCCCTCCAAACCTGTCATAGATACATAGAAAATAGGTGCAGGAGGAGGCCATTCAACCCTTCGAGCCAGCATCGCCATTCATTGTGATCATGGCTGATCGTCCATAACCAGATAGGAGGGTATGGCCAAGTGTAATAGGGATCGATGTGAAGGATGAGTTGAGTAAGGAATTAAAAGTACTGTATATAGACATAGAAACATAGAAAATAGGTGCAGGAGTAGGCCATTCGGCCCTTCGAGCCTGTACGCACCGCCATTCAATATGATCATGGCTGATCATCCAGCTCAGTAACCTGTATCTGCCTTCTCTCCATACCCCCTGATCCCTTTAGCCACAAGGGCCACATCTAACTCCCTCTTAAATATAGCCAATGAACTGGCCTCAACTACCTTCTGTGGCAGAGAATTCCACAGACTCACCACTCTCTGTGTGAAGAAATGTTTTCTCATCTCGGTCCTAAAAGACTTCCCCTTTATCCTTAAGCTGTGACCTCTGGGTCTGGAATTCCCCAACATCGGGAACAATCTTCCCGCATCTAGCCTCTCCAACCCCTTAAGAATTTTATATGTTTCAATAAGATCCCCCCTCAGTCTTCTATATTCCAGCGAGTATAAGCCTAGTCTATCCAGTCTTTCTTCATATGAAAGTCCTGGCATCCCAGGGATCAATCTGGTAAACCTTCTCTGTAGTCCCTCTAAGGCTATGCGCAAAGTATAAGAAGTAAAGTAGATGAGCTTGAGGCTCAGTTAGAGGTTGGTAGATATGACATTGTGGGGATTACAGAGACGTGGCTGCAGGAGGATCGGGCCTGGGAACTTAATATTCAGGGTTATACATCCTATAGAAAGGACAGGCAGGTGGGAAGAGGCGGTGGGGTAGCTCTGCTGGTGAGGGATGAAATTCAGTCCCTTGCGAGGGAAGACATAGGGACTGACGAAGGAGAGTCACTGTGGATTGAGTTGAGGAATTGTAAAGGCAAGAAGACACGAATTGGTGTTATCTACAGACCCCCAAATAGTAGCCCGGATGAAGGGTGTAAGATGCAGCAGGAGTTAAAACTGGCATGTAACAAAGGTAATGCCACTGTGGTGATGGGCGATTTCAATATGCAGGTAGACCGGGAAAATCAGGTTGGATCAGGACCCCAAGAAAGAGAGTTTGTAGAGTGCCTCCGAGATGGATTCTTAGAGCAGCTTGTAATGGAGCCTACCAGAGAGAAGGCAATTCTGGATTTAGTGTTGTCCAATGAACCAGATTTGATAAAGAGAACTCGAGGTAAAGGAACCGCTTTGAGGTAGTGATCATAATATTATTAGTTTTAAATTGCAATTTGAGAAGGAGAAGGTTAAATCGGAAGTATCAGTGTTGCAGTTGAACAAAGGGGACTATGAAGGCATGAGAGAGGAGCTGGCCAAGGTAGACTGGAAAGGGATCCTAGCAGGAATGACGGTGGAACATCAATGGCAGGAATTTCTGAGCATAATCCGGAAGACGCAGGATCATTTCATTCCAAAAAGAAAGAAAGTAAAATGGATGAATGGGAGCCAGTGGATGTAGTGTATCTAGACTTTCAGAAAGCCTTTGATAAGGTCCCACACAGGCAATTGGTGACTAAAATTAGAGCACATGGTATTGGGGGAAGGGTGTTGACATGGATAGAAAATTGGTTGGCAGACAGGAAGCAAAGAGTAAGAGTAAACGGGTCCTTTTCAGAATGGCAGGCAGTGGCGAGTGGAGTGCTGCAAGGCTCGGTGTTGGGGCCGCAACTGTTTACCATATATATTAATGATTTGGAACAGGGAATTAGAAGCAACACTAGCAAGTTTGCGGATGACACAAAGCTGGGTGGCAATGTAAACTGTGAAGAGGATGTTAGGAGGTTGCAGGGTGACCTGGACAGGTTGAGTAAGTGGGCAGATGCGTGGCAGATGCAGTATAATATGGATAAATGTGAGGTTATCCACTTTGGCGGCAGAAACAAGGAGGCAGATTATTATCTCAATGGTGTCAGGTTAGGTAAGGGGGAGGTGCAGCGAGACCTGGGTGTCCTTGTACACCAGTCACTGAAAGTTGGAGTGCAGGTACAGCAGGCAGTGAAGAAAGCTAATGGCATGTTGGCCTTCATAACAAGAGGATTTCAGTTGTAGGAGTAAAGAGTTTCTTCTGCAGTTGTACAGGGCCCTGGTAAGACCACATCTGGAGTATTGTGTACAGTTTTGGTCTCCTAATTTGAGGAAGGACATCCTTGTAATTGGGGCAGTGCAGCGTAGGTTCACGAGATTGATCCCTGGGATGGCGGGACTGTCATATGAGGAAAGATTGAAAAGACTAGGCTTGTATTCATTGGAGTTTAGAAGGATGAGAGGGGATCTTATAGAAACATATAAAATTATAAAAGGACTGGACAAGCTAGATGCAGGAAAAATGTTCCCAATGTTGGGGGAGTCCAGAAACAGGGGCCACAGTCTTAGAATAAAGGGGAGGCCATTTAAAACTGAGGTGAGAAAAAACTTTTTCACCCAGAGAGTTGTGAATTTGTGGAATTTTCTGCCACAGACGGCAGTGGAAGCCAAATCATTGGATGGATTTAAGAGAGAGTTAGATAGAGCTCTAGGGGCTAGTGAAATCAAGGGATATGAGGAGAAGGCAGGCACAGGTTACTGATTGGGGACGATCAGCCATGATCACAATGGATGGCGGTGCTGGCTCGAAGGGCCGAATGGCCTCCTCCTGCACCTATTTTCTATGTTTCTGTTTCTATTATCCCGTGCCTGCCTTCTCCCCATATCCCTTGATTCCACTAACCCCTAGTTCCATCTGACTCTCTTTTAAATTCATCCAGTCTTTCTATGAAAGTCCTGCCATCCCAGAGATCAATCTGGTGAACCTTCTCTGTACTCCCTTTAAGGCTAGAATGTCTTTCCTCAGATTAGGAGACCAAAACTGTACACAATACTCCAGGTGCGGTCTCACCAAGGCCCTGAACAACTGCAGCAGAACCTCCCTGTTCCTATACTCAAATCCTCTTGCTATGAATGCCAACATACCATTCGCTTTAACAGCATTTAGACTATAGACTTTAGAGATGTAGCTTGGCTCACCGAGTCCGCACTGACCAGCGATCCCTGCACACTAACGCTATCCTACACACACTAGGGGCAATTTACATTTACTGTGTACCAAGCCAATTCTCCTACAAACCTGCACATCGTTGGAGCTTGGGATGAAACCGAAGATCTCGGAGAAAACCCACGCAGGTCACGGGGAGAACGTACAAACTCCGTGCTGCCAATCGGGATCAAACATGGGTCTCTGGCGCTGTGAGGCGGCAACTCTACCGCTGCGCCACTGTACTATGACATTTAAAAGACGTTTGGACAGGTACATGGATAGGAAAGGTTGAGAGGGGTATGTGCCAAAGGCGGGCAGGGCTACACTTGTGTAGATGGGGCATCTTGGTTGGCACGGGCAAGTTGGGCTGAAGGTTCTGTTTCTGTGCTGTGTGACTCTGTGTGGAGTGAGCTTATCAGTGAGTATAGTTTAGTTTAGAGATACAGCGCGGAAACAAAGCCTCAACGCCCACCGGGTCCGCGCCCGCGCCGACCAGCGATCCCCGTACATTAACACTACCCTACATACACTAGGGACAATTTACCGAATGGCCTCCTCCTGCACCTCTTGTCTATTGTCTACACCAAGCCAATTAACCTACAAACCTGCACGTCTTTGGACTGTGGGAGGAAACCAAAGATCTCGGAGAAAACCCACGCAGGTCACGGGGGAGAAGACAATAGACAATAGACAATAGGTGCAGGAGTAGGCCATTCAGCCCTTCGAGCCAGCACCGCCATTCAATGCGATCATGGCTGATCACTCTCAATCAGTACCCCGTTCCTGCCTTCTCCCCATACCCCCTCACTCCGCTATCCTTAAGAGCTCTATCCAGCTCTCTCTTGAAAGCATCCAACGAACTGGCCTCCACTGCCTTCTGAGGCAGAGAATTCCACACCTTTACCACTCTCTGACTGAAAAAGTTCTTCCTCATCTCCGTTCTAAATGGCCTACCCCTTATTCTTAAACTGTGGCCCCTTGTTCTGGACTCCCCCAACATTGGGAACATGTTTCCTGCCTCTAATGTGTCCAATCCCCTAATTATCTTATATGTTTCAATAAGATCCCCCCTCATCTTTCTAAATTCCAGTGTATACGTACAAACGTACAAACTCCGCACAGACAGCGCCCGTAGCCAGGATCGAACAGGGGTCTCCGGCGCTGCATTCACTGTGAGGCGGCAGCTCTACCGCTGCGCCACCGTGACCGCCCCAGAAATTGAGAGGCTTCAGATACGACCTTTGGGAATAAAACGATTTCACCATAAAATAATGAGGAGATGCCGCTGGTCGGTAGTCATTGAGGCCTTTGGAAAATGATGCGTTGGTGTGTGAGTGGAGTGGCTGGAATGCATGAGATGGTCCCACAGGAATGCGAGATTGCACACACGACATACCTTCCGAAGATAGACGCAAATAGCTGGAGTAACTCAGCGGGACAAGGCAGTGTCTCTGGGGAGAGAAGGAATGGGTGACGTTTCGGGTCGAGACCCTTCTTCAGACTTTGCACACTTCTGAGGAACTTGAGAGGTGCCGTGGCCAGTGTTTCATCCGTCAGTACTGTATGTTTGCGAGTCACAGAGTCTTTCACCCGGGCTAGAGGTATCAAGAACCAGAGGGCATAGGTTAGACAATAGACAATAGACAATAGGTGCAGGAGGAGGCCGTTCGGCCCTTCGAGCCAGCACCGCCATTCAATGTGATCATGGCTGATCATTCTCAATCAGTACCCCGTTCCTGCCTTCTCCCCATACCCCCTGACTCCGCTATCCTTAAGAGCTCTATCTAGCTCTCTCTTGAATGCATTCAGAGAATTGGTCTCCACTGCCTTCTGAGGCAGAGAATTCCACAGATTCACAACTCTCTGACTGAATGGCGGAGTAGACTTGATGGGCCGAATGGCCTGATTCTGCCCCTGCCACTTATGAACTGATGGTCATTGGGATCGATGGTAGTTTTCTCTCTTTTGAAGTGAGCAAGGTATGTAACGAGTTTGTCTTTTTTTTTAATGATACAAATACTTTATTCAGAAAACAAAACCAAACGTACAGAGTGGTAACACGATCAAAGGTTGCCTACATCGGCAGTTTACAAGCAAACAGTAATCAAATTAATATTTCGCCAACTTTACCAGTAATACAAGCGGCTACCAGCGCTCATGAAAGGCCTAATGAGCTTGTCGTGCAGTGACGGGCTGTCGCCACTTAGTTTCATCTTTCGGCACTTACGAAGAGAATGAAATCTGAATTTTGAAATCAGTGGATGTTCTATACGCCCATAATTTAATTCTGTAAATGACCAAAAGTATTAACGTGTGGGAAGGAACTGCAGATGCTCGACCACACCGAAGATAGAAACAAAATCTACACGGCACGGTGGCGCAGCGGTAGAGTTGCTGCCTTACAGTGAATGCACCGCCAGAGACTCAGGTTCGATCCTGACTACGGGCGCCGTCTGTACGGAGTTTGTACGTTCTCCCCGTGACCTGCGTGGGTTTTCTCCGAGATCTTCGGTTTCCTCCCACACTCCAAAGACGTGCAGGTTTGTAGGGTAATTGGCTGGGTAAAATGTAAAAATTGTCCCTAGTGGGTGTGGGATAGTGTTAGTGTGCGGGGATCGCTAGGCGGCGCGGACCCGGTGGGCCGAAGGGCCTGTTTCTGCGCTGTATCTCTAAAAAAAAAAATGCTGGAGTAACTCAGCAGGTCAGGCAGCGTCTCTGGAGAGAAGGAATGGGTGACGTTTCGGGTCGGGACCCTTCTTCAGACTGAGGGACAGGGGGGAGGGAGTCTAGAGATAAAGAAGGGTAAGGTGTGAAGACGACAGATCACAGCATACGATGCTAAGGGTTGTTGAATGGTTCATTGTTGGCCGCGGGGAAGGTATATATAGCTGCATAGAAGGCAGAAACGGGGTACTGATTGTGAATGATCAGCCATGATCACATTGAATGGCGGTGCTGGCTCGAAGGGCCGAATGGCCTCCTCCTGCACCTATTGTCTATTGTCTATTGTCTAGACAATAGGAGCAGGAGTAGGCCATTCGGCCCTTCGAGCCAGCTGCGCCATTCAATGTGATCATGGCTGATCATTCTCAATCAGTACCCCGTTCCTGCCTTCTCCCCATACCCCTTGATTCCGCTAGCCCTAAGAGCTCCATCTAACTCTCTTTTGAATGCATCATGTGAATTGGCTTCCACTGCCTTCTGAGGCAGAGAATTCCACAGATTCACAACTCTCTGTGTGACAAGGTTTTTCCTCATCTCCGTTCTAAATGGTCTCCCCTTATTCTTAAACTGTGGCCCCTGGTTCTGGACTCCCCCAACATCGGGAACATGTTTCCTGCCTCTAACATGTCCAATCCCTTAATAATTTTATATGTTTCAATAAGATCCCCTCTCATCCTTCTAAATTCCAGTGTATACAAACCCAGTCGCTCCATTCTTTCAACATACGACAGTCCCGCCATCCCGAGAATTAACCTAGTAAACCTACGCTGCACGCCCTCAATAGCAAGAATGTCCTTCCTCAAATTAGGAGACAAGGGGCCACAGTTTAAGAATAAGGGGTAGGCCATTTAGAACTGAGATGAGGAAAAACCTTTTCAGTCAGAGAGTTGTATATCTGTGGAATTCTCTGCCTCAGAAGGCAGTGGAGGCAAATTCTCTGAATGCATTCAAGAGAGAGCTAGATAGAGCTCTTAAGGATAGCGGAGTCAGGGGGTATGGGGAGAAGGCAGGAACGGGGTACTGATTGAGAATGATCAGCCATGATCACATTGAATGGCGGTGCTGGCTCAAAGGGTTGAATGGCCTCCTCCTACACCTATTGTCTATTGCCTATTGAGACCAAAACTGCACACAATGCTCCAGGTGCGGTCTCACAGGGGCCCTCTACAACTGCAGAAGAATCTCTTTGCTTCTATAAGCAACTCCTCTTGTTATGAAGGCCAACATGCCATTAGCTTTCTTCACTGCCTGCTGTACCTGCATGCTTACTTTTAGTGACTGATGCACTAGGACACCCAGATCTCATTGTACTTCCCCTTTTCCTAACCTGACACCATTCTGGTAATAATCTGCCTTCCCGTTCTTGTCTCCAAAGTGGATAACCTCACACTTATCCACATACAATCAGCAATATTTAATCAGGGGGGCAGTGAAACTAGTCGGAGAACTAGGATGGGGGAGGGACGGAGAGAGTGGGAAAGCAAGGGTTACTTGATGTTAGAGAGATCAATATTCATACCTTAGACAGACACAAAATGCTGGAGTAACTCAGCGGGACAGGCAGCATCTCTGGAGAGAAGGAATGGGTGACGTTTCGGGTCGAGACCCTTCTGGGTTGTAAACTGCCCAAGCAAATTATGAGGTGCAGTTCCTCCAAGTTCCATGTATTCAAGTATTAATGTATATTATACTAAACATATTTCTTTTTTTTCTCCTCCTTAACCCTCTTGTTTTGCAGTTGGAACTCACTTTCAACTATCTGGAAATTCAAGGAATAAGTTGCTCTAAACCCGGGCAAGTAAGTTGTTTTCTTTCGATCCAGTATGTGGCTATTAATAGTTAGTCTGTGCCTTCGTAAGAGATCGGAGCAGAATTAGGCCATTTGGCCCATCAGGTCTGCTCCGCCATTCCATCATGGCTGATCTATCTCTCCCTCCTAACCCCATTCTCCTGCCTTCTCCCCGTAACCCCTGACACCCGTACTAATCGAGAATTTATCTATGCGACTGGGATTTAAAGCACGCTAGAGTCCAGAGTGTTTTATTGTCACATGATGTCGAGTTGGGTTTGGTTTATTGTCACGTGTACCGAGGTACAGTGAAAAGCTTTTGTTGCGCTCTATCCAGTCAGCGGAAAGACTATGCAAGATTACAAGCGAGCCGTCCACAGTGTACAGATACATGATAAGGGGAATAACGTTCAGTGTAAGGTGACGTCTGATCAAAGATCATCTGAGGGTCACCAAAGAGGTAGATAGTAGCTCAGGGCCGCTCTCTGGGTGTGGTAGGTTAATTCAGTTGTCTGATCACAGCCGGGAAGAAACTGCCCCTGAATCTGGAGGTGTGCATTTTTCACACTTCTGTATCTCTTGCCCGACGGGAGAGGGGAGAAGAGGGAGTTATATGTTCTCCCTGTGACCACGTGGGTTTTCTCCGAGTGCTCCGCTTTCCTGCTGCACTCCAAAGACATGCATTTTTATAGGTTAATTGGCTCCTGGAAATTGTAAATTATCCCTTGATGTGTAGGATAGTGTCGCTGGTCGGCACGGACTTGGTGGGCCGAAGGGCCTGTTTCCGCACTGTATCTCTCAAGTCTAAAGGCTAACCCAATGCTGAAAGCCTTCTGCCCTTTAGTTTGGTTTAGTTCAGAGATACAGCGCGGAAACAGGCCCTTCGGCCCACCGAGTCCACACCGACCAGCGATCCCCGCACACTAACACTATCCAACACACACACACACTCGAGACAATTTCCATTTTTTTTAATATCAATCCAATTAACCTACAAACCTGCACGTCTTTGGAGTGCGGGAAAACCCACGCAGGTCAAGGGGAGAACGTACAAACTCCGTACGGACAGCACCCGTAGTCGGGATGGAACCCGGGTCTCTGGCGCTGTGAGTCAGCAACTCTACCGCTGCGCCACCGTGCCGCCCTTCTTAAATGTGATCTTGGATCTGCTTCCCCAGTCAATAAATAACTATTAGTTTTGCCACTTTTTTTGATGGCGATCTAAAATGTTACAGACGTGAATCGATCTCTTTCAGTGCAGAGCAGTGAATAGTGCTTCAAATAGTGGACATCAAGTCTAAGTACCGCAAGCTCAATCCACACAGTCATATTCCGAGCCCTCTAACAATTTAAAAATGATTTCCCATTAATTTAGCAATTAGCCGGTTGTAAATGTTAATAGAGGTCTTTGATTGATGCATCAATAGATATGACTGCACGCTCCTGTTACAAGAAGCCATAAATAAGGTTGAGTTAATGCTGTTGTAATGATTGTATAAAATGGCTGGTTTAAAATTTTCAAGGTGGAATGAATTGAAGATTAGTCCTGAGGGCATTGCCTTGTTTTTGTTCGGTCAGTGCTAGGGATTAAATTGTATTCCCGCGAAGTGAAAGGTACTGGCAAAGTCAACAGACAATAGACAATAGGTGCAGGAGGAGGCCATTCGGCCCTTCGAGCCAGCACCGCCATTCAATGTGATCATGGCTGATCATTCTCAATCAGTACCCCGTTCCTGCCTTCTCCCCATACCCCCTGACTCCGCTATCCTTCAGAGCTCTGTCCAGCTCTCTCTTGAATGCATTCAGGGAATTGGCCTCCACTGCCTTCTGTGGCAGAGAATTCCACAGATTCACAACTCTCTGACTGAAAACGTTTTTCCTCATCTCAGTTCTAAATGAAACAGCACCTCATATTTCGCTTGGGCAGCTTACACCCCAGCGGTATGAACATTGACTTCTCTAACTTCAAATACCCCTTGCTTTCCCTCTCTCTCCATCCCCTCCCCCTTCCCAGTTCTCCCGCTAGTCTTACTGTCTCCGACTGCATTCTATCTCTGTCCCGCCCCCTCCACTGACATCAGTCTGAAGAAGGGTCTCGACCCGAAACGTCACCCATTCCTTCTCTCCAGAGATGCTGCCTGACCCACTGAGTTACTCCAGCACTTTGTGTCTACCTTCGATTGTAATCATGTATTGTCTTTCCGCTGGCTGGTTGGCACGCAACAAAAGATTTTCACTGTACCTCGCTCGGTACACGTGACGATAAACTAGACTGAACTGAACTGAGTCTAAAAATATGTAGACGTACTAAACGTGGCATTTTGTGATACCTTCTCTGAGTCTGAAAATATCTCTAATTTCCCTCTCCCCTGAAGCTCAGTCTGAAGAAGGGTCTCAACCTGAAATGTCACCCATTCCTTCTCTCCCGAGATGCTGCCTGACCCGCTGAGTTACTCCTGCTCTTGGTGTAAACCAGCATCTGCAGTTCCGTAGACAGACACAAAAAGCTGGAGTAATTTAGTGGGTCGGGCAGCATCTCAGGAGAGAAGGAATGGGTAACGTTTCGAGATCTGCAGTTCCTTCCCACACATAGTATTTGCATGAGAGCATTATTATTTTGAGATACAGGTGGTGAGACGGCGTGCCAAAAGAGCTGTACATGAATGTTTCACTTAGTCGTTACTTGTGCATTACTTCCTTATTTACTGAATGACGATAACTGCAAAGTAAATCATAATCATAATAGTACTTCATTAGCCAAGTATGTTTTGCAACATACGAGGAATTTGATTTGCCACACAGTCATGCCAATAAAAAGCAACAGGACACACACCAGATTGATCCCTGGGATGGCAGGACTTTCATATGAAGAAAGACTGGATAGACTCGGCTTGTACTTGCTGGAATTTAGAAGATTGAGGGGGGATCTTATAGGCCATTTAGAACTGAGATGAGGAAAAACTTTTTCAGTCAGAGAGTTGTGAATCTGTTGAATTCACTGCCTCAGAAGACAGTGGAGGCCAATTCTCTGAATGCATTCAAGAGAGAGCTGGATAGAGCTCTTAAGGATAGCGGTGTCAGGGGGTATGGGGAGAAGGCAGGAACGGGGTACTGATTGAGAATGATCAGCCATGATCACATTGAATGGCGGTGCTGGCTCGAAGGGCCGAATGGCCTCCTTCTGCACCTATTGCCTATTGTCTATTGTTCCTCCCGGTGGCCACCTGGGTTTCCTCCGGGTGCTCCGGTTTCCTCCCACATCCCAAGGCGGTGCGGGGCTTGTCGGGTGTCAGTGGTTACGGGGAGAAGGCAGGAGAATGGGGCTGAGAGGGAGAGACGGATCAGCCAGGATTGAATGGCGGAGTAGACCTGATGGGCCGAATGGCCAGATTCTGCCCCGTCCACAGTGTACAGATACAGGATAAAGGGAACAATGTTTAGTGCAAGATAAAGTCCGATCAAAGAAAGTCCAAGGGTCTCCAATGAGGTAGATCCAGGCCTTTCACTATTCGGTAAGTTTCAATGAGGTCCCCCCTCATCCTTCTAAACTCCAGCGAGCACAGGCCCAGTGCCGACAAACGCTCATCAAATCTTTCATTAGTTCATAATTGATTGGAGCAGAATGAGGCCATTGGGCCCATCAAGTCTACTCCACCATTTAATCATGGCTGATCGTAATCATTATGGGGAAATGATCGTAATCATCTGAGGAAAGACATTCTTGCCATAGAGGGAGTACAGAGAAGGTTCACCAGATTGATTCCTGGGATGGCAGGACTTTCATATGAAGAAAGACTGGATAGACTCGGCTTGTACTCGCTGGAATTTAGAAGATTGAGGGGGGATCTTATAGAAACTTACAAAATTCTTAAGGGGTTGGACAGGCTAGATGCAGGAAGATTGTTCCCGATGTTGGGGAAGTCCAGAACAAGGGGTCACAGTTTAAGGATAAGGGGGAAGTCTTTTAGGACCGAGATGAGAAAGTTTTTTTTCACACAGAGAGTGGTGAATCTGTGGAATTCTCTGCCACAGAAGGTAGTTGAGGCCAGTTCATTGGCTATATTTAAGAGGGAGTTAGATGTGGCCCTTGCGGCTAAAGGGATCAGGGGGTATGGAGAGAAGGCAGGTACGGGATACTGAGTTGGATGATCAGCCATGATCATATTGAATGGCGGTGCAGGCTCGAAGGGCCGAATGGCTTACTCCTGCACCTATTTTCTATGTTTCTATTATCTTACTTTATTAGCCATGTATCAAATCAAGTCATGTTTATTTGTCACATACACATACACGATGTGCAGTGAAATGAAAGTGGCAACGCCTGCGGATTGTGCAAAAAAAAAAATACAATTACAGCATATAAATTAAAATGAATACAGAAAAAAACATACGAGGAACTTAATTTGCCATACAGTCATACCAATAAAAAGCAACAGGACACACACAATACATTTTAACATGAACATCCACCCCAGTGACTCCTCCACATTCCTCACTGTGATGGAAGGCGAAAAAAAAGCTCAATCTTCTTTCCCTTCTTTATCCTCCCGCGGTCGGGGGCCTCGAGCCTTCCGTTGACGGGACGATGTTGGCTCCCGCAGCCGGCGGTCGGGCCCCTCCGCGTCGGGGCGATCTAGACCCCGCGTCAGCCTCTCCGTCTCAACCCCATTCTCCTGCCTTCTCCCCGTAATTCCTGAGGCCCGCACTGATCAAGAATCATTGTCCCAGTGGTACCTCCATTGGCGCTGCAGGATAAACACTGTCTCCCTGCACGGGATTTGGTAGCAACGATTCCCTTTGGACCGTCTGGGCTTTTCGTGCGTTGTTTATAACCTGTGTCGCTGGCGCCCCCTCTCTCGGGACCCCATTGCTGTTCATTTCTCTCCTCCCCCCCCCCCCCCCCCCCCGTGAAAGCTTGCATTAAGCAATCGTTCCCAGCCACCACGCATCCTCTTCAGATCTCGCCTCACCTTCAATTGCAACGGCCAAACTGCACGGCGGTCTGAAGAAGGGTCCCGACCCCCGAGAGGCCACAGATTCACAACTCTGTGAAAAAGGGTGAAAAAGGTTTTTCCTCATCTGTGTCCTAAATGGCCTACCCCTTATTCTTAAATAGTGACCCCTGCTTCTGGACTCCCCCAACGTCGGGAACATTGTTCCTGCACCTAGCCTGTCCAATCCCTTAAGAATTTTATGTTTCTACTAGACCAAGTGGACCTGTTGGGCCCAAACTTCTCCTGCATTGGTGCAGCACCCTCTCCTTCCCCCCCTCTCCTCCCCCCTATCCCCCCTCCCCCCTCCTCCCCCTATCCCCTCGCCTCCTCCCCTCCCCCTCCCCCCTTTCCCCTCTCCCTCCTCCCTCCCTCCCCCCCTAGGAGATAGATTTAAACTTTAAAATGTGACTAACTTTAAAAATATAACACCGATTTCAATGAAACTTCTTCCGTTAGCACCAATGGGACGACGGTGAGTAAGGTGGGCCTAAAATTGTCGCGCTATCGTGTACCGTTTTGGCTGTAGTTCAGGAACAAACAAACAAACAAACGAGAGTTTTAGTGTATGGTTAAGATCCCCTCTCATCCCTCTAAATTCCAGTGAGTACAAGCCCAGTCGACCCATTCTATCAGGAACTTTGTGGTGTGTGTTAAGGATTGCCTAAAGGTTGTTGCGCTGTACAGCTATCTTAACCTTTGTTGTACTGCAGTTCCCACACTCCCTGGCCTGTGCGAATGAACCTCCTGCCTCCTGAAGCTACTCTCTAAAGCCACCACTTGGGCTTCTTCATCTGTCATACCCAGGCACGCGAGTGTGGTCAAAAACAAAAGAGGAAAAGAGCCGAGCGTTTGCGTGAGACGTAAAGCGGGGGTCAAAAAATTGGGACGTTTTTGAAATGCCTCTTTTAGTGCATTTCAAAGTAAAAACAGGCAGTACAAAATAATGTGAAAATGTCACTGTGTTGTTGTTGTTCGTCCTTCGGGTTGGAAGATGACCATGACTTCACTTTCAGTTGGAGGATTGGTGACTGTGGGTCCGGAAGTGACTGGTGAGGCCAATCCGGGCCCGGGAGGCACGCCCACACCTGGGACACAAGTGGATGGGTGCTGCAGTGGAAGTGGAGGTAGCCCGGGCCTTGCGCGCAGTGCGTCTCCTCTGGGCCTCTGCAGTGCGTCTGTTCTCTGCTGCACGGGCTCCTGTGGTGAGCTTGCTACGCCAGGTTGGATGGTCCAGAGCAAGAGACTCCCAAGTGCTGAGGGAGGTTGATGTCCAAGTCTTTGAGGCATATGACTACATACGCCAGACTGGAGAGAAGACTCAACACCTTCCACCTTAGAAGCATCCGCCGCATCCTGGGCATATCCTGGCAAGACAGAGTGTCCAACGCCGTGATTCTGTCTGGCGCTGGCCTTCCCAGTATGTACACTCTACTCAGGCAGCGCAGGCTGGGGTGGCTGGGCCATGTCCACCGCATGGAGGATGGCCGTATTCCAAAAGACATCCTCTATGGAGAGCTGACATCAGGGAGGAGAACCATCGGCCGCCACCAGCTATGTTACAAGGATGTTCTGCAATAGAGATTTGAAGGCGCTCGACATCGATGTGGAGTCCCGGGAGAGCCTTGCAGCTGACCGCACGAGGTGGAGTGGTACCCTGAACCAACGTCTCCAAACGGGGGAACAGGTTTCACATTGGAGGGTTATGGACCAGGCAAGTGGGACTAATGTAGCTGGGACATTGTTGGCCAGTGTGGGCGAGTTGGGCCGAAGGGCCTGTTTCCACACTGTACCACTATATGACTCGATGACTCTATTTGCACTTCCTTCCTGCACATTCCTGCTCGACCACTCCACAAGTAAAGTTTGCCCAGGCTTGCCTCCTCCCCCCAGGACATATCTATAATACTAAAACTCTCGTTTGTTTGTTCCTGAACCACAGCCAAAACGGTACACGATAGCGTGACAATTTTAGGCCCACCTTACTCACCGTCGTCCCTTTGGTGCTAATGGAAGAAGTTTCATTGAAATCGGTGTCATATTTTTTAAGTTATTCACATTTTAACGTTTAAATCTATCTCCTAGGGAGGGAGGGGATGGGGGGGGGGGGAGAGGGAGGGAGGAGGAGGGAGGATAAGGGGGGGTTGAGGGGGGGGGTGGGGTAGGGAGGGGGGAGGGAGGGAGGGGCGGGGGGGGAGAGTGGAGGAGAGGAAGGAGAGGTTTGGGCCCAATGGGTCCACTTGGTCTAGCTTTCCTTTAAAAAGCAGTAAATATGGTCTAGCTTTTCTTTAAAAAGCGGTAAATAAGTAACCAGCTCCATCAATGATCAACTGATCAACGGTCCCCAAAGCTTTAAGTTGGTAACAAACACTGCCAGCCTCTTGTGTTAATGGGTTTACTGCAGACAGGTAGCTGAGAAACCCCAGGGCATTAAAACAAAGGTGCTTCTGTTAGAAAGGTACAAAGTACAGACATGTCTCCTGCAAGATCGGATCTGCAGTACACAGACCTGGAGGGCATGCGTTTCAACAAAGGAATATTTCATTTCCATAAGTGCTGCCACAGTATTGATTTAATCGAGGAGCACGAACCGCGAGGAACTTGAAAACCCTTTAACACGGGAATGTTCAGGAAATAGTGGAAATAGTTTTATGGACTCTCGTTATCACAGGGAAGGGAGAGGAGGCGTAGAAATGAGGAACCACAGATAGAAACATAGAAACATAGAAAATAGGTGCAGGAGTAGGCCATTCGGCCCTTCGAGCCTGCACCGCCATTCAATATGATCATGGCTGATCATCCAGCTCAGTAGCCTGTACCTGCCTTCTCTCCGTACCCCCTGATCCCTTTAGCAAAAAGGGCCACATCTAACTCCCTCTTAAATATAGCCAATGAACTGGCCTCAACTACCTTCTGTGGCAGAGAATTCCACAGATTCACCACTTTCTCATCTCGGTCCTAAAAGACTTCACCCTTATCCTTAAACTGTGAGGATTAACCACGCATTGTTCATCAGTCACTGAAAGTTAGCATGCAGATACAGCAGGCAGTGAAGAAAGCCAATGGAATGTTGGCCTTCATGACACGAGGAGTTGAGTATAGGAGCAAAGAGGTCCTTCTGCAGTTGTACAGGGCCCTAGTGAGACCGCACCTGGCGAACCGTGTGCAGTTTTGGTCTCCAAATTTGAGGAAGGACATTCGTGCTATTGAGGGCGTGCAGCGTAGGTTCACTAAGTTAATTCCCGGAATGGCGGGACTGTCATATGTTGAAAGACTGGAGCGGCTGGGCTTATAGAGGAGGGAACGATTCAATGGGGACCTGAAGGATAACTTTTTCCACAGAAAGGGTGGTTGGTGTACGGAATGGGCTGCCGGAGGAGGTAGTTGAGGCAGGGACTATCGCAACGATTAAGAAACATTTGGACAGGTACATGGATAGGACAGGTTTAGAGGGAGATGGGCCAAACGCAGGCAGGTGGGACTAGTGTAGATGGGGCAAGTTGGCTGGTGCAGGCAAGCTGGGCCGAAGGGCCTGTTTCCTTGCTGTGTGACTCTGTGGCTCGATGACTCTACCAATCTGCATGTTTCTCGTGCGTTCAGATGGTACCTCCTCCGGTAGCTCTTCCCGCACATATCCACCACCGTTTGTGTTAGACAGTTACCGGTGAGAGGGCACTTCAGTTGGCTGATAACAGCTCAGAAGAAGCTCTCCCTGAGTCTGGAGCTGTGTGTTTCCGAGATCTTCGGTTCCCCCCCCCCCCCCCCCCACACTCCAAAGATGTACAGGATTGTCGGTAAATTGGCTTGGCAAAATGTAAATCTGTCTCTGGTACGTGTGGGGTAGTGTTAGCGTGCAGGGATCGCTGGTCGGCGCGGTCTCGGTGGGCAGACGGACCCGTTTCCGCGCTGTATCTCTACATAGAGCTCAGAGGGCCATCGGAACACAGCTACCAGACTTGGAGGGCATCTACAACACACGATGCCTCAGAAAAGCCACCAGCATCCACAAAGACTCTTCACACCCCTGCAACAGTCTGTTCGAACTCCTTCCATCGGGCAGACGATACAAGGCCTTCTACGCCCGCACCTCCAGACTCAGGAACAGCTTCATCCCCAGGGCCATAGCTGCTATGAACCGGTCCTGCTGAGCCGGATGGCCACAACGCATAGATCAACTTGCACTTTACCCTGTCTAAAAACTGTTACAATTGTTTCGTTTCGTTGGGTTGCTGTTAATTACTTAAATTATTGCATCGTATGGGAGGCGCATTCCCAATCTCGTTGTACCCCTGGGTACAATGACAATAAAGATATATTGTATTGTATTGTATTGTACACTAAAGTGCCATTAGTTCATTCAAAGCCTCAATCTTTAACATGAAAAACGTCCACTAGCATCAAGCCGCCTCTCTCTCTGCCAGTTCTGCTTCCGATTTAATTTACTTGCTTTGTTGCCTTTGAAAGAACTTAATACCTTCACAGAGGAAGAATGAAAAGCAGCAACAAAGCCCCACCGAATCGCAATCTGAAGAGACAAAAGTCTGACCGAGAGACCGTGCACTTGTGGGAATGTGTGGGGGGAGACGAGAGACTGGAATAACTGGTGCCTCAGGCAGACAATGACAAGTGACAGAAATACAGCAGCTTCGTGAATGCTACAGTTGCAAGATTCATTTTGAGTTCAGTTTATTGTCACGTGTGCCGAGGTACAGTGAAAAGATGTTGTTGCGTGCTAGCCAGTCAGCGGAAAGACGACACATGATTACAGTCGAGCCCTCCACTGAGCACAGAAACATAGAGTCATAGATTGACACAGTGTGGAAACAGGCCCTTCGGCCCAACTCGCCCACACCGGCCAACAATGTCCCAGCTACCCGAGTCCCACCTGCCTGCGCTTGGTCCATAACCCTCCAAACCTGTCCTATCCATGTACCTGTCCGACTGTTTCTTAAACAATGGGATAGTCCCAGCCTCAATGACCTCCTCTGGCAGCTTGTTCCATACACCCACCACCTGCCACCCTCTGTGTGAAAAAGTTACCCCTCGGATTCCAATTAAATCTTTTCCCCTTCACTCCTTCACATGACAAAGGGAACAATGTTTAGTGCAAGCTAAAGTCCGATCACAGATAGTCCAAGGGTCTCCAATGAGGTCGATACAGGCCTTTCACTATTCGGTAAGTTTCAATGAGCTCATCCCCTCATCCTTCTAAACTCTAGCGAGCACAGGCCCAGTGCCGTCAAACGCTCATCAAAGCTTTCATAAGTTCATAAGTGATAGAAACATAGAAACATAGAAAATAGGTGCAGAAGGAGGCCATTCGACCCTTCGAGCCAGCACCGCCATTCATTGTGATCATGGCTGATCATCCACAATCAGTAACCCGTGCCTGCCTTCTCCCCATAACCCTTGATTCCACTAGCCCCTAGAGCTCTAACTCTCTCTTAAATTCATCCAGTGATTAGGCTTCCACTGCCCTCTGTGGCAGAGAATTGCACAAATTCACAACTCTCTGGGTGAAAAAGTTCCTTCTCACCTCAGTTTTAAATTACCTCCCCTTTATTCTAAGACTGTGGCCCCTGGTTCTGGACTCCCCCAACATTGGGAACATTTTTCCTGCATCTAGCTTGTCCAGTCCTTTTACAATTTTAAATGTCTCTATAAGATCCCCTCTCATCCTTCTAAACTCCAGTGAATACAAGCCCAGTCTTTCCTCATATGACAGTCCCGGCATCCCAGGGATCAATCTCGTGAACCTACGCTGCACTGCCTCAATTACAAGGATGTCCTTCCTCAAATTATGAGACCAAAACTGTACACAATACTCCAGATGTGGTCTTACCAGGGCCCTATACAACTGCAGAAGAACCTCTTTACTCCTGTACTGAAATCCTCCCGTTATGAAGGCCAACATGCCATTAGCTTTCTTCACTGCCTGCTGTACCTGCACTCCAACTTTCAGTGACTGGTGTACAAGGACTATAGACAATAGGTGCAGGAGTAGGCCATTCGGCCCTTCGAGCCAGCACCTCACAAAGTATTTGTAGTAAATAATAATTTAAAAAATTTAAAAAGACATACAAATCTGCAGGTTAATTGGCCGGGTGTAAGTGTAAATGAATCCCTAGTGTGTGTGTGTAAGATGGTGTTAGTGTGCGGGGATTGCTGGTCGGCGCGGACACGGTGCGTTAGAATGGCCTGCTTCCGTGCTGTTTCTCTAAACCTAAACTAGACCAAATCACAGTGTGTGAATTGACCTTTGACGGGACCAGCAGCAATAGAAGCATTTTCATTTAGACAGAACATTCCTTTCCACTTCACGCATCTGTAAGAGCTTTGCTTCTCAAGAATTGCTTCCAAGTTGTAAGCCGAAACTTTTGCGGTGATGTCAGGTGTCAATTTATTTACGCAAATACGCACAAAAGGTGACAAGAAATAATCTCCTCAGGTGGAGTTTGTTTTGCAATAAATGTTGGCTCCCGATGGATGCCGAAACCTTCCTGCATTAAAGAAATTTTGACCACAATAAAATTGTGTGTTTTAAAAAAAAAAAAAACACAGGCAAACAAAAACTCAGTTCACCTATCAGGACCTACTGCACGATTTAAAAAGAATACTCGTGTACAAAATCACGAGAGGAATAGATCGGATAGACACACAGAACCTCTTGCCCAGAGTAGGGGAATCGAGAACCAGAGGACATAGGTGAGGGGGAAAAAGATTTAATAGGAACCTGAGGGGTAACTTTTTTTTACACAAAGGGTGGTGGGTGTATGGAACGAGCTGCCAGAGGAGGTAGTTGAGGCAGGGACTATCCCAATGTTTAAGAAGCATTTAGACAGGTACATGGATAGGACAGGTTTGGAGGGATATGGGCCACACGCAGGCAGATGGGACTAGTTGGCCGGTGTGGGCAAGTTGAGACGAAGGGCCATACAGCATTTCTATGCTGTATGAATCTATGACCAAGCCAATTAACCTACAAACGTGTACGTGTTCGTAGTGTGGGAGGAAACCGCAGCACCTGGGGAAAACCCACGCAGGTCACGGGGAGAACGTACAAACTCCGTACAGACAGCACCCGTAATCAGGATCAATCCCGGGTCTCTGGCGCTGTAAGGCAGCAACTCTACCGCTGCGCCACCATTTTACCTTTAAAGTCATAAGGGCATAAGTGATAGGAGCAGAATTAGGCCATTCGGTCCATCAAGTCAACTCCGCCGTTCAATCATGGCTGATCTATCTCTCCCTCCTAAGCCCATTCTCCTGCCTTCTCCCCATAACCCCTGACACCCGTACTAATCGAGAATCTATCTGTGTCTTAAAAATATCCATTGACACGGCCTCCCTAGCCTTACGTAGCAATGAATTCCACAGATTCACCACCCTCTGACTGAAGAAATTCCTGCTCATCTCCTTCCTAAAGGAACGTCCTTTAATCCTGACGCTACGACCTCCGGTCCGAGACCTCCGGTCGAGACTTTCCTCATCCACTCTATCCAGGCCTATCAATATTCGGTATGTTTCAATGAGGTCCCCCCTCATTCTTCTAAACTCCAGCGAGTGCAGGCCCAGTGCCAACAAACGCTCATCATACGTTAACCCAACTCATTCCTGGTATCACAAAATGCTGGAGTAACTCAGCGGGACAGGCAGCATCCCTGGAGAGAAGGAACGGGTGACGTTTCTTCATCCCCGAGATCATTCTCGTAAACCTCCTCTGGATCCTCTCCAGTGCCAGCACATCCTCCCGTTAAAGTTCGCTACTTAAAACAGACAACAACGCACGCGGTCAAAGGTAAAACCGAGCCAGGCTTTAATTTTTCGTCAGACGGGAATGGGAGAGCTTTCTAGCAGTCCCTCGTGGCCCCACTCAAAGATGCAGCATGCTGGCTGCATCTCTAGACAACACAGAGAGCCTTACGAGCTCTGCAAAGTCATCATCTCTCCACTTCAACATGACCGCATGTGACTACGGGTGCTGCACTGTACGGAGTTTATACGTTCTCCCCGTGACCTGCGTGGGTTTTCTCCGAGATCTTCGGTTTCCTCCCACACTCCAAAGACGTACAGGTATGTAGGTTAATTGGCTGGGTAAATGTAAAAATTGTCCCTAGTGGGTGTAGGATGGTGTTAATGTACGGGGATCGCTGGGCGGCACGGACTTGGAGGGCCGAAAAGGCCTGTTTCCGGCTGTATATATATGATATGATATGATATGATAACTTGTCTTTGTGGTGCTACTTGATAAAAGTTCCCTGTCCTCTCAACAATCCCCTGTCCTCTTATCTTTCTGCTTTCCCTTGTCGATGACGGTCGTCCGCCGTCAGTCCTCAGCTTTTCCAGTAATTATTATGTTCTGTGGTTTTTCCGAGGATTGCAGGCTTTCAGTTTTCAGCCACGTCCATACGAGCCATTGGTATTTCCCCACTTTCAACAATATATAGAAGCGACAAAAGCACACACAAGCAGGTTTACAGACAGCGGTCAAATATGACTTGGATGAAGGGATTAAAAGTACCATTAGCAAATTTGCAGAGGATACAAAGCTGGGTGGTAGTGTGAGCTGTGAGGAAGGTGCTATGAGGTTGCGGGGTGACTTGGACAGGTTGTGTGAGTGGGCGGATGCATGGCAGATGCAGTTTAATGTGGATAAGTGACAGGTTATCCACTTTGGTGGTAAGAATAGGAAGGCAGAGTATTATCTGAATGGTGTCAAGTTAGGAAAAGGGAACGTACAACGAGATCTGGGTGTCCTAGTGCATCAGTCACTGAAAGGAAGCATGCAGGTACAGCAGGCAGTGAAGAAAGCCAATGGAATGTTGACCTTCATAACAAGAGGAGTTGAGTATAGGAGCAAAGAGGTCCTTCTGCAATTGTTAAGTTCCCTAGTGAGACCGCACCTGGAGTACTGTGTGCAGTTTTGGTCTCCAAATTTGAGGAAGGATATTCTTGCTATTGAGGGCGTGCAGCGTAGGTTTACTAGGTTAATTCCCAAAATAGCGGGACTGTCATATGTTGAAAGACTGGAGCGACTAGGTTTGTATACACTGGAATTTAGAAGGATGAGAGGGGATCTTATCGAAACATATAAGATTATTAAGAGGTTGGACATGTTAGAGGCAGGAAACATGTTCCCAACGTTGGAGGAGTCCAGAACCAGGGGCCACAGTTTAAGAATAAGGGGTCGGCCATTAGACAACAGGTGCAGGAGGAGGCCATTCGGCCCTTCGAGCCAGCACCACCATTCAATGTGATCATGGCTGATCATTCTCAATCAGTACCCCGTTCCTGCCCTTCTCCCCATACCCCCTGACTCCGCTATCCTTAAGAGCTCTATCCAGCTCTCTCTTGAATGCATTCAGAGAATTGGCCTCCACTGCCTTCTGAGGCAGAGAATTCCACAGATTCACAACTCTCTGACTGAAAGAGTTTTTCCTCATCTCCGTTCTAAATGGCCTACCCCTTTTTCTTAAACTGTGGCCCCTGGTTCTGGACTCCCCCAACATTGCGAACATGTTTCCTGCCTCTAACGTGTCCAACCCCTTAATAATCTTATATGTTTCGATAAGATCCCCTCTCATCCTTCTAAATTCCAGTGTATACAAGCCTAGTCGTTCCAGTCTTTCAACATACGACAGTCCCACCATTCCGGGAATTAACCTAGTAAACCTACGCTGCACGCCCTCAATAGCAAGAATATCCTTCCTCAAATTTGGAGACGAAAACTGCACACAGTACTCCAGGTGCGGTCTCACTCGGGCCCTGTACAACTGCAGAAGGACCTCTTTGCTCCTATACTCAAGGCAGCATCTCTGGAGAACATGGATAGGTGCCGTTTCACAGAGTGCTGGAGTAACTCAGTGGGTCAGGCAGCATCTCTGTAGAACATGGATAGGTGACGTTTCACAGAGTGCTGGAGTTACTCTGCGGGTCAGGCAGCATCTCTGGAGAACATGGATCAGTGACGTTTCAGAAGTCTGAAGGAGGGTTCTGACCTGAAACGCCAACGAGCGCTGTTCTCCAAGAATGCTGTCTGACCTGCTGAGTTACTCCAGCACTTTGTGTCTTTGTGTCACGGACAGCTTCTTCTCCAAAGCCATCAGGCTTTGAAACACTGCAACCTCCAAATAGGTACTTCTGCTCCTTTGATTTATGAACTTATGAACTTAAGCTCTCAACTCCATAGACTTGGGGGCATCGGATTTGTCTTTTTGCACTATTATTAGACAATAGACAATAGGTGCAGGGGTAGGCCATTCGGCCCTTCGAGCCAGCACCACCATTCAATGTGATCATGGCTGATCATTCACAATCAGTACCCCGTTCCTGCCTTCTCCCCATACCCCCTGACTCCGCTATCTTTAAGAGCTCTATCTAGCTCTCTGCCTGAATGCATTCAGAGAATTGGCCTCCACTGCCTTCTGAGGCAGAGAATTCCACAGATTTACAACTCTCTGAGTGTTTTTTTTTTTCCTCACCTCCGTTCTAAATGGCCTACCCCTTATTCTTAAACTGTGGCCCCTGGTTCTGGACTCCCCCAACATTGGGAACATGTTTCCTACCTCTAACGTGTCCAATCGCTTAATAATCTTCTATGTTTCATTAAGATCCCATCTCATTGTTTGTTTGTATTTAGGTGTGTCTGTAGATTATATATACATATAATATATTATATAATATATATATATATAAATACACATTAAAAGCTGGAGTAATTAAGCAGGACAGGCAGCATCTCTGGAGAGAAGGAATGGGTGATTTACGGATATACACATATCCATGTATATATATATATATAGTGTAAGAAAATAACTGCAGATGCTGGTACAAATCAAAGGTATTCACAAAATGCTGGAGTAACTCAGCAGGTCAGGCAGCATCTCAGGAGAGAAGGAATGGGTGACGTTTCGGGTCGAGACCCTTCTTCAGACTTTTTTTAATATATATTTATATATATCATATCACCATATCATCATATCATATATATGCAGCCGGAAACAGGCCTTTTCGGCCCACCAAGTCCGTGCCGCCCAGCGATCCCCATACACTAACACTATCCTACACCCACTAGGGACAATTTTTACATTTACCCAGCCAATTAACCTACATACCTGTACGTCTTTGGAGTGTGGGAGGAAACCGAAGATCTCGGAGAAAACCCACGCAGGTCACGGGGAGAACGTACAGACGTAGTCAGGATCGAACCTGAGTCTCCGGCACTGCATTCACTGTAAAGCAGCAACTCTACCGCTGCGCTACCGTGCCGTCCATATATATATATACCCACACACACACTCACATCTATTTTTCTTGTTAATTATATCATTTACAGCGTAGTATTGTCATAGAGTGATACAGTGTGAAAACAGGCCCTTCGGCCAACAATGTCCCAGCTACACTAGTCACACCTGCCTGCGTTTGGTCCATATCCCTCCAAACCTGTCCTGTCCATGTACCTGCCTAACTGTATCTTAAACGTTGGGGTAGTCCCTGCCTCAACTACCACCTCCGGCAGCTCGTTCCATACACCCACCACCCTTTGTGTGAAAAAGTTACCCCTCAGATTCCTATGAACTCTTTTTCCCTTTACCTTGCGGATGTAGTGTGTACTACGTTTACATATTCTGTTGTGCTGCTGCAAGTAAGAATTTCACTGTTCTGTCTGGGACATGTGGCAATAAAACACACTGGACACTTTTTGTATAAACCAGCACCTGCAGTTCCTTGTGCCGAGCGAGGTAAAACTAGGGGCACTAACTATATCAGAGTAAAAGATTTTCAGATTTTCAAATTCTCTCAAAACTCACCCAAACGCTGAAGAAATACTTGTGAAGGTACTCAGTTATTCTGTGACTAGATGTGAAGTCTACACTGCCATAGAGGGAGTACAGAGAAGGTTCACCAGATTGATTCCTGGGATGGCAGGACTTTCATATGAAGAAAGACTGGATAGACTCGGCTTGTACTCGCTGGAATTTAGAAGATTGAGGGGGGATCTTATAGAAACTTACAAAATTCTTAAGGGGTTGGACAGGCTAGATGCAGGAAGATTGTTCCCGATGTTGGGGAACAAGGGGTCACAGTTTAAGGATAAGGGGGAAGTCTTTTAGGACCGAGATGAGAACTTTTTTTTCACACAGAGAGTGGTGAATCTGTGGAATTCTCTGCCACAGAAGGTAGTTGAGGCCAGTTCATTGGCTATATTTAAGAGGGAGTTAGATGTGGCCCTTGTGGCTAAAGGGATCAGGGTGTATGGAGAGAAGGCAGGTACGGGATACTGAGTTGGATGATCAGCCATGATCATATTGAATGGCGGTGCAAGCTCGAAGGGCCGAATGGCCTATTTTCTATGTTTCTATGTTTCTATGAAGTCTGAAGAAGGGTCTCGACCCGAGACGTCACCCATTCCGTTTCTCCAGAGATGCTGCCTGTCCCGCTGAGTTACCCAAGCTATTTGTGTCTGTCTTACCAGATGTGACTTCTGATTTCATCTCATGGACAGCAGTGAGATAACATGGTGCCGTGTTGTTATTTGAAAGATAAATACTGAGTATAGAATATGAATTGAGCATAGAAGTTGGGAGGTAATGTTGCTATTATACAAGACGCTGGTGAGGCCACATTTATTGTGATCAGTTTAGGGCTCCATGTTATAGACATGATGTTGTCAAGCTGGAAAGGGTGCAGAGAAGATTTACCAGGATGTTTAGTTTATTGTCACGTGTACCGAGGTACAGTGAAAAGTTTTTCATATCATATCATATCATATGTATACAGCCGGAAACAGGCCTTTTCGGCCCACCAAGTCCGCGCCGCCCAGCGATCCCCGTACATTAACACTATCCTACACACACTAGGGACAATTTTTACATTTACCCAGCCAATTAACTTACATACCTGTACGTCTTTGGAGTGTGGGAGGAAACCGAAGATCTCGGAGAAAACCCACGCAGGTCACGGGGAGAACGTACAAACTCCTTACAGTGCAGCACCCATAGTCAGGATCGAACCTGAGTCTCCGGCGCTGCATTTGCTGTAAAGCAGCAACTCTACCGCTGCTAGATACGCTGCTACAACTCTTTGTTGCGTGCTAACCAGTCAGCGGAAAGACAGTACATGATTACAAGCGATCCTTTTACAGTGTATAGATACATGATAAGGGAATACCGTTAAGTACAAGGTAAAGCCAGCAAAGTCCAATCAAGGATAGTCCGAGGGTCATCAAAAAGGTAGATAGTAGTTCAGCACTGCTCTCTGGTTGTGGTAGGATGTTGCCAGGACTCGAGGGCCTGCGCTACAGGGAGAGGTTGAGCAGACGAGGACTCTATTCCTTGGAGCGCAGGAGGATGAGGAGTGATCTGAAGAGGTTTATCAAAATCGAGGACCAGAGGACATAGGTTAAAGGTGAAGGGGAAAAGATTTAATAGGAACCTGAGGGGTAACTTTCTCACACAAAGGGTGGTAGGTGTATGGAACTATCTGCTGGAGGATCTAGTCAGGGTTGCCAACTGTCCCGTATTAGCCGGGACATCCCATATTTTGAGCTAAATTGGTTTGTCCCTTACAGGACCGCCCATGCCCTGTCTTCGTAGGGTTGCCAAATTCCTCACTCAGGCGATGGGGCCTACAGTGTCAGGGCCTACAGCATCCGGGCCTACAGTGCCCCCCTGGCCTAATACCGTACCAACTGCTGGCTGGGTGAGGCCACGTGGGGCGCGGGGCGGTGACGTCACCTTGTCCCGTATTTGGGAGTGAGGAAGTTTGCAACCCTAGAGGTAGTTGAGGCTGGGACTATCGCAACTTTGAAGAAACAGTTAGACAGGTACGTGGATAGGACAGGTTTGGCGGGATATGGGCCAAACGCAGGCAGGCGGGACTAGTGTGGATAGTCTACATGGCTAAGCTGGGCCGGGACTCTGAAAATGGCGTTTCTTCAAAGCATGGCACCCCTTGCATGCGGGGTCAGTAGACCAAATCTGTACACTTGCTCATCGGGGATGCACTAAGGTCTGGAAGTACTCGACTGGGCTGCATGCAAGAAAATAATTTGACTCTTTTCTGTTTTGGCACTTCACGCATGTGTCGAACCGTGACGTTGAGGTGCTTGAGTGCGACCCATTCAGTTCAAGAGAGAATTTAGTGTCATCATTCATAGCTAGGCCTCACTGCTCTATAAGGAGGGGAGGATGCTCCTCAAACTGTGGAGCATCCCAGACAATACAGCTCACCCCCTCCATGACACACTGGCCAACCATGAGGAGCACCTTCAACAACAGACTGGTCCCACCAAGATGCAGCACAGAACGCCACAGGAGATCCTTCTTCCCTGTGGCTATCAAACTGTACAACTCCTCCCCCTTCTGTCGTGGGGTAGACTGAGACTGACTCCCCTCCCCCTCCACAATCTTTGCACATCCCCAATCCTTTCCACTCATCACTTTAGTTTCATGTTTCATGTATGTTGTGTTGTATGAATGTTGGCAGACCAATCTCCCTCCTGGGATAAATAAAGTTTAGATTTAGATTTAGAGATACAGCGCGGAAACAGGCCCTTCGGCCCACCGAGTCCTCGCCGACCAGCGATCCCCGCACATTAACACTATCCTGCACACACTAGGGACAATTTTTAAAAAACATTTTACCCGGTCAATTAACCTACATACCTGCACGTCTTTGGAGTGTGGGAGGAAACCGAAGATCTCGGAGAAAACCCACGCAGGTCACGGGGAGAACGTACAACCTCCGTGCAGACGGCGCCCGTAGTCAGGATCGAACCTGAGTCTCAGGCGCTGCATTCGCTGTAAGGCAGCAACTCTACCGCTGCGCCACCGTGCCGCCCAGTTGTATCGTATCGTCTCATGCTGTCTCATAGAGCTCCCCCACAGTTGTGCTGCTTAGATGGCTGGTCCACGCTTCTGGTTAATGGCAACCTTCAAAATATTGATGGCAATAGTTGGAACGTAGCTCCTGTTGTTAAATGCTGTGAGCAGGTGTTCAGAGAGCAGGGGGTGAATAAATGTAGAAGGATCATAAATTCATGTTCATAAATCATAGGAGCAGAATTAGGCCATTCGGCCCATTGAGACCACTCCGCCGTTCGATCGTGGCTGATCTAACTCTCCCTCTCAACCCCATTCTCCTGCCTTCCCCCCATAACCCCTGACACCCGCACTAATCAAGAACCTGCTTTAAAAATACTTATCGACGGCCTCCACAGCTGTCTGTGGTAATGGATTCCCCATATCCCCTGACTCCGCTATCCTTAAGAGCTCTATCTAGCTCTCTCTTGAATGCATTCAGAGAATTGGCCTCCACCACGGCAGAGAATTCCACAGATTCACAACTCTCTGACTGAAAAAGTTTTTCCTCATCTTCGTTCTAAATGGCCTACCCCTTATTCTTAAACTGTGGCCCCTGGATCTGGACTCCCCCAACATTGGGAACATGTTTCCTGCCTCTTAACGTGTCCAACCCCTTAATAATCTTATACGTTTCGATAAGATCCCCTCTCATCCTTCTAAATTTCAGTGTGTACAAGCCCAGTCGCTCCAGTCTTTCAACATAAGTCTTTTGATAAGTCGCTCCAGTCTTTTCAATGATGTTCCCCCGCCCCCTCCCCCGCTCATCCTCCTAATCTCCAGCGAGTACAGGCCCAGTCCAGTCAAACGCTCGTCACACATGAACCCAATTGTCCCCGGGATCATTCTCGTAGGCCTCTTGAGTTGAGTTGTTAGTTTATTGTCGCGTGTGACTGGGTACGGCCAAAAGCTTTTGTCGCGTGCTAACCCCAGCCATCGCATGCCTTCTGCGCTCTTACCAAAGCCAGCACATCCCTCATCCGAGAGCAGTCCACAATACTCCAAATACTACACTGAGTAGCTCCTTCAGTGGCAGGCTCCTTCACCCCAAAGTGCGTGAAGGAGAGATATAGGAGGTCCTTCCTTCCCGCTGCTGTGAGACTGCACAACCAGCACTGCTCCCAGCAGACGAGTCAACAGTAACAGCTAAGGAATGCACAGTCAACTGATGACAATTTATCCTTGTCTTTACTTTTATTTATAACTAGACAAAGTGGACCCGTTGGGCCCAAATCTCTCCTGCATTGGTGCAGCACCCTGTCCCCTCTCCCATCACCCTCCCCTCCCCTCTCTCTTCTCCCCCACTCCCCCCTCCCTCCTCCCCTCCCCCTCCCCTCCTTTTCAACTTTAAAATGTGAATAATTTTAAAAATATAACACCGATTTGAATAAAACTACTTGCGTTATCACTAAAGTGACAATGGTGAGTGAGGTGGGCCTAAAATTGTCGTGCCGTCCTGTACCGTTTTGGCTGAAGTTCAGTCACAAACAAGATAACAAACGAGAGTTTTAGTATATAGATGAACGATCTCTTGCTTTCCACTTTGCTGCTGTAATACTGTAAGTTTCCCCTTGTGTGGGACGAATAAAGGAATATATTAAATGCCGTCCGACCGGCCACCTTGTAAATCCTCAGCCTTACATACCCTGTTTTTATCTTATTTAAAGGAAGAAGTTAGGAGTTCTTCCCCCACATCAACAAATAAATCCATGTTGATTTATGAGGTTCCCTTTGAGAGCATTAGTTGAAAGGGGAACTATTTTGCACACTTAGGCCATGCATTTTATGTGAATTTGGGGTAGTTTTGAGATTTACGTTCGTCTGAGCTTCCTTTAATATTCTGTGGCCGCAGTTAATATTTCACGTTGTGGGTAAGTTTGAGGAACGCAACAAAGGGCAAGTCTATGCGGAAATATTTCTCTTCTGCAGCGTGTGTTTACACTCTGGCGTGCGTGATTTCTTTCTTGCACTCAACATTCAGAGGATTGTGGACGCAGCCCAGACCATCACATAAACCAGCCTCCCTTCCAGTCTGAAGAAGGGTCTCGACCGGAAACGTCAGCCATTCCTTCTCTCCAGAGATGCTGCCTGTCCCCGCTGAGTTACCCCAGCATTTTGTGTCTACCTTCCCTTCCATCGACTCCATCTACACCTCACGCTGCCTCGGCAAGGCCAGCAGCATAATCAAGGACCAGTCTCACCCCCGGCCACTCCCTCTTCTCCCCTCTCCCATCGGGCACAAGGTACAGAAGTGTGAAAACGCACACCTCCAGATTCAGGGACAGTTTCTTCCCAGCTGTTATCAGGCAACTGAACCATCCTACCACAACCAGAGAGCAGTGCTGAACTACTATCTACCTCATTGGCGACCCTCGGACGATCTTTGTTCGGACTTTGCTGGCTTTACCTTGCACTAAACATTAGTCCCTAATCATGTATCTACACACTGTGAATGGCTCGATTTCAATCATGTATTGTCTTTCCGCTGACAGGTTAGCACGCAACCAAAGCTTTTCACTGCACCTACGGTACACGTGACAATAAGTTAAACTGAACTGAACAGAACTGATATTTTTACGTTTTACAGTCTTGCCTTCAACTTCATCTGACTGTGAGGTGTTGCTTTTTGGGAAGTCTAACATGGGCAGGACCTACACTGTGAAAGGCTGGGCTATGGTGAGTGTTGTAGAGCAGAGGGATCTAGGAGTGCAGGTGCATAGTTCCTTGAAGGTGGAGTCGCAGGTAGCTCGGTTGGTCAAACAGGCCTTCATCTGTCAGGGTATTGAGTTTAGAAGTCGGGAGGTCATGTTGCAGTTGTACAAGACGTCGGTGAGGCCACATTTAGAGCGTTGTGTTTCGTTTTGGGCGCCGTGTTATAGGAAAGATGTAGTCAAGTTGGAAAGGGTGCAGAGAAGATCTACGAGGATTTTACCGCCATTGACTCCATCTGCACTTTACACTGTTCGGGGAAACCAGCCGACATAATCAAGGGTAGGAGCGAAGGACTACAGGCGCTGGTTTGCAAAAAAAGACACAAAGTGCTGGAGTAACTCAGCGGGTCAGGCAGCATCTGTGGAGAGCGTGGATAGGTGACGTTTCGGGTCAGTACCCTTCTTCAGACTGATTGTGGTGGGGGGAGGGGAAGAAAGCTGCAGGAGAGGGGGAGGGGGCAAAACAGGGCAGGTCTGAAGAAGGGTCTCGACCCTAAATGTCACCGTTTCATGTTCTCCAGAGATGCTGCCTGACCCGCTGAGTTACTCCAGCACTCTGTGAAACGTCACCTCTCCATGTTCTCCAGAGATGCTGCCAGACCCACTGAGTTACTCCAGCGCTTTAGAACATTGTTTCAACATATACACGGACCTTTTTCACCATGGTTATTCCATCTTCTTTCTGCTTTCACCAGGCAGAATGTACGGAAGCTTGTATGCACGTACCAGCAGACTCACAAACAGCTTCTTCCCCCTCTGTTAACAGGCTTCTGAATGGTTCTTCCATCAGCCTGGTTGTAGTCCCAATCTTCCAACCAACCTCTTTGCAGACATTGCACTTTTCCCCTCGAACTGTTATGCTACAATGCTGCTCCTGATTGGAACGGGTGTCAACGGTTAATGCTGGGGAAAAGACAGGAGAACGGGGTTGAGAGGGAGAGATAGATCAGCCGTGATCAAATAGCAGAGTAGTCTCAATGTGCTGAATGGTCTAATTCTGCTCCAATGATTCTGCTCCATGAAATACATGATCCTTCTACATTTATTCACCACCTGCTCTCTGAACACCTGCTTGTAGCATTTATTAACAGGAGCAATGTTACAACTATTGCCGTAGAGTTGCTGCCTCACAGCGCCAGAGACCCGGGTTCGATCCTGACTACGGGTGCTGTCCGAACGGAGTTTGTACGTTCTCCCCATGCCCTTTGGGGAGAAGGCAGGAACGGGTTACTGATTGTGGATGATCAAGCATGATCACAGTGAATGGCGGTGCTGGCTGGAAGGGCTTGCACCTTCTGTCTATTGTCTATTGACACAGAGAGTGGTGAATCTGTGGAATTCTCTGCCACAGAAGGTAGTTGAGGCCAGTTCATTGGCTATATTTAAGAGGGAGTTAGTTGTGGCCCTTGTGGCTAAAGGGATCAGGGGGTATGGAGAGAAGGCAGATACGGGATACTGAGTTGGATGATCAGCCATGATCATATTGAATGGCGGTGCAGGCTCGAAGGGCCGAATGGCCTACTCCTGCACCTATTTTCTATGTTGACCTGCGTGGGTTTTCTCCGGGTGCTTCGGTTTCCTCCCACACTCCAAAGACGTACAGCTTTGCAGGTTAGTTGGCTTTGTATAAATGTAAAAATTGTCCCTAGTTGTGTGTAGGATAGTGTTAGTGCGCGGGGATCGCTGGTCGGCGCGGACTCGGTGGGTCGAAGGGCCTGTTTCCGCGCTGCATTTCTAAACTAAACAGTAAAACAAAACTAAAAATCGAATGATGTGGCAATACCTTTCCAGGTCAGTAACTATAGAGAAAAGATGGGGCACCCAGCTGTTTCCCTGTGATAAATACTCTCAGTGATCCAGTCAGTGTGGCACGTTGCAATTGTCACCCTCATAAACCTCTCATTGATTTGAGTTGCTGCCCATCCTAAGAAAACAATGCACCATTTTGGGTAATTGAGGGTAAATCCTATGTCCCGTATCTGTACACTGGGCAGCTTGATTGTAATCACGTCTCGACACAAAATAAACAATAGATAATAGGTGCAGGAGGAGGTCATTCGGCCCTTCGAGCCAGCACCGCCATTCAACGTTATCATGGCTGATCATTCTCAATCAGTACCCCGTTCCTGCCTTCTCCCCATACCCCCTGACTACGCTATCCTTAAGAGCTCTATCCCGCTCTCTCTTCAATGCATTCAGAGAATTGGCCTCCACTGCCTTCTGAGGCAGAGAATTCCACAGATTCACAACTCTCTGACTGAAAACGTTTTTCCTCGTCTCAGTTCTAAATGGCCGACCCCTTATTCTTAAACTGTGGCCCCTTGTTTTGGACTCTCCCAACATTGGGAACATGTTTCCTGCCTCTAACGTGTCCAACCCCTTAAAATGCTGGAGTAATTTGCTGGCAGCATCCTTTAGTTTAGTTTAGAGATACAGCGCGGAAACAGGCCCTTCAGCCCACCGGGTCCGCGCCGCCCAGCGATCCCCGCACAATAACACTATCCTACACACACTCGGGAATTTTTTTACATTTACCAAACCAATTAACCTACAAACCTGCACGTCTTTGGAGTGAGGGAGGAACCCGAAGATCTCGGAGAAAACCCACGCAGGTCACGGGGAGAACGTACAAACTCCGTAGTCGGGATGGAACCCGGGTTTCGCTGTAAGGCGGCAACTCTGCCGCTGCGCCACCGTAACCTCCGGAGAGAAGGAATGGGTGACGTTCCGGGTCGAGACCCTTCTTCAGACTGAGAGTCGGGGGGAGAGGGACACGAGAGAAAACAACAGATCAAAGCAGACGGTGATAAAGGAAAGGTAGAATGTAGACACAAATTGCTGGAGTAACTCAGCGAGTTAGGCAGCGTCTCTGGAGATATGGAATGGGTGAGAATGTAGAATGTAGAATGGTTCATTGTTGGCTGGGGGGCAAGGTGACAACGAGGCAAACAATCGGTGACATTCAATCAGGAGGACAGTAAACCTAGTCGGAGAACTAGGATGGGGGAGGGACGGAGAGAGGGGGAAAGAGAGTTGCGAATCTATGGGATTCTCTGCCGCAGAAGGCAGATGAAGGCCAATTCACTGGATGCTTTCAAGGTACTGGAGATAAGACACAAAAAGCTGGAGTAACTCAGCGGGTCAGGCAGCGTCTCTGGAGAAAAGAGAAGCTTAGCAGCGTGGGTTTACTAGGTTAATTCCTGGAATGGCGGGACTGTCATAAGTTGAAAGACTGGAGTGACTAGGCTAGTATACACTGGAATTTAGAAGGATGAGAGGGGATTTTATCGAAACGTATAAGATTATTAAGGGGTTGGACACGTTAGAGGCAGGAAACATGTTCCCAATGTTGGGGGAGTCCAGAACCAGGGGCCACAGTTTAAGAATAAGGGGTAGGCCATTTAGAACTGAGATGAGGAAAAACATTTTCACTCAGAGAGTTGTAAATCTGTGGAATTCTCTGCCTCAGAAGGCAGTGGAGGCCAATTCTTTGAATGCATTCAAGAGAGAGCTGGATAGAACTCTTAAGGATAGCGGAGTCAGGGGGTATGGGGAGAAGGCAGGAACGGGGTACTGATTGAGAATGATCAGCCATGATCACATTGAATGGTGGTGCTGGCTCGCAGGGCCGAATGGCCTCCTCCTGCACCTATTGTCTATTGAAAAGGAATAGGTGACGTTTCGCGTTGCGACCCTTCTCCGGACTGAGAGTCAGGGGAGAGGGAAACGAGAGATGTAGACGATGATGTAGAGAGATATAGAACAAGCAAACAAATGAAAGATATGCAGAAAAGTAAGGATGATAAAGGAAACATCGGTGTTAGCTGTGGGCTAGGTGAAAACGAGTTACAGACAATGAGACTCAGCAAGACGACTTTGAAGCTGGTTTGTTAGATAGGGTGAGATGGAGCTCTGGGGGCTAGTGGAATCAAGAGATATGGGGAGAAGGTTACTGATTGTGGATGATCAGCCATGATCACAGTGAATGGTGGTGCTGGCTCGAAGGGCCGAATGGCCTCCCCCTGCACCTATTTTATATGTTTCTATGACTTGTGTGGGGTGGGGGTGGGGAAGGGGGGGGGGTGGAGTGAAGGGGGGGGGGGGGGGGAATGCAAGGGCTACTTGAAGTTAGAGAAATCAAGAGTCATACCGCTGGGGTGTAAGCTGCCCAAGCGAAATATAATCATGCACAGTCTTTTCACTGGCTGGATAGCATGCGCTAAAACAAAACCTTTTCATCGTGCCTCGGTACATGTGACGATAATAACGAACCGAACGAAACTAAAACTGAAATTCTGCTGGTACGGACGCAGTGGATGCTCAAGGTGGGTGTGGTAGCTCTTAGGCCCAAAGGAGTCAAGGGGTATGGGGAGAGGGCAGGAACGGGGTACTGATTTTAGATGATCAGCCATGATCACATTGAATGGCGGTGCTGGCTCGAAGGGCCGAATGGCCTACTCCTGCACCTATTTTTCTATGTTTCTATGTTTTTATACACAAAGGAAATTCACAAAGAAATAATGTCTGGCCTTGCAGGATGATGTTGGTCTTGATTAACCATTCTCTATTTTTACCACAACGTGAAAAACTTTTTCACCCAGACAGTTGCGAATTTGTGGAATTCTCTGCCGCAGAGGGCAGTGGAGGCCAATTTACTGGATGGATTTAAAAGAGAGTTAGATAGAGCTCTAGGGGCTAGCGGAATCAAGGGATACGGGGAGAAGGCAGGCACAGGTTACTGATTGTGGACGATCAGCCATGATCACAATGAATGGGGGCAAGTGGTGTAGGAAAATAACTGTAGATGCTGGTACAAATCGGAGTCTGAAGAAGGGTCTCAACCCGAAACGTCACCCATTCCTTCTCTCCTGAGATGCTGCCTGGCCTGCTGAGTTACTCCAGACGTTTGTGACACAATGAGTAGCGGGTGCTGTCTCGAAGGGCCAAATGGCCTCCTCCTGCACCTGTTTTCTATGTTTCTATGCTTCTATTTGTATCTCATTGAGAGCTCAGAGTTAACACGTTTGCCAATCCTGCTGTTTTTCAGCTGGTCGTCGAAACAGACCGGTGTGCGATTCCCCTGAAGCTGACATCGTCGGAGGAGGTGAACGAGGTGGTGGGATACCTGGGATCGTGCCTCAAGAAGATGTTCCCTGGCCTCTCCCCAATGTACGTACTCGAGGACACCACCACGTGGTAGTGTTTCAAGTGGGTGCGACTGCGGAATTTAGAGCATAGCGTTCAGGATAAGGGGGGTAGGCCGAGATGAGAAAAAAGAGTTGTCAAGTCAAGTTTATTTGTCACATACACATACACGATGTGCAGTGAAATGAAAGTTCACCCACAGTCCAGCAATAGAGCAATAAAAATGAGCAATTTCACACACAATCACAACCAACACAAAACAACAACAACAAAAAGAAACATCCATCACAGTGAGTCTCCTCCAGTCACCTCCTCACTGTGACGGAAGGCCACAATGTCTTCTCTCTTCCCCTGCCGTCTTCTCCCGCGGCCAGGCTGTTGAACTTGCCACGTTCCAGGACGGTGAAAGGTCCATATGATGAAAGAATGGGTCGACTGGGCTTACATTCACTGGAATTTAGAAGGATGAGAGAGGATCTTATCGAATCATATAAAATTCTTAAGGGATTGGACAGGCTGGAAATGCAGGAAACATGTTCCCGATGTCGGGGGGAGTCCAGAACCAGAGGTCACACAGTTTAAGAATAAGGGGCAGGACATTTAGGACCGAGGTGAGGAAAAACCTTTCCAGCCAGAGTTGTGAATCTGTGGAATTCTCTGCCACAGAAGGCAGTGGAGGCCAAATCACTGGATGGATTTAAGAGAGAGTTAGATAGAGCTCTGGGGGCTAGTGGAATCAAGGGATATGGGGAGAAGGCAGGCACGGGTTACTGATTGTGGATGATCAGCCATGATCACAATAAATGGCGGTGCTGGCTCGAAGGGCCGAATGGCCTCTTCCTGCACCTATACTCTATGTTTCTATGTTTCTATGAATCGAGGACCAGAGGACACAGGTTTAAGGGGAGAAGATTTAGTCGGAATCTGAGGGGTAACGTTTTCACTCAAAGGGTGGTGGGTGCATGGAACAAGCTGCCAGAGGAGGTAGTTGAGGCAGGGACTATCCCAACGTTTAAGAAACAGGTAGGTACATGGATAGGACAGGTTTGGAGGAATATGGTCCAAACGCTGGCAGATGGGACTAGTGTAGGTGGGACATGTTGGCCGGTGTGGGCAAGTTGGGCCGAAGGGCCTGTTTCCACGCTGTATCACTCTATGACTCTAATTTTAAACCAGCTTAATGAAATGTTTTGTTGAAGTTGCATGTTGTTGTTCAACTGCGTAAACCTATTGAGCTTGTTATTAATTTTATAAATTCATGTTCATAAGTGATAGGAGCAGAATTAGGCCATTCGGCCCATCAAGTCCACTCCGCCATTCAATCATGGCTGAGCTATCTCTCCCTCTCAATTCCATTCTCCTGCCTTCTCCCCATAACCCCTGACGCCCGTACTAATCAAGAATCTATCTATCTCTGCCTTGAAAATATCCACTGACTTGGCCTCCACAGCCTTCTATGGCAAAGAATTCCACCGATTCACCACCCTCTGACTGAAGAAATTCCTTCTCATCTCCTTCCTAAAGGAATGTCCTTTAATTGTGAGGCTGTGCCCTCTGGTCCTAGACTCTCCCACTGGTGGAAACATCCTCTCCACATCCACTCTATCCAAGCCTTTCACTATTCAGTAGGTCAAACATGATTTGCCTTGAACTGATCAACTGATTGGCAATCGATAATCCTTTGACGGTGCAATTAATTATCGGGTTAACATTCTTTTTATTTGAGCTTAAAAATATCATATTTGGGGTCTTCCTGACCTCTAGCATTGTTCCTATAATCTCTTCTTCATAAGGTGAATGGGGTGTCTTCATAGGGCAATCACGGTGGCGCAGCGGTAGAGTTGCTGCCTCCAAGCGCTAGAGACCCGGGTTCAATCCCAACCACGGGTGTTGTCTGTACGGAGTTTGCACGTTCTCCCCGTGACCAGTGTGGGTTTTCTCCGGGTGCTCCGGTTTCCTCCCACACTCCAAAGACATGCAGGTTTGTCTATTGTCTATTGAATTGTCCTCCACTGCCTTCTGAGGCAGAGAATTCCACAGATTCACAACTCTCTGAGTGAAAAAGTTTTTCCTCATCTCCGTTCTAAATGGCCTGCCCCTTATTCTTAAACTGTGGCCCCTGGTTCTGGACTCCCCGAACATCGGGAACATGTTTCCTGCCTCTAGCGTGTCCAATCCCTTAATAGTCTTATATGTTTCAATAAGATCCCCTCTCATCCTTCTGAATTCCAGAGTATATAAGCCCAGTCGCTCCAGTCTTTCAACGTACGACAGTCCCTCCATTCCGGGAATTAACCTCATGAATGTTTAGTTTAGAGATACAGCGCGGAAACAGGCCCTTCGGCCCATCGAGTCCGCGCCCACCAGCGATCCCCGCACACTAACACTACCTTACACACACTTGGAACATTTTTTAACATTTTCCCCAAGCCAATTAACCTACAAACCTGCACGTCTTTGGAGTGTGGGAGGAAAAGGAAGATCTCGGAGTAAACCCACACAGGTCACGGGGAGAACGTACAAACTCCGTACAGACAGCACCCGTGGTCGGGATCGAACCCGGGTCTCCAACGTTGTAAGGAAGCAACTCTACCGCTGCGCCACCTTGCTGACCCTGTTTAGTTTAAACTGAAGGTGGGCTGAAGGTGGACCAAATGCTGGAGTAACTCAGCGGGACAGGCAGCATCTCTGGAGAGAAGGAATGGGTGACGTTTTGTGCCGAGACCCTTCTTAGTTTATAGTCTCGTGCACTGAGGTACAGTGAAAAGCTTTTTGTCGCGCGCTACCCAGTCGGCAGAAAGACTAGACATGATTACGATCAAGCCGTCCACAGTGTACAGACACATGAGAAAGGGAATAACGTGTCGTGCAAGATAAAGACCGATTAAAGATAAAGTCTAAACTGAATGCAATAATTTGGAACTTAGCAGTGAGGTGTTTTTCTGAATAAGATCTTTCTTTACCTGCGCGTAAACCAGGAGAGTGATCAAGAAGGTGATAATGGAGCCCGCAGATCGACTCTCATCCGTACAGTCCGTATGGGACAGCCAGAACATGGCAGAGCCTGGGCCTTGTGGTGAGTAACATTACATCTCTGACACAGGTCCACCCACCCGTTCTCCAGCAACTAGTCATTCCCCCACCTCCTTTAATCCGGACAAAATTACCCAGAGCGCACTTGAAATCCCCCCCCCCCCCCCCCCCCCCCCCCCTCACTGGAAGTCCCATCTTATCGAAAACATATAAGATTATTAAGGGGTTGGGCACGTTAGAGGCAGGAAACATGTTCCCAATGTCGGGGGAGTCCAGAACCAGGGGCCACAATTTAAGAATATGGGGTAGGCCATTTAGAACGGAGATGAGGAAAAACGTTTTCAGTCAGAGAGTTGTGAATCTGTGGAATTCTCTGCCTCAGAAGGCAGTGGAGGCCAATTCTCTGAATGCATTCAAGAGAGAGCTAGATAGAGCTCTTAAGGATAGCGGAGTCAGGGGGTATGGGGAGAAGGCAGGAACGGGGTACTGATTGAGAATGATCAGCCATGATCACATTGAATGGCGGTGCTGGCTCGAAGGGCCGAATGGCCTCCTCCTGCACCTATTGTCTATTGTCTATTGTCCCTGTGGAAGAAATTCAGCTGTGGAAGGGTTAAGCCTAGTGTGTGTCTTGCTTAGAAGACTGTCTTGATTCATTGCTTAACAAACGGTGGCAATGTTTGTGTTGAAGAAAAAGTGAATGTTGTTCTTATCTAGTCCCAGATGTAACCGTATCCTGTGTTTAAGTTTACTTAAGGGATGTACTGACTGGCACATTGTGTCGCTTGTTATCAGGGTTAGATTGTACCGGATGAATTATGGTGTACTACACTATCAAAAGAACCGTACATTCTGTCGTGCTTTGGAACTGTAGCTACCTCCCTTTAGAGAGCTGAGTTCCCCCTGATACCACGCTAGTGAAGGCTGGTGAACAGAGCCTCCTCCGTGTTCCAGTCTTATTTTTCTCAAGCGGGAGAAAAATCCACGACAGTCCCTCTGACAATGTGGTACCTAGGCCGGGTGAGGAGGCCGGGTGAGGAGGCCGGGTGAGGAGGCCGGGTGAGGAGGCCGGGTGAGGAGGCCGGGTGAGGAGGCCGGGTGAGGAGGCCGGGTGAGGAGGCCGGGTGAGGAGGCCAGCCGATCTTTCCATTGTCCATGGTTCATCGCTGAGCAGTCAGTGCTTTGCAATGTTCAAAAGCCTGATGGTTGCTGGGAAGAAGCCTTTCTTCAAACCGGTGGCTCGTAAGGTCATAAGTGATAGGAAGAGAATTAGGCCATTCGGCCCATCAAGTCTACTCCGCCATTCAGTCATGGCTGATCTATCTCTCCCTCTCAATCCCATTCCCCTGCATTCTCCCCATAACCCTTGACACCCGTACTAATCAAGAATCTGTCTATCTCTGCCTTAAATTATATCCACTGACTTGTCCTCCACAGCCATGTGCGGCAATGAATTCCACAGATTCACCGCCCTCTGACTAAAGAAATTGCTCCTCATCTCCTTCCTAAAGGAACGTCCTTTAATTCTGAAGCTGTGACCTCTGGTCCTAGACTGTCCCACTAGTGGAAACATCCTCTCCACATCAACTCTATCCAAGCCCTTCGCTATTTGGTCATGGTTTTCATGGTTTCACGGTGTTCAGATTCCTGTAACTTCTTCCCAATGGCAGGAGTGAAATGAGAGCTTGGCCAGGGTGGTGTGGGTGTCAGGTAGGGTTGCCAACTGTCCCGTATTAACCGGGACATCCCGTATTTTGGGCTAAATTGGTTTGTCCCGTACGGAACCGCCTTTGTCCCGTATTAGGCCCGGGGGGCACTGTAGGCCCGGACACTGTAGGCCCCGGACACTGTAGGCCCAGACACTGTAGGCCCGGACACTGTAGGCCCAGACACTGTAGGCCCGGACACTGTAGGCCCGGACACTGTAGGTCCCGACACTGTAGGCCCTGACACTGTAAGCCCCGACACTGTAGGAAAAAAACTGCAGATGCTGGTTAAAATCGAAGGTAAGACACAAAATGCTGGAGTAACTCAGCGGGTCAGGCAGCATCTCGGGAGAGAAGGAATGGGTGATGTATTGGGTCGAGACCCTTCTTCAGTCTGATGGGTGACGTTTTGGGTCTAGACCCTTCTTCAGAGCGAGGAAGGGTCTCGATCCGAAACGTCACCTATTCCTTCTCTCCCGAGATGCTGCCTGACCCGCTGAGTTACTCCAGCATTTTGTGCCTACATCAAGACAGTGCAGGCCCGGGGGGCCGGGCGCCACCTAACAGGGGTTGCGTAGCAACCCGTCTCCCGGCCCGGGCGGCCACCATAGGTGGAGTGGGAGCAGGTGGCCGCTGGCTGGGTGAGGTCACGTGGGGCGCGGGGCGGTGACGTCACCTTGTCCCTTATTTGGGAGTGAGATAGTTGGCAACCCTTAGTGATATTGGCCACACTCTTAGCCTTGTCCCAAGAGCTGGGATCCCCACTGTTCATATTTATGTGGAGTCATAGAGTGATACAACGTGGAAACAGGCCCTTCAGCCCACCTTGCCCACACTGGCCAACATGTCCCAGCTACACTAGTCCCACCTACCTGCGATCGGTCCATGTTTGAATGGTGGAGTTGGCTTGATGGGCCGAATGGCCTAATTCTGCTCCTATCACTTATGCACATGAACTTATGAAATTAATAACAAGTTTAGGCAATAAGTTTAGGCAGTTGAACAACAACAGGCAACTTCAACAAAACATTTCATTAAGCTGGTTTAAAATTAGTGTCATGGAGTCATAGAGTGATACAGCACGGAAACAGGCCCTTCGGCCCAACTTGCCCACACCGTCCCATCTACACTAGACCCACCTGCCTGCGTTTAGCCCATATCCCTCCAAACCTGTCCTATCCATGTACCTGTCTAACTGCTTTTTTAAATATTGGGATACACCCAGCCTCAACTACCTCCTCTGGCAGCTTGTTCCATACACCCACCACCCTTTGTGTGAAAAAGTTACTCCTCAGATTCCTATTAAATCTTTTCCCCGCCACCTTAAACCTATGTCCTCTGGTCCCTGATTCACCTACCCTGGGCAAGGGACTCTGTGCGTCTACCCTTCATAACGAGAGGATTTCAGTATAGGAGTAAAGAGGTTCTTCTGCAGTTGTATGGGGCCCTGGTAAGACCACATCTGGAGTATTGCGTACAGTTTTGGTCTCCTAATTTGAGGAAGGACATCCTTGTAATTGAGGCAGTGCAGCGTAGGTTCACGAGATTGATCCCTGGGATGACAGGACTGTCATATGAGGAAAGATTGAAAAGACTAGGCTTGTATTCACTGGAGTTTAGAAGGATGAGAGGGCATCTTGTAGAGACATATAAAATTATAAAAGGACTGGACAAGCTAGATGCAGGAAAAATGTTCCCAATGTTGGGCGAGTCCAGAACCAGGGGCCACTGTCTTAGAATAAAGGGGAGGCCATTTAAAACTGAGGGGAGAAGGAACTTTTTCACCCAGAGAGTTGTGAATTTGTGGAATTCTCTGCCACAGAGGGCAGTGGAGGCCAAATCACTGGATGGATTTAAGAGAGAGTTAGATAGAGCTCTAGGGGCTAGTGAAATCAAGGGATATGGGGAGGTTTGGCACAGGTTACTGATTGTGGATGATCAGCCATGATCACAATGAATGGCGGTGCTGGTTCGAAGGGCCGAATGGCCTCCTCCTGCACCTGTTTTCTATGTTTCTATGTTACCCGATCTATTCCTCTCATGATCTACACCTCTATAAGATCGCCCCTCATCCTCCTGCACTCCAAGGAATAGAGTCCCAGCCTGCTCAACCTCTCCCTGTAGCTCAGGCCCTCGAGTCCTGGCAACATCCTCGTATATTTTCTCTGCGCCCTTTCCAGCTAAATAAACCGAGTGTGTCTAATAACGTGCTGTTGGGAATATATTTAAGTTCACTAAATCAAATTGAGCAGAGCACTCTTGAAATCCCCGCCTGGAAGTCCCCCCCGAAAGTGTGTCGCCCAGGCCGGGCGAGGCGGCCGATCTCCACCTCACCGCGGCCGAACGGCGGGTTGAATCTGCCCTCCTCTGCGGCCGGGGCTCAGGAACTCTGGCCCGGCCGGAGCCGGCAGATCCGTTCCCATCGGACTCTGCAGGCCGGCCCCCTCCCGGCGGCCTAGGCGGAATGTTCCGGTACCATCGGACTCCTCTCGGAGGCCGAAACCTCTGTCGGTCCGGCAAAATGGATAATCTGGAAAAGCTCTGGAACCAAGGGTGCCGGAATATTGGTGGTGGATCTGTAATCAAGGGGTACGGGGAGAAGTTGGGCACGGGTTACTGATTGTGGGCGATCAGCCACGATCACAATGAAGGGCCGAAGGGCTCGAATGGCCTCCTCCTGCACCTATTTTCTACGTTTCTATGTTTTCTAACTACACAAGTGAAATTCTTTTCATTTGATTTCCTGTCTCATGTTTGCGATGTCTTGACTTTAGGTGGATTCTCGCAGATGTACGCATGCGTCTGTGACTGGCTTGGATTACCTTACAGAGAGGAGGTCCAATGGGTAAGAAATCATTAGGTGTGCTTCCCAATCTGCACGTGCATTTTGCAGGGGATGGGAAACAATACAAATGAAGGATGAGGGGGGATCTTATTGAAACATATAAGATAATTAAGGGATTGGACACATTAGAGGCAGATAACATGTTCCCAATGTTGGGGGAGTCCAGAACAAGGGGCCACAGTTTAAGAATAAGGGGTAGGCCATTTAGAACGGAGATGAGGAAGAACTTTTTCAGTCAGAGGGTGGTGAAGGTGTGGAATTCTCTGCCTCAGAAGGCAGTGGAGGCCAGTTCGTTGGATGCTTTCAAGAGAGAGCTGGATAGAGCTCTTAAAGATAGCGGAGTGAGGGGGTATGGGGAGAAGGCAGGAACGGGGTACTGATTGAGAGTGATCAGCCATGATCGCATTGAATGGCGGTGCTGGCTCGAAGGGCTGAATGGCCTACTCCTGCACCTATTGTCTATTGTCTATTACACCAAAGACTGGCACAAAAAGGTGGAGTCACTCAGCGGGACAGGCGGCATCTCTGGAGAGAAGGAACGGGTGACGTTTCTGAGTCGAGACCCTTCTCCAGACTAGTCAGGGCAAAGGGAAACAATAGACATAGACGATGATGTAGTGAGAAAAAGAACAGTGAATGAAAGATGTGTAAAAAAGCGATTGTAAATTATTGTACCAGGTACACGTGACACTAAAGAATCATTGGATCATTGACAGACACAAAAAGCTGGAGTAACTCAGCGGGTCATTCTTGAGGAAGGACATTCTTGCCATAGAGGGAATACAGAGAAGGTTCACCGGATTGATCCCTGGGATGGCAGGGCTTTCATACGAAGAAAGACTGGATAGACTCTGCTTGTACTCGCTGGAATTTAGAAGATTGAGGGGGGATCTTATAGAAACTTACAAAATTCTTAAGGGGTTGGACAGGCTAGATGCGGGAAGATTGTTCCCGATGTTGGGGAAGTCCAGAACAAGGGGGGGTCACAGTTTAAGGATAAGGGGGGAAGTCTTTTAGGACCGAGATGAGAAAGTTTTTTTTCACACAGAGAGTGGTGAATCTGTGGAATTCTCTGCCACAGAAGGTAGTTGAGGCCAGTTCATTGGCTATATTTAAGAGGGAATTAGATGTGGCCCTTGTGGCTAAAGGGATCAGGGGGTATGGAGAGAAGGCAGGTACGGGATACTGAGTTGGATGATCAGCCATGATCATATTGAATGGCGGTGCAGGCTCGAAGGGCCGAATGGCCTACTCCTGCACCTATTTTCTATGTTTCTATGTCAGCGAGCATCTGACCCTTCAGATAGAACTGAAGAAGCATGTTCGAAACAGACATCGTGGGCTGAAGGTGGACACAAAATGCCGGAGTAACTCAGCGGGTCAGGCAGCGTCTCTGAAGAGAAGGAATGGGTGACGTTTCGGGTCGAGACCCTTCATCAGACCGAGAGTCGGGGAATTGGGAAACGAGAGATAGAGAAATAGAATAAATGAATGAAAGATGTGGAAAATAGTCACGATGATAAAGGAAACAGGTCAATGTTCGTGGAATAGACAATAGACAATAGGTGCAGGAGTAGGCCATTCAGCCCTTCGAGCCAGCACCGCCATTCAATGTGATCATGGCTGATCACTCTCAATCAGTACCCCGTTCCTGCCTTCTCCCCATAACCCCTCACTCCGCTATCGGAGATCAGGAGGAATCACAGAGGGGGAGCAGCGAGGGAGGATGTTGTATAACTCTCGTCGGAGAGAGGACTTCTTCAAAATAGACACGCACACCTTGAGGAGTCAGTACTTAGTTTAGATTAGAGACACAGCGCGGAAACAGGCCCTTCGGCCCACCGAGTTCCCACCGACCAGCGTTCCCCGCACACTAACACTATCCTACACACACTAGGGACAATTTACAATTTTTACCGAAGCCAATTAACCCACAAACCTGCACGACTTTGGAGTGTGGGAGGAAGCCGGAGCACCCGGAAAAAACCCACGCGGGTCACTGGGAGAACGTACAAACTCCGTACAGACAGCACCCGTAGTCGGGATGGAACCCGGGTCTCTGGTGCTGTGAGGCAGCGACTCTACCGCTGCGCCACCGTATTGTTTTGCGGCAAACAGTTCAAGCAGCCTTGCAGCTGAATTTTGCACCTAACACCTGACGGGGCCGAATGACCTGACGGGCCGAATGGTCTTGACCATGTCTTCATTATTCAGTTAAGATTTTTAAGCCACGGTGGCACAGCGGTAGAGTTGCTGCCTTACAGCGAATGCATCGCCGGAGACTCGGGTTCGATCCCGACTACGGGTGCCATCTGTACGGAGTTTGTACGTTCTCCCCGTGACCTGCGTGGGTTTTCTCCGAGATCTTCGGTTTCCTCCCACACTCCAAAGACGGACAGGTTTGTAGGTTAATTGGCTGGGAATATGTGTAAATTGTGCCTGGTGTGTGTGGGATAGTGTTAAGGGCCTGTCCCACTTAGGCGATTTTTTTGGCGACTGTCAAAGTCGTAGCAGATTGCCGAATTTTTCTTTTAACCTACGACAATGACCACGACAATGCCGAGTCAGGTCGAGATTACACCGTCTTCTGAAACATCGCAAAATTCTCACGCTGTCAATGCTTCTCCGGCGTCCTAATTTTCGCTGACGTCTCTGACAAGTTTGTAATCACTTAAGAGTTTTTAAATATAATATCTTGCCCGGGTTACTTGAAAACCAAGCTTCACGGTAACAAGGCATAAGCTGGATTGACTTCAAGTTTACTAACAGCAGTATTAAGAAATTTAATTTTAAAAGTGGTTAAATGGATTTTTGTGCGGTGTGTGGGCATTCTTTGAAAATGTACGGGAGATGCATATCTGGTTTCTGGGTTGCATACCTGGGTTGGGAGCCCACTTTAAATGTAATGGCTGATGGCCATAAACATGGCGAAAATTCCCACGCTTACCTGACCGTCAAACTGTCGCCTCCAATCTACCTGTCAAATGTCCTGATGGTAAATAAATTGGTTAAACATAAGTATTTTATGGTATCTTCAAATGATTTTACTTCATTTATTATTTCGTGCTTCTAAATGCATCTAAGAGAAACTAGCAAACCTGGGGACAGCATGCGACAGCGCCCGCAATAAGCAACGTTACCTGGCGACAAGCCAGCTGTCGGCGAGAAATTTCAAACCGGTTGATTTCTCAGTGACGCTCTGAGATCCACTACGATTCTTTGAAGACTCCTCACGATCATGCCCGTGACACCCGGCGAACTGTCGGCGACAGCCTAGTTGCCGGCAGTCGCCTTACAATCGCCTAAATGTGTGGGGATCGCTGGTCAATGCAGATTCGGTGGGCCGAAGGGTCTGTTTCCGCGATGTATCTCTAAACTAAAAAACTTTAAAAAAGCCCTTGAAAGTATCTGAGGACTCTCAGGATTAGAGGGCATTCCTTGGAGCGCAGGAGGATGAGGGGTGATCTTTTAGAGGTGTATAAAATCCTGAGAGGAATATATCGGGGGGACGCACAGAGTCTTTTACCCAGAGTGGGGAAATCATAACCCAGCGGACACAGGTTTAAGCTGAGGGGGGAAAGAATTAATAGGAACCTGAGGGGTAACTTTACACACAGGGTAATGGGTGTATGGAATGAGCTGCCCAATGAGGTAGTTGAGGCACGTCCTATCGCAATGTTAAAAAAAAAATCATTTGGACAGGTACATGGATAGGACAGATTTAGAGGGATATGGGCCTAACACAAGCAGGTGGGCCGGGTGTAGATGGGACATGATGGTCGGAGTGGGAAAATTTGGCCATAGGGCCTGTTTCCACGTTACATGACTTTATGACTAAGTTATTTCCTTGAACTGTTTAGCAGTTTAATGTGATTTTCACACAATTTTTAAAGCAGTCTCTAATTTAGTTTTTTTATACTTTCTCAGGATGTGGATACGATTTATCTTACTCAAGACACGAAGGAACTGAATTTGCAAGATTTCAGCCATCTCGACCATCGGTAAGTGAAGCCCTTGTATTTGATGAGGTTGTCCTGATCAATTATCTTTACATTGACCTTTGAATGCAAGTCCTGCCGAAGATCACTAATTCAATGCTCATAGGCTCAGAAGTGGTCAGTCTGAAGAAGGGTCTCGACCCGAAACGTCACCCATTCCTTCTCTCCTGAAATGCTGCCTGACCTGCTGAGTTACTCCAGCATTTATAAATCGATTCAGAAGTGATCGGAGCAGAATTAGGCCATTCAGCCCATCAGGTGTAATCCGCCATTCATTCATGGCTGATCTATCTCTCTCTCTCTATCTCTCTCTCTCTCTCTCTCTCTCTCCCTCTCTCAACCCCATTGGAATTTAGAAAGATGAGAGGGGATCTTATCGAAACGTATAAGATTATTAAGGGGTTGGACACGTTAGAGGCAGGAAACATGGTCCCAATGTTGGGGGAGTCCAGAACCAGGGCCATAGTTTAAGAATAAGGGGTAGGCCATTTAGAACGGAGATGAGGAAAAACTTTTTCCGTCAGAGAGTTGTAAATCTGTGGAATTCTCTACCTCAGAAGGCAGTGGAGGCCAATTCTCTGAATGCATTCAAGAGAGAGTTAGATAGAGCTCTTAAGGATAGCGGAGTCAGGGGGTATGGGGAGAAGGCAGGAACGGGGTACTGATTGAGAATGATCAGCCATGATCACATTGAATGGCGGTGCTGGCTTGAAGGGCCGAATGGCCTACTCCTGCACCAATTGTCCATTGTCTATTGTCTATTCTCCTGCCTTCTCCCCATAACCCCTGACACCCGTACTAATCAAGAATCTATCTATCTCGCCTTAAAAGTATCCATTGACTGGCCTCCACAGCCTCCTGCGGCAATGAATTCCACAGAATTCAGTCCACCCTCTGACTAAAGAAATTCCTAAAGGAACATCCTTTTATTCTGAGGCTGTGACCTCTGGTCCTAGACTCTCCCACTGGTGAAACATCCTCTCCACATCCACTCTATCCAGGCCTTTCACTATTCCGAAAGTTTCAATGGGGTTCCCCCCTCATTCTTCTAAACGCCAGCGAACACAGGCCCAGTGCGGTCAACCGCTCATCATATGTTGACCCACCCATTCCTGGCATCATTCTCGTACGGCCGCTGTAAGGAAATTGCCTATTTATTTCTGTGCAAATGTGGAGATCTGTCCTTTTTCTTTGCTTCAGACACAGAACACAGAGCGGTCAGGCAGCATCTCGGGAGAGAAGGAATGGGTGACGGTTTCAGGTCGAGACCCTTCTTCAGACTGAACCTCAGGCTGAAGAAGGGTCTCAACCCGAAACGTCGCCATTCCTTCTCTCCAGAGGTGCTGTCTGACCCGCTGAGTTACTCCAGCATTTTGTGTCTACCTTCGAATTAGACCTGCAACTGCAGTTTTTTTTCCTACACAGAACACAGCATTTAATTCTCTCTCAAAGACATGGTTTGAGAACCCAAAATAGTTCAAATCTAAATATCCTAGCTGGCTGCTTAAGTTTTCCAATTAATATTTACTTTAGGAAATAAAACACCTCTATCAAAGCAGTGGCTCTGATTTGCAGGAAAGTCCTTCAAAATTCAAAAGTTTTTAATAATGGATATTGTTTTCAACAGTACCCTCTTCGAACTTACAATTTATTTGTTTAGTTCAGTAAATCTAGCCATCAAAGCAAAAGGGGTTCAGAAATCTGGGGCTATAAGACCAGAAGACAGTAGTATAGAGAGCAAACTCAATGCTAGCATTTATTTACAGAGGGCTTGTATACAAAAACAGGGATGTAATGCTGAGGCTCTACAAGGCACTGGTCAGGCCGCATTTGGAATATTGTGAGCAATTTTGGGCCCCATATCTGAGGAAGGATGTGCTGGCTCTGAGAGGGTCCAGAGGAGGTTTACGAGAACGATCCCAGAATGGGATCCCAGCAACTCTTAAGGGGTTGGAGAGGCTAGATGCGGGAAGATTGTTCCCGATGTTGGGGAGTCCAGAACCAGGGGTCACAGCTTAAGGATAAGGGGAAGTCTTTTAGGACCGAGATGAGAAAACATTTCTTCACACAGAGAGTGTGAGTCTGTGGAATTCTCTGCCACAGAAGGTAGTTGAGGCCAGTTCATTGGCTATATTTAAGAGGGAGTTAGATGTGGCCCTTTTTGCTAAAGGGATCAGGGGGTATGGAGAGAAGGCAGGTACAGGCTACTGAGCTGAATGATCAGCCATGATCATATTGAATGGCGGTGCAGGCTCGAAGGGGCCGAATGGCCTACTCCTGCACCTATTTTCTATGTTTCTATGTTTCTATGTCTATGAGTTGGCTTAACATGTGATGAGCGTTTGTCGGCACTGGGCCTGCACTCACTGGAGTTTAGAAGAATGAGGGGGGACCTCAATGAAACTTTCCAAATAGTGAAAGGCCCGGATAGAGTGGATGTGGAGAGGATGTTTCCACTAGTGGGGGAGTCTAGGACCAGAGGCCACAGCCACAGAATTTTATTACCTTTATAAAGGAGATGAGGAGGAATTTCTTCAGAGGGTGGTGAATCTGTGGAATTCATTGCCACAGACGGCTGTGGAGGCCAAGTCAATGGGTATTTTTAAGGTGGGGGTTGACAGATTCTTGATTAGTACGCGGTGTCAGAGGTTATGGGGAGAAGGCAGGAAAATGGAGTTGAGAGGGAAAGATATGAATGGCGTAGTAGATTAATATCTACGGGCCGAATGGCCTAATTATAGTGATACAGTGTGGAAACTGGCCCTCCTGCCCAATTTGCTCACACCAACCAACATGCCCTATCTACACTAGTCCCACCTGCCTGCGTTTGGTTCCTATCGCTCCAAACCTGTCCTATCCATGTACCTGTCTAAATGTTTCTTAAACATTGCTGTAGTCCCTGCCTCAACTACCTCCTCTGGCAGCTTGTTCCATTCACCCACCACCCTTTTATGTAAAAAGGTCACCCCTCAGATTCCTATAAAATCTTTCCCCCCCCTCACCTTAAACCTGCGTCCTCCGCTTCTGGATTCCCCCGGGATCGATCCCGACTACTGGCGCTGTCTGTACGGAATTTGTACGTTCTCCCCGTGACCGGCGTGGGATTTCTCCGAGATCTTCGGTTTCCTCCCGGACTCCAAAGACGTAATTGTAGGCTAATTGGCTTGTTATGTGGATAAATGTGAGGTTAATGTGAATAAATGTGAGGTTATCCACTTTGGTGGCAAGAACAGGAAGGCAGACATCTGAATGGTGTCAGATTAGGTGAAGGGGAGGGTGCAACGAGACCTGGGTGTGCTTGTACATCAGTCACTGAATGTACGTCACCGAAACGTCACCCATTCCTCCTCTCCAGTGACGCTGCCCCTGACCCACTGAGTTACTCCAGCATTTTGTGTCTGCTTTCTACTGAAAGTAAGCTTGCAGGTACAGCAGACAGTGAAGAAAGCCAATGGCATGGTGGCCTTCATTGCGAGAGGATTTGAGTTTAGGAGCAAGGAGGTCCTACTGCAGTTGTACAGGGCCCTGGTGAGACCGCACCTGGACTATTGAGGGAGTGCAGCGTAGGTTCACCAGGTTAATTCCTGGGATGGCGGGACTGACGTATGAAGAAAGAATGAGTCGACTGAGCTTGTATTCGCTGGAATTTAGGAGGATGAGAGGGGATCTTATGGAAACATATAAAATTCTTAGCAGATTGGACAGGCTAGATGCAGGGAAACATGTTCCCGATGTTGGGGGGAGTCCAGAACCAGGGGTCACAGTTTAAGAATAAGGGGTAGGCCATTTGGGACTGAGGTGAGGAAAAACTTCTTAACCCAGAGAGTTGTGAATCTGTGGAATTCTCTGCCACAGAAGGCAGTGGAGGCCAATTCACTGGATGTTTTCAAGAGAGAGTTAGATTTAACTCTTGGGGCTAACGGAATCAAGGGAAATGGGGAAAAAAAACGGAATGGGGTACTGATTCTGGATGATCAGCAATGATCACATTGAATGGTGGTGCTGGCTCGAAGGGCCGAATGGCCTCCTGCACCTATTTTCCTATGTTTCTATGTATGAAATTGATATAGATTGTCCCTAGTGTGTGCAGGATAGTGTTAGTGTGCAAGGATCGCTTGTTGGCGCGGACTTAGTGGGCTGAAGGGCCTGTTTCTGTGCTGTATCTCCAAACTAAACTGAACTAACAGTATCTTCTGACCTAGACTAGGGCCGCAGTACGCAAACCTTAAGGAAGTCGAGGTGCGTCTGTACCAGCTTGTATTAAGCTCGGATTAACGAGCTCATCCAGGAAGGCCGGTTCCGTCCTGGGGGGCGGAGTTGGGTTCACGGGAGGTGGCCTTGGAGGGAGGATGCTCCTCAAACATCATCCTGGACAATGCAGCTCACCCCCTCCATGACACACTGGTCAACCTGAGGAGCACCTTCAGCAACAATAGACAATAGACAATAGACCAATAGGTGCAGGAGTAGGCCATTCGGCCCTTCGAGCCAGCACCACCATTCAATGTGATCATGGCTGATCATTCTCAATCAGTCCCCGTTCCTGCCTTCTCCCCATACCCCCTGACTCCGCTATCCTTAAGAGCTCTATCTAGCTCTCTCTTGAATGTATTCAGAGAATTGGCCTCCACTGCCTTCTGAGGCAGGAGAATTCCACAGATTCACAACTCTCTGACTGAAAAGTTTTTCCTCATCTCTGTTCTAAATGGCTTACCCCTTATTCTTAAACTGTGGCCCCTGGTTCTGGACTCCCCCAACATTGGGAACATGTTTCCTGCCTCTAACGTGTCCAACCCCTTAATAATCTTATACGTTTCGATAAGATCCCCTCTCATCCTTCTAAATTCCAGTGTATACAAGCCTAGTCGCTCCAGTCTTTCAACATACGACGGTCCCGCCATTCCGGAATTAACCTAGTAAACCTACGCTGCATGCCCTCAATAGCAAGAATATCCTTCCTCAATTTGGAGACCAAAACTGCACACAGTACTCAGGTGCGGTCTCACTAGGGCCCTGTACAACTGCAGAACAGACTGGTCCCACCAAGATGCAGCACAGAACGCCACAGGAGATCTTCTTCCCTGTGGCTATCAAACTGTGCAACCCCTCCCCCTTCTGTCGTGGGGTAGACTGAGACTGGACTCCCCCTGCCCCTCCCCTCCTCCCCAATATTTGCACGTCGCCAATCCTTTCCATCGTCACTTTAATTTCATGTTTCGTGTATCTTGTTGTGTTTTATGACTGTTGAACAATTTCCCACCTGGGATAAATAAAGTTCCATCGTATTGTAAGGTATTGTATTAGTTGGATCCAGGGAGACACCTTTAAAACTTTGAACTGATGTCTGTACATTATTTTTGTTGTTGTTTATTATAGAAATCAGTCTTGCAGATCTCAGTCAAATAAATCAAACTGCCTTCTTATTTTATTAGAGGACTTAATACCAATTGTGGCTTCGCTGGAATACAACCAATGGTTCACTAAACTCTCTTCCAAGGACCTTAAACTGGTGAGTAAATATTAAAGTTTTCTGTTAAATGGAAGTCAATCGCTTTGGTGTAGACACAAACTGCTGGAGTAACTCAGCAGGTCAGGCAGCATCTCAATAGACAGTAGACAATAGGTGCAGGAGGAGGCCATTCGGTCACGGGGAGAACGTACGCAGGTCACGGGGGAAACCCACGCAGGTCACAGGGAGAACGTACAAACTCCGTACAGACAGCGCCAGTAGTCAGGATTGAACCCGGGTCTCCTGGCGCTGTAAGTGCTGTAAGGCAATGACCATGCTTATCAATGAGGAATAGTCACAATGCTTGTTTCAGTACAGTTTAGTTTATTGTCACGTGTACCGAGGTACAGTGAGAAGCTTTTGTTGCGTGCTATCCAGTCAGCGGAAAGACAATACACGATTACAATCGAGCCGTTTAGACAATAGACAATAAACAATAGGTGCAGGAGGAGGCCATTTGGCCCTTCGAGCCAGCACCGCCATTCAATGTGATCATGGCTGATCATTCTCAATCAGTACCCCGTTCCTGCCTTCTCCCCATACCCCCTGACTCCACTATCCTTAAGAGCTCTATCTAGCTCTCTCTTGAATGCATTCAGAGAATTGGCCTCCACTGCCTTCTGAGGCAGAGAATTCCACAGATTCACAACTCTCTGACTGAAAAAGTTTTTCCTCATCTCTGTTCTAAATGGCCCTACCCCTTATTCTTAAACGGTGTCCCCTGGTTCTGGACTCCCCCAACATTGGGAACATGTTTACAGTGTACAGATACATGATAAGAGAATAACGTTTAGTGCAAGGTAATGAATGAATGGATGAGCAAATGAATGAATACGTTTATTGGCCAAGTATGTGCATATACAAGGAATGTGCCTTGGTGCCCCGCTCACAAATTACAACACAAAACATACAGTTAACAATTAAGAATAAAGCATAAAAACATCAAAATAATAAGGATACACCATTAACGGTCTAAACTTGTGGGTGAAAATAAACCAGAGCAAAAAAGAGACTAAAGAAAGTAAAGGCAGCAGAGTCTGATCAAAGAGGTAGATAGTAATTCAGGGCCGCTCTCTGGTTGAGATGGTTCAGTTGACTGATGTACTGGCATTGGTGAGACCACACTGGGGTATTGCGTACAGTTTTGGTCTCCTAATCGGGAGGAAAGACATTCTTGCCATAGAGGGAGTACAGAGAAGGTTCACCAGATTGATTCCTGGGATGGCAGGACTTTCATATGAAGAAAGACTGGATAGACTCGGCTTGTACTCGCTGGAATTTAGAAGATTGAGGGGGGATCTTATAGAAACTTACAACATTCTTAAGGGGTTGGACAGGCTGGATGCAGGAAGATTGTTCCGATGTTGGGGAAGTCCAGAACCAAGGGTCACAGTTTAAGGATAAGGGGGAAATCTTTTAAGACCGAGATGAGATCTTTTTTTTCACACAGAGAGTGGTGAATCTGTGGAATTCTCTGCCACAGAGGGTAGTTGAGGCCAGTTCATTGGCTATATTTAAGAGGGAGTTAGATGTGGCCCTTGTGGCTAAAGGGATCAGGGGGTATGGAGAGAAGGCAGGTACGGGATACTGAGTTGGATGACCAGCCATGATCATATTGAATGGCGGTGTAGCTCGAAGGGCCGAATGGCCTACTCCTGCACCTATTTTCTATAACAGCTGGGAAGAAAACGTCCTTGAATCTGGAGGTGTGCGTTTTCACACTTCTGTACCGTTTGCCCGATGGGAGAGGGGGGAAGAGGGAGTGGGCCAGCATCATGGGTAAATTTCCACGAGTCTTTCTTAATTAAACTGGCCGTGGAGTTCTTTTGCTTCGTTAATCCGCTCCCCTGCTGTGGCAGCCTGATTTATGAAGATTGCCCCATGAATCGCAGGAAGGTCAAACTAACTTGTAGTTACCCGAGCATCCTCTCCGTGGAACACACATTCCGACGGGGATTTGCACTGAGTTTGACCTTCAACACATCAAGCCGACGACCGCAAAGTTCCAGCAAAGGGCTAGGCTCACGCAGAGAGCGGTGGGTGTATGGAACGAGCTGCCAGAGGACCGGCAAGTGTCGGAGCCTGTAGTCCGGGTTGTGCCGAACTGGGAAGTCTGGAGCCGGTGCTGGAAACCACGGCGAGACCAAACGCAGGCTCGGAGATCGTTTAGCTCAACACCTTCGCTCAGTCCGCCTTAACCAACCTGATCTCCGGTGGCTGAGCACTTCAACTCCCCCTCCCACTCCAGCCTGACCTTTCTGTCATGGGCCTCCTCCAGTGCCATAGTGAGGCCCAGTGCAAATTGGAGGAACAGCACCTCATATTTTGCATGGCAGCTTGCAGCCCAGCGGTATGAACATTGACTTCTCCAACTTTAGATAGCTCCTCTGTCCCTCTCTTCCCCCCTCCCCCTTCCCAGTTCTCCCACTGTCTTCCTGTCTCCACCTATATCCTTCCTTTGTCCCCGCCCCCGCCCCTGACATCAGTCTGAAGAAGGGTCCTCGACCCGAAACGTCACCCATTCCTTCTCTCCCGAGATGCTGCCTGACCTGCTGAGTTACTCCAGCATTTTGTGATACCTTCCATCTGCCAGATGAGGTAATTGAGGCAGGGACTATAACAACGACTAAGAGACATTTGGGCAGGTAACATTGACGGATACAAAAAGCTGTGGAGTCACTCAGCGGGTCAGGCAGCATCTCAGGAGAGGAGGAATGGGTGACGTTTCGGGTCGAGACCCCCAACGGGATAGGACAGGTTTCGAGGGATCTGGGCCACATTCAGGCAACTGGGACTAGCGTAAATGGGGGTGTCTTGGGCAAGTTGGGCTGAAGGGCCTGTCTCCGTGCTGTACGGCTCTCCGACCGCCCATTTCTGTTAGCTGATCTGTATAGAGACGTAGACAGATGGAGATAATGAAAACTTTATTGTCGCATGTGAAATTCTTTGCTTGCAAACCTTGCAAGGTACGCAAATAGGACACCCATGAAGGGCACTGACAAAGTTACAAATCCCCACCCCCTCCGAGTCCTCCATTGTTCTCCCCCCCCCCGCCACATGCCAGGTCCTCCATTGTTCTTTCCCCCTCCCCACGCCAGATCCTCCATTGTTCTCTCCCCCCACTCGCGCCGGGTCCTCCGTTGTTCTCCCCCTCCCCCCGCCATTCCAATTTCTCCATGTTCTTCCCCCCCCACACCAGATCCTCCATTGTTCTCTCCCCCCCACCCCCCCCCCCCCCCCGCGCCGGGTCCTCCATTGTTCTTCTTCCCCCCCCCCCTCGCCAGGTCCTCCATTGTTCTTCCCCCTCCCACACCAGATCCTCCATTGCTCTTATCCCCCCCCCACGCCAGGTCCTCCATTTTTCTTTCCCCCCCCCCTCACGCCAGGTCCTCCATTGTTCTTCTCCCCCCCCCCTCACGCCAGGTCCTCCATTGTTCTTCCCCCCGACGCCAGGTCCTCCATTGTTCTTTCCACCCCCCCCCCCCACGACGGGTCCTCCATTCTCCCCCCCCCCCCCCCCCCACCCCGCCACAGCCGGGTCTCCATTGTTCTCTCCCCCCCCCCCCCCCACGCCGGGTCCTCCATTGTTCTTCTCCCCCCCCCCCACCGCGGGTCCTCCATTGTTCTTCTTCCCCCACCCATGCCAAGTTAAGCATTGTATTTTTTTTAATGCTGGGCAGATTTCATGTGCTAATTGTTTTAGTCCACAGACGTGTGCGACCAAATTCTACGAGTGGTCGCTCGATCGACACGCTGGAAGAACTGATGCTGGAAAACGCGGGACTTCGAGCGTAAGTACCTTTGGTCAGTCATTGTTTCAAAAGTGTGCAGCCCCCTTAGAATGAAAATTAATATTAACATCAATGGGCCTGTACTCGCTGGAGTTAAGAAGGATGGGAGGGGGGGGGGAACCTCATTAATGCATCAAATAGCGAAAGGCCAGGATAGAGTGGATGTGGAGAGGATGTTTCCATTAGTGGGAACCGATGTCTGGGAATAGAGGTCACAGCCTCAGAGTTAAAGGATGTACCTTCAGAAAGGAGATGGGAAGGAATACCTTTAGTCAGGTTGTGGTGAATCTGTGGAATTCTTTGCCACAGAAGGTGGTAGAGACCAAGTCAGTGGATATTTGTAAGCAGAGATGGATAGATTGTTGATTGGTGCGGGTGTCAGGGGTTATGGGGAGAAGGCAGGAGAATGGGGTTGTGAGGGAGAGATAGATCAGCCATGATTGAATGGCAGAGTGGACTTGATGGGGCCGAGTGGCCTAATTCCGTTCCAATCACTTATGAACTTATGAATATGTGAATCTTTTTTAGGAATTACAAAATATAGGGGTGGAGGGGGGAGGGGAGTGGAGGTGGGGGGGGGAGGGGGTGGGGAGGGTTTGTGGGGTGGAGGGGAGGTGGAGGGGAGGTGGTGGGGGAGGGGAGGGGAGGTGGAGTGGGGGGGAGGGGAGGTGGGAGGGCGGAGGTGGGGTGGAGGGGGAGGGGAGGGGAGGTGGGGGGGGAGGGGAGGTGTGGGGGAGGGGAGGGGAGGGGGAGGTGGGGGGGAGGTGGGGGGGGAGGGGAGGTGGGGGGGAGGGGAGGTGGCGGGGGAGGGGAGGGGGGGGAGGTGGGGGGGGGAGGGGGAGGGGAAGTGGGGGGTCGCTGAGAATGAATTGGGGAGTGGGGGTGGGGTGGGGTGGGGGGGGGTTGGTGAGTAGGGCGGCAGGCAGTAGTTAGGACTGTTCGGTGAACTTCGGTCACGTTGTTGGTGCCAGAGAGTCTTGGGTAGCCGGGGTGAGGTTGGCTGTGTGATTTTACCGGGCTGCGTGCGAAACAGACCACTACCCTGTCCCTGGGTACACGTGGCAATGTAGTATCATCGAAACATCATTGAATCATTACGTTTACCGAGGTGTGGATTATTCTTCAAGTGCATTCCTCGGTCGGGTTGTAATCCTGTTTTCTGCCCCCCAGGGATTTTGCACAGAAGCTGGCCAGTGCCCTCGCTAACAATCCCCACTCTGGACTGCACACTATCGACCTTGCCAACAATCAGCTGGAGGACAGAGGTACGTGAACTGTAGGGTCACAACTGGCCCGTATTTGCCGGGATATCCCGTATTTTGGGCTAAGTTGGTTTGTCCCGTACGGGACCGCCCTTGTCCCGTATTAGGCCCAGGGGGATGCTATAGGCCCGGACACTGTAGGCCCGGACACTGTAGGCCCGGACACTGTAGGCCCCGACACTGTAGGCCCCGACACTGTAGGCCCGGACGCTGTAGGCCCGAACACTGTAGGCCCCGACGCTGTAGGCCCGGACGCTGTAGGCCCCGACACTGTAGGCCCCGACACTGTAGGCCCCGACGCTGTAGGCCCGACGCTGTAGGCCCGGACGCTGTAGGCCCCGACACTGTAGGCCCCGACACTGTAGGCCCCGACGCTGTAGGCCCGGACGCTGTTGGCCCCCAACACTGTAGGCCCTGAAGCCCTAGGCCCGGAAACTGTAGGCTCAGACGCTGTAGGCCCCGACACTGTAGGCCCAGACACTGTAGGCCCAGACACTGTAGGTCCCGACAGTTTAGGTCCCGACACTAGGTTTCCGACATTGTAGCTCCGGACAGTCTAGGTTCGGAGGTCCGGGTGCTGCCTAACGGAGGTTGCGTAGCAACCCGCCTCCTGGCCGGGCGGCCACCATTGGTGGAGCCTGTGGCCGCTGGCTGGGTGAGGTCACGTGGGACGTGGGGCGTGACATCACCTTGTCCCGTATTTGGGAGTGAGATAGTTGGCACTCCCGAGTGAACTACCATCCAATATAATTCACGTTATTTTTGTTCGCCTTGCTTCTGTCTCCATACTGTGAAGGACAATAACTGCAGATGCTGGTACAAGTCGAAGGTATCACAAAATACTGGAGAAACTCAGCGGGTCAGGCAGCATCTCTGGAGAGAAGGAATGGGCCACGTTTCTGGTTCGAGACCCTTCTTCAGACTGATGGAGTCTGAAGAAGGGCCTCGACCTGAAACGTCTGAAGAAGGGTCTCGACCCAAAACGTCACCCATTCCTTCTCTCCAGAGATGCTGCCTGACCCGCTGAGTTACTCCAGCATTTTGTGATACCTCAGTGCTGCATACTGTAGGTTCACGAGTGACAGGAGCAGAATTAGGCCATCCGGCCCATCAAGTCTACTCCGCCATTCAATCACGGCTGATCCATCTCTACCTCTCAACCCCATTCTCTTGCCTTCTCCCCGTAACCCCTGACACCTGTACTAATCAAGAATCTATCTATCTCTGCCTTAAAAATGTCCACTGACTTGGCCTCCACAGCCTTCTGTGGCAAAGGATTTGACAGATTCACCACCCTCTGACTAAAGAAAATCCGCATCATCTCCTTGAATTCTGAGGCTGTGGTCTGTGGTCCTGGACTCTCCCACTAGTGGAAACACCCTCTCCACATCCACTCTATCCAAGTCCTTCACTATTCGGTACTTTTCACTGACGCCCCCCCCCCACCTCCCCCCCCCCCTTAATCTGTCCTTCAGATCCCGACCTTGATATTCTCACTTTGGTTTTGTCGTGCTGCAAATTGTTCTCATTCATGGAGTCCTAGGGTGACACAGCATGGGAAAATAATTACCCAGGGAGCCAAGTACCGCATTACAGTCAATGAAGGGGATAGCAGGACTGATTTAAAATAAACACGTGTGTATTGGGTGCACACATAATGTATCGTGACTGCCAATATATTTTCCAAACATTAAGTCAAACACAGTAGAAGCAGCACGGTGGCACAGCGGTAGAGTTGCTGCCGTACAGCGCTTGCAGTGTCAGAGACCCAGGTTCGATCCTGACTACGGGCGCTGTCTGTGCTGTTGCTATTGAGGGCGTGCAGCGTAGGTTCACTAGGTTAATTCCCGGAATGGCGGGACTGTCGTATGTTGAAAGACTGGAGCGACTAGGCTTGTATACACTGGAATTTAGAAGGATGAGAGGGGATCTTATCGAAACGTATAAGATTATTAAGGGGTTGGACACGTTAGAGGCAGGAAACATGTTCCCAATGTTGGGGGAGTCCAGAACCAGGGGCCACAGTTTAGGAATAAGGGCTAGGCCATTTAGAACTGAGATGCGGAAAAACTTTTTCAGTCAGAGAGTTGTGAATCTGTGGAATTCTCTGCCTCAGAAGGCAGTGGAGGCCAATTCTCTGAATGCATTCAAGAGAGAGTTAGATAGAACTCTTAAGGATAGTGGAGTCAGGGGGTATGGGGAGAAGGCAGGAACGGGGTACTGATTGAGAATGATCAGCCATGATCACATTGAATGGCGGTGCTGGCTCGAAGGGCTGAATGGCCTCCTCCTGCACCTATTGCCTATTGTCTATTGCGTGCGTTTTCTCCGGGTGCTCCGGTTTCCTCCCACACTCCGACGACGTACAGGTTTGTAGGTTAATTGGCTTCGGTAAAATTGTTAATCGTCCCCAGTGGGTGTGTAGGATAGCGCCTGTGTGCGGGGATCGCCCGCTGGTCGGCACGGACTCGGTGGGCCGAAGGGCCTGCTTCCGCGCCGTATCTCCAAACTAAACTAAAACTAAAACCAGGTCTCCCCTCAGTCACCGACACTCCGGAGCAAACAAAGCGGTGGCGCTGCGGTAGAGTTGCTGCCTTACAGCGAATGCAGCGCCGGAGACTCAGGTTCGATCCCGACTACGGGCGCCGTCTGTACGGAGTTTGTACGTTCTCCCCGTGACCTGCGTGGGTTTTCTCCGAGAACTTCGGTTTCCTCCCACACTCCAAAGACGTACAGGTTTGTAGGTTAATTGACTGGGTAAATGTAAAAATAATCCCTAGTGGGTGTAGGACAGTGTTAGTGTGCGGGGATCGCTGGGCGGCGCGGACTCGGTGGGCCGAAGGGCCTGTTTCTGCTCTGTATCTCTAAATCTAAACACTGGCTCAGAGACGTGATGGTATTTTGTATTCTGAATAGAAAGAAAACTATTTCAGAGGCACGTATTGAAACATAGAAAATAGGTGCAGGAGTAGGCCATTCGGCCCTTCGAGCCAGCACCGCCATTCCACGTGATCATGGCTGATCATCCAGAATCAGTAACCCCGTTCCTGCTTTCTCCCCATCTCCCTTGATTCCGTTGGTCCAAAGAGCTGTATCTAACTCTCTCTTGAAAACATCACACACATACGGTCTTGGATTGAGCTGTTCCTAAACCAAGCTGAGATGCGTCCTGATAAAATGATGAGATGCTTTTGATGTCTTAAGGAGGGTCTCGACCCGAAACGTCACCCATTCCTTCTCTCCTGAGATGCTGCCTGACCTGCTGAGTTACTCCAGCATTTTGTGAAATAAATACCTTTGATTCGTACCAGCAACTGCAGTTATTTTCTTACAGATGCTTTTGATGGTATCAGTTATCACAGAGATCAAAAATTTGAATGTTTTGTACATTAGAAATAAGTACCCTTTTGAGCCACGTACCAAATTACAGCCAAGGATGGGAAAGCTGTACTGATTTAAAATAAACATGTGTGGAGAGGGAGCACGCATAATTTATAGACTGCCAAAGGTTTTCTTGACATTAATTTAAACGCAGTAGAAGCAACATTAAAATTTCACCAGTGGTAGTCACTTTGAGTCACTGCATCCATCTATACTACTTTATAATGCATCTGAACTCCTCTTGTGCCTGCCATCCTCGCTCAGTGTGTTGACGTGTTTACGGGGAATGGCGAACACAAAGATCTCAAACCTGCACGAAATGGAAAGCAAAATCGCAAGGTCACAAGTGATAGGAGCAGAATTAGGCCATTCGGCTCATCAGGTCTACTCCGCCATTCAATCATGGCTGATCTATCTCTCCCCCCTAACCCCATTCTCCTGCCCATAGCCCCAGACACCCCGTACTGACCAAGAAACTATCTCTGCCTTGAAAATATCCATTGAGATCAAGGATATTTATTCACAAAATGCTGGAGTAACTCAGCAGGTCAGGCAGCATCTCAGGAGAGAAGGAATGGGTGACGTTTCGGGTCGAGACCCTCCAGCATTTTGTGAATAAATACCTTTGATCTGTACTAGCATCTGCAGTTATTTTCTTATACTACATTGGGATCAAGGAAATCAAGAGCAAAATTGTCAATTGTTCCAGGCAGGAAGTTTCCAAATAGCTCCAGATTCAGGGACAGTTTCTTCCCAGCTGTTATCAGGCAACTGAACCGTCCTACCACCAATCAGAGAGCGGTCCTGACCTCCCATCTACCTCATTGGAGATCTTCGAACTATCTTTAATCGGACTTTATCTTGCACTAAACGTAATAATCTTTATCTCTTTACACTTGAGATGGTTCTTCCTATATATTTTGCCTTCTCCGATTTATTAAGATTATTCTGCAAGTGATAGGAGCAGAATTAGGCCATTCGGCCCTTCAAGTCTACTCCGCCATTCAATCACGGCTGATCTATCTTTCCCTCTGAATCCCGTTCTCCCGCCTTCTCCCCATATCCCCTGACACCCGTACTAATCAAGAATCTGACAATCTCTGCCGTAAAAATATCCACTGACTTGGCCTCCACAGCCGTCTGTGGCAATGAATTCCACAGATTCACCACCCTCTGACTAAAGAAATTCCTCCTCATCTCCTTCCTAAATATTTGTCCTTTTATTCTGAGGCTGTGACCTCTGGTCTTGGACTCTACCACTAGTGGAAACATCCTCTCCACATCCACTCTATCCAGGCCTTTCAATATTCGGTAAGTTTCAATGAGGTGCTCCTAAATTAATTAATTCCTAAATTAATAAATCGAAGATCTCATTGCCGTTAGGCCATTGAATTAATTTCCTTTATGTGTAATAGCTTTCTTAATTGAATTTTTACCATTTTTAAATCTGAGGTATCTCTATCCAGCAGGTGACAAAGGCATGAATTAGCTGCCTGGACTATATTCAGTCTTGATGTTTTAAAGCTGGAAATGCAGTATGATTTGAAGCCGTTTGCTCTTGTAGACAATAGACAATAGACAATAGGTGCAGGAGGAGGCCATTCGGCCCTTTGAGCCAGCACCGCCATTCAATGTGATCATGGCTGATCATTCTCAATCAGTACCCCGTTCCTGCCTTCTCCTCATACCCCCTGACTCCGCTATCCTTAAGAGCTCTATCTAGCATCAAGAGAATTGGCCTCCACTGCCTTCTGAGGCAGAGAATTCCACAGATTTACAACTCTATGACTGAAAAGGTTTTTCCTCATCTCCGTTCAAAATGGCCTACCCCTTATTCTTAAACTGTGGCCCCTTGTTCTGGACTCCCCCAACATTGGGAACATGTTTCCTGCCTCTAACGTGTCCAACCCCTTAATAATCTTATACGTTTCGATAAGATCCCCTCTCATCCTTCTAAATTCCAGTGTATATAAGCCTAGTCGCTCCAGTCTTTTAACATACGACAGTCCCGCCATTCAGGGAATTAACCTGGTGAACCTACGCTGTACGCCCTCAATAGCAAGAATATCCTTCCTCAAATTTGGAGACCAAAACCTCACACAGTACTCCAGGTGCGGTCTCACTAAGGGCCCTGTACAACTGCAGAAGGACCTCTTTGCTTCTATACTCAACTGCCCTTGTTATGAAGGCCAACATTCCATTGGCTTTCTTCACTGCCTGCTGTACCTGCATGTACTCGAGACATACGGAACTGCAGATGCCGGCGGAACTCAACGTCTTGAAAGATTTAATGGGAGCCCGAGGGATAACGTTTTTCACACCAAGGGTGGTGGGTGTATGGAACGAGCTGCCGGAGGAGGTAGTTGAGGCTGGTACTATCGCAACATTTATGAAACATTCAGACGGGTATGTGGATCGGACGGGTTTAGAGGGATATGGGCCAAACGCAAGAAGATATCGATGGGACATGTTGGTCGGTGTGGGCAAGTTGGCCCAAAGGGCCTGTTTCCACACTATCATTCTATGACTCTATACTATGCCGTAAATAACATAATTAACAAGAAAAAAAGTTGTGTGTGTGTGGGCATATATATATATATATTTTTTAAAATACTAGACCAAGTTGGGCCCGTTCCTCGTAGGGTATCCATTGCGACCTGGGGAAATCGCGTTTTTCCTTTAAAATAAATTGTCTGTTAAAAAATAATAATTTCAATGGGGGGAGAGGGTGGAGAGGGGAGGTGGGTGTGGAGAGGGGAGGGGGTGGGTGAGGAGGGGGAATAGGGTGGGGGAGGGGAAGGGGAGAAGGAGCCACTGACTCCGTCCTGCCAGCGGCCATCTTCTTTCTCCTTCACTGTGGTGCCGTGCTCCTCCAGGGGAGGGGGAGCGCAATTAAAGGCGGTACAGGGAATGGGAGAGGGGTATGTATATGTGTACATCCATATATCACCCATTCCTTCTCTCCAGAGATGCTGCCTGTCCTGCTGAATTACTCCAGTTTTTTGTGTGTACATATACATAATATAATATATATTATATTAGTAGGTACAATATATATAATGACTCCCTCATAAAGTGGTAGAGTAACTCACCAGGTCAAGCAGAATCTCTGGAGAACACTCCAAAAGACGTACAGGAATGTAGGTAACATGGCTGCTTGGTAAATGTAAACATTGTCCCGAGTGTGTGTCGGATAGTGTTAGCGTGCGGGGATCGCTGGTCGGCGCGGACCCGGTGGGCTGAAAGGGCCTGTTTCCGCGCTGTATCTCTAAACTAAACTAAACTAAACTAAGCACTGATAGTTTCTGGTCGAGACCCTCGTTCAGACTTTGCGGTTTTTTTAATTGCTCGCTCTCTCGTTGGGGTTGATGTTAGTTTTAGAAATTGTGCATTTGTTTCATCGTGCAATTTAGAATTAATAACCGGCTTTTGTTTTTGCAGGAACGGCTTCCCTGAGCAGCCAATTTGCCAAAATTCCGAAGGGGCTGAAACATTTAAACATGTCGAAAATCTCCTTGTCACCCAAAGGTAGGTAAACATGTGAATGATTGTTTCCGTGAGAGGGGAGTTGGGAGAGGGAGAGAGGGAGGGGAACAGGCTTCACTGGAACCTGGGTATCAGGAGAGGCTTCAAACATAGAAACATAGACAATAGGTGCAGGAGTAGGCCATTCAGCCCCTCGAGCCAGCACCGCCATTCAATATGATCAGTTTAAGAATAAGGGGTAGGCCATTTAGAACGGACATGAGGAACCGATATTTTCATCATGAAAGACTCCCGGTGGTGCAGCGGTAGAGTTGCTGCCTTCCAGCGCTTGCAGCGCCGGAGACCCCGGTTCCATCCCGACCACGGGTGCTTGTCTGTACGGAGTTTGTACGTTCTCCCCGAGACTTGCTATTGAGGACGTGCAGCATTAATTCCCGGAATGGCGGGACTGTCATATGTTGAAAGACTGGAGCGACTAGGCTTGTATACACTGGAATTTAGAAGGATGAGAGGGGATCTTATCCAAACATATAAGATTATTAAGGGGTTGGACACGTTAGAGGCAGGAAACATGTTCCCAATGTTGGGGGAGTCCAGAACCAGGGGCCACAGTTTAAGAATAAGGGGTAGGCCATTTAGAACAGAGATGAGGAAAAACTTTTTCAGTCGGAGAGTTGTGAATCTGTGGAATTCTCTGCCTCAGAGGGCAGTGGAGGCCAATTCTCTGAATGCATTCAAGAGAGAGCTAGATAGAGCTCTTAAGGATAGCGGAGTCAGGGGGTATGGGGAGAAGGCAGGAACGGGGTACTGATTGAGATTGATCAGCTATGATCACATTGAATGGCGGTGCTGGCTCAAAGGGCCGAATGGCCTCCTCCTGCTCCTATTGTCTATTGTCTATTGTGACCTGTGTGGGTTTTCTCCGAGTTCTTCGGTTACCTCCCACACTCCAAAGATGTGCAGGTTTGTAGGTTAATTGGCTTGGTAAATGTAAAAATTCTCCCTAGTGCGTGTAGGATAGTGTTAGTGTGCGGGGATCGCTGGTCGATGCGGACCCGGTGGGCCGAAAGGCCTGTTTCCACGCTGTGTCTCTAAACTAAACTAAAATATCAACATTTCCTGTCCCCTTCTGGCACATTAATTTGATAATGGTTTAATTTAAATGGTTTAATTTAAATGGCTTCAGACTGAACGTGACATTGCTACAGTTAGAGATTTACATTTAGCAGCTAAAGCCTGTGGGCCTCAATATTTAATCAGAATGTAGATGGACACTCGGGATTGCATGAGAAATCATTGAATCATGAAAGACGAGACAAAAATAAATTGCGTAGTTTGGGTCAATTGGATGGAAACATCGTCGAGCACGACAAGAAAACAGATAGACTGAAGGTAAAATGTAGTCGGAGACAGTAATATTGGTGGGAGATCTGGGAAGGGGGAGGGGATGGAGAGAGAGGGGGAAAGCAAGGGCTATTTGAAGTTAGAGAAGTCAATGTTCATACCGCTGGGGTGTAAGCCCACTTTCATTTCACTGCACATCTTGTATATGTATGTGACAAATAAAGTTGACTTGACTTGACTAAGCTGCCCAAGCGAAATATGAGGTGCTGTTCCTTGAAGCTAGAGAAGTCAATGTTCATACTGCTGGGGCATAAGCTGCCCAGCAACAGCACCTCATATTTCACTTGGGTGTAGTTTGCACCCCAGCGGTATGAACATTGACTTCTCTAACTTCAGATAGCCTTTGCTTTCCCTCTCTCTCCATTCTCTCCCCCTTCCCAGTTCTCCCACCAGTCTTACTGTCTCCAACTACATTCTATCCCGCCCACTCCCCTGACATCAGTCTGAAGAAGGGTCTCGACCCTAAACCTCTCCCGTTCCTTCTCTCCAGAGACGCTGCCTGACCCGCTGAGTTACTCCAGCATTTTGTGTCCACCTTCAGTTGAAACCAGCATCTGCAGTTCCTCCGTATACAAGCAAAAAGCTGATGTGCCTTTGACCAAAGTGGGGGAAATGGTTAAACCGTTGCTATCCTTTCACCTGCGATATGGACATTTCACTTTAGTTTAGAGACACAGCGCGGAAACATGCCCTTCGGCCCACCGAGTCTGTGCCGACCAGCGATCACTCTGCACGCTAACACTAGGTACAATTCACGATTTTTACTGAAGCCAATTAAGGCCAGCAGACCAGAGTAAAGTTGCTGCCTCCCAGCGCCAGAGACCCGGGTTCAATCCTGACTACCAGTGCTGTCTGCACCGAGTTGGTACGTTCTCCCCCAGAACCTTGTGGGTTTTCTCCGGGTGCTCCGGTTTCCGCTCACACTCCAAACCAGGACAGGTTTGTAGGTCATTTAGCTTCCGTAAATTGTAAATTGTCCCTCGTGTGTAAATTGTAAGTGTGTCACACAGTCGTTAGCATACTAGGTGATCGTTGGTCAGACGGCATATCTGGAGAGAAGGAATGGGTGACGTTTTGGGTCAGGACCCTTTTCCAGACAGAGTCAGCGGAGAGGAAATTTAAATATCCATATAGTAGGTATATTGATGATAATAGTAGGTATTGATGAATATTGATGTATTGGTGTCCACTGGTCCCTTCCTACCCAAACCACCCCATCCCCGGGCACTTTCCCCTGCAACCGCACGAGATGCAACACCTGTCCCTTTACCTCCCCCCTCAACTCCATCCAAGGACCCAAACAGTCTTTCCAGGTGAGACAGGTTCACCTGCACCTCCTCCAACCTCATCTATTGCATCCGCTGCTCTAGATGTCAACTTATTTACATCGGCGAAACCAAACGCAGGCTCGGCGATCGTTTCGCTCAACACCTTTGCTCAGTCCGCCTTAACCAACCTGATCTCCCGGTGGCTGAGCACTTCAACTCCCCCTCCCACTCCCAGTCTGACCTTTCTGTCATGGGCCTCCTCCAGTGCCATAGTGAGGCCCACCGGAAATTGGAGGAACAGCACCTCATATTTCGCTTGGGCAGCTTGCGGCCCAGTGGTATGAACATTGACTTCTCCAACTTTAGATAGTTCCTCTGTCCCTCCCTTCCCCTCCCCCTTCCCAGATCTCCCTCTATCTTCCTGTCTCCACCTATATCCTTCCTTTGTCCCGCCAGCCTGACATCAGTCTGAAGAAGGGTCTCGACCCGAAACGTCACCCATTCCTTCTCTCCTGAGATGTTGCCTGACCTGCTGAGTTACTCCAGCATTTTATGAATAAATACCTTCGATTTGTACCAGCATCTGCAGTTATTTTCTTACACGACAATATGCTTAATCTCTTTGAAGAACCGACCTCCCTTCCATTGCCTCCATCTACACCTCACGCTGCCTCGGCAAGGCCAGCAGCATAATCAAGGACCAGTCTCACCCCGGCCACTCCCTCTTCTCCCCTCTCCCATCGGGCAAAAAGGTACAGAAGTGTGAAAACGCACAGCTCCAGATTCAGGAACAGTTTCTTCCCCAGCTGTTATCAGGCAACTGAACCATCCTACCCCAACCAGAGAGCTGTGCTGAACTAGTCTCTACCTCATTGGTGACCCTCGGACTATCCTTGATCGGACTTTACTGGCTTTACCTTGCACTAAACGTTATTCCCTTTATCATGTATCTGTACACTGTGGACGGCTCGATTGTGATCATGTATAGTCTTTCCGCTGACTGGTTAGCACGCAACAAAAGCTTATCACTGTACCTCGGTACATGTGACCATAAACTAAATTAAACTGGACACTCTTATATTTAGCCGTAGGTTCAAATAAATCTTTTTTTTCTTAAACGTGCACATTTTTTTAATCACTTTGTCTGTGCCAGACAGTATTTACAGCATTTATTATTAACGCATGTTTCAGTTTTTTCTCTGCTGGCATTTTGGATTTAATGGTGTGAAATAGTCTTGGCAGGTTTTGTACACAACGTGGTCGGGTGTTAATTTAGTGTTCCGTGTGATTCCAGGGGTGAACAGCCTTGCTCAGTCTCTGAGTGCCAACCAGCAAGTTTGTAACACCCTCACGCACCTTGACCTCTCGGGAAATTTTCTCCGTGGCGACGATCTGTCGGTAAGTTGGACTTAACGAATGGGTGAACACGTTGTCCAGAACAAGGGGTCACAGTTTAAGCATAAGGGGGAAGTCTTTTAGGACCGAGATGAGAAAGTTTTTTTTCACACAGAGTGGTGAATGTGGAATTCTCTGCCACAGAAGGTAGTTGAGGCCAGTTCATTGGCTATATTTAAGAGGGAGTTAGATGTGGCCCTTGTGGCTAAAGGGATCAGGGGGTATGGAGAGAAGGCAGGTACAGGATACTGAGTTGGATGATCAGCCATGATCATATTGAATGGCGGTGCAGGCTCGAAGGGCCGAATGGCCTACTCCTGCACCTATTTTCTATGTTTCTATGATGACCGTTTGACAGCACAACGGCACAGTGGCGCAGCGGTAGAGTTGCTGCCTTACAGCGAATGCAGTGCCGGAGACTCAGGTTCGATCCTGACTACGGGCGGAGTTTGTACGTTCTCCCCGTGGCCTGCGTGGGTTTTCTCCGAGATCTCCGGTTTCCTCCCAAACTCCAAAGACGTACAGGTGCGTAGGTTAATTGGCTTGGTAAATGTAAAAATAAAAATAATAAAAATCCTTAGTGGGTATAGGATAGTGTTAATGTGGGGGGATCGCTGGGCGGCGTGGACCCGGTGGGCCGAAGGGCCTGTTTCCGCACTGTATCTCTGAATCTAAATCTAAATCTAAATCTACTCGCTGGAGTTTAGAAGGATGAGGTGGGGGAGGGAGGGGGGGGGGCTTCATTGAAACTTACCAAATAGTGAAAGGCCTGGATAGAGTGGATGTGGAGAGGATGTTTCCACTGGTGGGAGAGTCTAGGACCAGAGGCCACAGCCTCAGAATGAAAGGACGTACCTTTAGGAAGGAGACGAGAAAGAATTTCTTCAGTTGGAGGCTGGTGAATCTGTAGATTTCATTGCCACAGATGGCTGTGGAGGCCACAAGTCAGTGGATATTTTTAAGGCAGAGATAGATAGATTCTAGATTAGTGCGGGTGTCAGGAGTTACGGGGAGAAGGCAGGGGAATATGACAATAGACAATAGACAATAGGTGCAGGAGTAGGCCATTCAGCCCTTCGAGCCAGCACCGCCATTCAATGCGATCATGGCTGATCACTCTCAATCAGTACCCCGTTCCTGCCTTCTCCCCATACCCCCTCACTCCGCTATCCTTAAGAGCTCTATCCAGCTCTCTCTGGGGTTAGGAGGGAGAGACATAGATCAGCCGTGATTGAATGGCGGAGTAGACTTGATGGACCGAATGGCCTACTTCTGCTCCTATGACGTGTGAACTTATACACAACTCGCCAATAACACGCAAAGCACCAGAAACGACATGAAAATTGGGTTTAGGTGTAGGTTTATTGTTGTCAGGTGTACTGAGGAACACTGAAAAGCTTTTGTTTGCCTGTTATCCAAACAGATCAGATAGTACACTATTAGATGTGGTGGAGCTGCTGCTGCCTGAGGGGTTGAGAGGGGAAGGCAGGGGGAAGATCGATCAGCCATCATTGAATGGCAGAGTAGACTTGATGGGCCGAATGGCCCAATTCTGCTTCTAAAACATATGCTGAAGGGGGCTAGAACGTAAAAACTACAGGAATAACATCCACAATCCTCCAGTCATCCATAAACACGGTAAGCGGGACAAAATATCGAAACAAAGAACAGCGGGTTTTACAGGTTTGTAGGTTAATTAGCTCGGTATAAATGTAGAAAATGTCCCTCGTGTGTGTAGGATAGTGTTAGTGTGCGGGGATCGCTGATCGGCGTGGACTCGGTGGGCCGAAAGGGCCTGTTTCCGCGCTGTATCTCTAAACTGAACCAAATATAAATATAATGAAACCTGATTACTTAAGTGGAGAAACAAGGTGGAGAAATAAGGAAGCGCAGACGCTGGTATAGTCGAAAGGACACAAAGTGCTGGAGTAACTCAGCGGGTCAGGCAGCATCTGTGCAGAACACAGATGGGTGACATTTCACAGAGTGCTGGAGTAACTCAGCGGGTCAGGCAGCATCTATGGACAACACGGGATAGGCGACGTTTCACAGAGTGCTGGAGTAACTCAGCGGGTCGGGCAGCATCTGTGGAGAACACGGGATAGGCGACGTTTCACAGAGTGCTGGAGTAACTCAGCGAGTTACAGTGAAAAGCTTTTATGGCGTGCCAACCAGTCAGTGGAAAGACAATACATGATTATAATCGAGCCGTCCACAGTGTACAGATACATGATAAAGGGAGTAATGTGAATACCAATTAGTACAAGATGAAGTCCAGTAAAGTACAATTAAAGATAGACCGAGGGTCTCCAATGAGGTGGATCGTAGTTCAGGACTGCCCTCTAGTTGGTGGTAGGTTGGTTCAGTTGCCTTCAGTTTTCAGATGCTGGTTCATACCAAAGATGAGTTGGGTTGAGTTTAGTTTATTGTCACGTGTACCGAAGTGCAGTGAAAAGTTTTTGTTGCGTGCTAATCAGTCAGCGGAAAGACAATACATGATTACAATTGAGCCATCAACTGTGTTCAGATACAAGCTGGAGGGAATATTGAGATGGACACAAAGTGCTGACCCGCTGTGTTACTCCAGCGTTTTGTGTCTATCTTTGGAACAGAATATATCTCCACTTGGATTTTATTTTTAAACTGAGTTGGAAACTCATTTTTAAAGGGATACTTGGGACACGTTATTTTAATCCATTAAACTCGATCAGGACTCAAGAACCAAGGGGCAAAGGTTTAAGGTGAGAGGATAAAGATTCTGAGGGGCGACCTTTGCACACATAGGTGGGTGTACGGAACAAGCTGCCGGAGCAGCTGGTTGAGTGAGGCAGGACCCATAACAACATTTAAAAGACATTTGGGCCAGTACATGGAGAGGAAAGGTTTAGAACGATATGGGCCAAATGGGTCGCAGGTGGGACGAGTGTAAACATAGAAACATTGAAAATGGGTGCAGGAGGAGGCCATTCGGCCCTTCGAGCCAGCACCGCCATTCATTGTGAGCATGGCTGATCATCCACAATCACTGCCCTCCCTGGAGCACCTGTTCAGCCTACGCTGCCTCAGTAGAGCAGGCAAAATAATAAAAGATCCATCCCACCCCGGCCACCGTCTGTTTGTTCATCTGCCCTCTGGTCGACGTTTCAGGTCGATCAAATCCCGAACAAACAGACTTAAGAACAGTTTTTACCCCAGGGCCATACGAGAACTGAACACTACCTTCTGCACGAGGCAACACTGTTAAAACTTTTGTACTTAATATAATTGTATTTATTTGTTTTTGCATTTATTGCATTTCTATTTTTACGCACCGTCAGGATTGGCTATTTTTTAATTTCGTTGTACTCGTTGCAATGACAATAAATGAATATTATTAGTAACTCATGCCTGCCTTCTCCCCATATCAATAGACAATAGAAAATAGGTGCAGGAGTAGGCCATTCGGTCCTTCGAGCCAGCACTGCCATTCAATGTGATCATGGCTGATCATTCTCAATCAGGACCCCGTTCCTGCCTTCTCCCCATACCCCCTGACTCCGCTATCCTTAAGAGCTCTATCTAGCTCTCTCCTGAATGCATTCAGAGAATTGGCCTCCACTGCCTTCTGCCTTCCCTTGATTCCGCTAGCCCCTAGAGCTCCATCTAACTCTCTTTTAAATTCATCCAGTGAATTGGCCTCCACTGCCCTCTGTGGCAGAGAATTCCACAAATTCACAACTCTCTATAAGATCCCCTCTCATCCAGTGAATACAAGCCCGGTCTTTCCAATCTTTCATTGCAAAATGTACACTTTGCTGTGTAAACTTGAGTAATGTTACGGAGCATTTTTATTGCAAGTTTTGTTGTGTTTGTCTTTTTACAGAACCTGTACAATTTCCTGTCCCAGCCAAATGCAATTGCTCATCTCGATCTGTCAAACACTGACTGTGCTTTAGATATGGTACGTACTTGTGTTTCATATTGTTGCCATGTATGTGTTTGAAAGCAATGATCTGAATTTTCCAGTTCATGGCTCAGAGACTTTTCTTTAGTTTAGTTTTGGAGATAAAGCGCGGAAACAGGCCCTTCGGCCCACCGAGTCCGCGCCGACCAGCGATCCCCGCACAAGCCTACACCCACTAGGGACAATTTACACTTATACCAAGCCAATTAACCTACAAACCTGCACGTCTTTGGAGTGTGGGACAAAACTGAAGATCTCGGGGAAAACCCACGCAGGTCACGGGGAGAACGTGCAAACTCCGTGCAGACAGCACCCGTAGTCGGGATGGAAGCGCTGTAAGGCAGCAGCTCTACCGCCACGCCACCGTGCCGCCTTGATTCACATCCGAGGAATCGGCCTACAAGGATTCAGCTGGATCCGGGCGTCACGGTGGCGCGGCCGTAGAGTTGCTGCCTCACAGCGCCAGAGACCCGGGTTCCATCCTCACCATGAGTGCTTGTCGGTACGGAGTTTGCTCGTTCTCCCCGTGACTTGCGTGGGTTTTCTCCGGGATCTCTGATTTCATCCCACACTCCAAAGATATACAGGTTTGTAGGTTAATTGGCTTCAATACAAATTGTAAAATGTTCCTAGTGTGAGTGGGATAGTGTTAGTGTGCGGGGATCGCTGGTCGGCGCGGACTCGGTGGGCCAAAGAGCTTGTTTCCACGCTGCAAGTCTAAAGTAAATCTATGCAGAAGATGCAATATAATTTGAGTGGCACGGTGGCGCAGCGGTAGAGTTGCAGCCTTACAGCGCCAGAGACCCGGGTACGATCCCGACTACGGGCGCCGTCTGTACGGAGTTTGTACGTTCTCCCAGTGACCTGCTTGGGTTTTCTCCGAGATCTTCGGTTTCCTCCCACACTTCAAAGACGTACAAGTTTGCAGGTTAATTGGCTGGGTATAAATGTAAAATTGTCCCTAGTGTGTGTTGGATAGTGTTAGTGTGCGGGGATCACTGGTATTGTGTTCAGTTCTAGGCACCATGTTATAGGAAAAATGTTGTCAAGCTGAAAAGGGTACAGAGAAGATTTACGAGGTTGTTGCCAGGATTCGAGGGCCTGAGCTGTAGGGAGAGGCTAAGCAGGCTGGGACTCTATTCCTTGGAGCGCAGGAGGATGAGGGGTGATCTTATCGAGGGGTATAAAATCACGAGAGGAATTGATCGGGTAGATGCACAGAGTCTCTTGCCAGAGTAGGGGAATCGAGGACCAGAGGACATCGGTTGAAGGTGACGGGGATAAAGATGTAATAGGAATCTGAACGGTAACATTTTCACACAGATGGTGGTGGGTGTGTGGAATGAGCTGCCAGAGGAGGTAGTTGAGGCTGGGACTATCCCAACATTTAAGATACACTTAGACAGCTACATGGGTAGGGCAGGTTTAGAGGCATATAGACCAAACAGGCAGGTGGGAGTAGCATAGATAGAACATGTTATAGGGCGAGCTACAGGGAGAGGTTGAGCAGGCTGGGTCTCTATTCCATGGAGCGCAGGAGGATGAGGGGAGATCTTATAGAGGTGTACAAAATCGTGAGAGGAATAGATCGGGTAGAAGCACAGTCTTTTACCCAGAGTAGGGGAATCGAGGACCAGTTCAAGGTGAAGGGGAAAAGATTTAATAGGAATCCGAGGGGTAACTTTTTCACACAGAGGGTGGTGGGTGTATGGAACAAGCTGCCGGAGGAGGTAGTTGAGGCAGGTCGTTTAACAGCATCTAAAATACACACGGACAGGTACAGGCATAGGAAAGGTGGAGAGGGATTTGGAAATGGAACTATAGACAATAGACAATAGGTGCAGGAGGAGGCCATTCGGCCCTTCGAGCCAGCACCGCCATTCAATGTGATCATGGCTGATCATTCTCAATCAGTACCCCGTTCCTGCCTTCTCCCCATACCCCCTGACTCCGCATTTTGGAAAGTCCAACAAGGCCGGGACCTGCATAACGAATGGCAGGGCTCTGTGGACTGTTGTAGAGCAGAGGGATGCATATATATAGTTCCTTGATAATGTCACCACTGGTCAATAAGTTGGTCAAAAAGGCAATCAGCACATTGACTATCTGTGATGGGGCATTTTGGTCTGAAGAGCCTGTTTCCATGTTCGATAACTGTAAGACAAATCTACCCGGCTCGTCAGTAGAAAGACAGAATGATTTCAGTGCCTGGTCCTTCCAGAAGTAATACATTGTTAATCCCCCATCTGTGCGGAAGAAAGTAGATCACACACAATCAAAATGCTATTGTCCAGCACCAACTTTAATTCTACCTCTGCAAAGCATTTTCTATTTTAATCAACTGTGCGTGTGCATGCATGCGTGTGAGTGTGAGCGTGTGTCTGTGCGTGTGCGTGCATGCATGTGTGTGAGTGCGTGCATTTGTGTGTGCGTGTGTGTGTGTGTGTGCATGTATGTGTGCAAGCCTGGGCCTGTGCATGTGTGTGTGTGTGTGAGTGTGCGAGTGTGCGTGCCCGTCCATGTGTGCCTTCGTGTGTGTGCCTATGTTTGTGTGAGTGTGCATGCCGTGCGTGTGTATGTGTCTGTGCTGGTGTGTGCGAGTGTTTGTGTGTGTTTGCACTTGTGCCTGTGTATGAATGTGCATGTGTGAGCGGGTGCTTGCATGTGTGAGTGGGTGTGTGCGTGTGTGAGTGTCTGTTTGTGCCTGTTGCGTTGCGTTGAGTGTGCGAGTGTGAGCATGCATGTGTGCCTGTGTTCCTGTGAGTGCGTGTGTGCACCTGCGCTCGTGTGTGTGTGGGTGTGAGTGGGTGTGTGCGTGTGAACATGTGTGTGCAAGACTGCTGGTGCATGTGTTGTGTGCGTGCGCGTGTGTTCCTGTGTGTGTGAATGCGCTTGTGCATGTGTGTGGATTTGTAGGTGATGTGAGCGTGTCTGCTGGTGCATGTGTTTCTTTGTGTGTGTGCGTGCTCGCTTGACTGAGTGCGTGTCTGTGCTGGAGCGTGTGTTGAGCGTTGGTGTGTGCGTGCGTGCACGTGTGTGTGTGTGCATGCGAGTGTGTGTGTGCCTGTGCTGGAGCATGTGTTGAGTGTTGGTGTGTGCGTGCGTGCACGTGTGCATGTGAGGGTGTTCTTGCGTGCATTCGTGAGTGTGTGCATTTGTGAGTGGGTGTAAGGGTGTGAGCGTGTCTGCTGGTGCGTGTGTTGTTTGTGTGTGTGCGTGCTCGCGTGAGTGTGTGCGTGTCTGTGCTGGAGCATGCGTTTAGTGTTGGTGTGCGTGTGTGGGCGTGTGTACATGTGAGTGTGTTCTTGCGTGCGTGTGTGAGTGGGTGTGAGCGTGTGTGCGTGTGAGCGTGTCTGCTGGTGCGTGTGTTGTTTGTGTGTGTGTGTGTGTGCTCGCGTGAGTGTGTGCGTGTCTGTGCTGGAGCACGTGTTGCGTGTTGGTGTGCGTGCCTGCGTGTGTGCGTGCGTGCGTTTGTGAGTGTACGCACCCATATCCACCCCTCACTCTACCATCTCTCTGCTTTGAATCCATAATCCACAGTACACAGACAACGTTAACACCACATCTCCTAATACCCTTGGATAGCAAACATTTACCAAGCTCCAATGTTAAATTATGCATGGAGCATCTGGTGTCCGTGGGAGAGAGTTCCACACTTCCATAACCCACAGCATGAACAGATGTTTGCTGCCTGCCTTCTACCCAGAAAAGCCTGGATTTTCCAATGACAGAACATTTTCTAGCTTTACCATCGCTTTCTTCCTAAGTCCGATAAATCTCTCCCAAATTAATCTTTAACCGTCTGTATTCCAGGGAGTACGTGTCAGATTAATGTCATCTCTCCTTGTGAAACGCTGGTGATATTCTGCGGAATATACACTGCTCAATTATCGCTGCTCAATTTATCATAGAAACATAGAAACATAGAAAATAGGTGCAGGAGGAGGCCATTCGGCCCTTCGAGCCAGCACCGCCATTCAATGTGATCATGGCTGATCATCCACAATCTGTAACCCGTGCCTGCCTTCTCCCCATATCCCTTGATTCCACTAGCCCCTAGAGCTCTATCTAACTCTCTTTTAAATCCATCCAGTGATTTGGCCTCCACTGCCCTCTGTGGCAGAGAATCCCACAAATTCCAACTTTCTGGGTGAAAAAGTTCCATCTCACCTCAGTTTTAAATGGCCTCCCCTTTATTCTAAGACTGTGGCCCCTGGTTCTGGACTCACCCAACATTGGGAACATTTTTTCTGCATCGAGCTTGTCCAGTCCTTTTATAATTTTATATGTTTCTATAAGATCCCCTCTCATCGTTCTAAACTTCAGTGAATACAAGCCTAGTCTTTTCAATCTTTCCTCATATGACAGTCCTGCCATCCCAGGGATCAATCTCGTCTCAAATGTCAATTATCAATGTCTCTCACAGTGTGAGTTGGGAGGGAGGCTTGTAAGATGGCCCACGACAAGGCCAACAACGTAATCAAGGACCAGTCTCGCCCTGGCCATTTCCTCTTCTCCCCCCTCCCCTCAAGCAAGAAGTATCGAAGTGTGAAAACGCACACCTCCAGATTCAGGGACAGTTTCTTCCCAGCTGTTATCACGCAACTGAACCGTCCTACCACCAACTAGAGAGCAGTCCTGACCTCCGTCTACCTCATTGGAGACCTTTGAACTATCTTCAATTGGACCTTATCGGGCTTTATCTTGCGCTAAATGGGAGGTCAGTACCTTTAATCCTTTAGGTGTAGGAAGGAACTGCAGATGCTGGTTGAAATCGAAGATGGACACAAAATGCTGGAGTAACTCAGCGGGACAGGCAGCATCTCTGGAGAGAAGGAATGGATGGAGTTTCGGGACGAGACCTTTCTTCAGACCTGAAGAAGAGACTCGACCCGATACGTTATCAGTCTGAAGAAGGGTCTCGACCCAGGAACGTCACCCATCCCTTCTCTCCAGAGATGCTGCCTGCCCCGCTGAGTTATTCCAGCATTTTGTGTCCCATCTCCCCTTTATCCTTTATCTGTGCTGTGTGGATGGCTTGATTCCAATCATGCGCAGTCTTTTCTACGACTGGATAGTGCACAAAGAAAGGCTTTTCACTGTACCTCGATGCATGGGACAACAATAAACTAAACTAGACAAGGGCAGTTTGGAGTTTAGTTGGAGTTTGTACAGGGCCCTAGTGAGACTGCACCTGGAGTACTCCAAATTTGAGGAAGGATATTCTTGTACAGTTCTCTGCTGCATCGTAAGGTCATTTGTAATAGGAGTAGAATTAGGCCGTTTGGCCCATCAAGTCTACTCCGCCATTCAATCATGGCTGATCTATCTCTCCCTCCTAACCCCATTCACCTGCCTTCTCCCCATAACCCCAGACACCCGTACTAATCAAGTTCTAATCTATCTCTCCCTTAAAAATATCCACTGGCTTGGCCTCCAGAGTCTTTTGTGGGAAAGAATTCCACAGATTCACCACTCTCTGACTAAAGACATTTCTCCTCATCACCTTCCTAAAAGAACGCCCTTTAATTCTGAGGCTATGACCTCCAGTACTAGACTCTCCCACTAGTGGAAACATCCTCTCCACATCCACTCTATCCAAGCCTTTCACTATTCTGTAAGTTTCAATGAGGTTCCCCCCTCATCCTTCTAACCTCCAGCGAGTACAGGCCCAGTGCCGACAAACGCTCATCATATGTTAACCCACTCATTCCTGGGATCATTCTTGTAAACCTCCTCCAGACCCTCTCCAGAGCCAGCACATCCTTCTTCGGATATCTGTCTTTTACAAGTCATAATTGAATCTGCTTCGAGAGCATTTTTAATCTTCAAAAACTATCTAGCCTTCAGGCATCATTTTCTTTTCTTGTGGGAAGAGAAATTTCGCACAGTTCTATTGCAGAGAATATTGAAACATAGAAAATAGGTGCAGGAGGAGGCCATTTGGCCCTTCGAGCCAGCACCGCCTTTCATTGTGATCATGGCTGATCATCCACAATCAGTAACCCGTGCCTGCCTTCTCCCCATATCCCTTGATTCCACTAGCCCCTAGAGCTCTATCTAACTCTCTCTTAAATCCATCTGGTGATTTGGCCTCCACTGCCCTCTGTGGCAGAGAATTCCACAATTTCACAACTCTCTGGGTGAAAATGTTTTTTCTGGAATGATCAGCGGTATGAGCATTTCATATTTCTCTTGGGTAGTTTACACCCCAGCAGTATGAACATTGACTTCTCCAACTTCAGATAGTCCCTGCTTTTCCTCTCTTTCCCTTCCCCCTTCCCAGTTCTCCCACTGTCTTCCTGTCTCCGACTACATCCTATCTTTGTCCCGCCCCCTCCCCTGACATCAGTCTGAATATGGGTCTCAACCCAAAAGGTCACCCATCCCTTCTCTCCCGAGATGCTGCCTGACCCGCTGAGTTACGACAGACAGACAGACAGACAGACAGACAGACAGACAGACAGACAGACAGACAGACAGACAGACAGACAGACAGACAGACAGACAGACAGACAGACAGACAGACAGACAGACACAGACAGACAGACAGACAGACAGACAGACAGACAGACAGACAGACAGACAGACAGACAGACAGACAGACAGACAGACAGACAGACAGACAAATAGAATTGGTACATGGGTAGACAGATGGATAGTCATACAAGGGATAGGTGCATAGATCAGCCATGATTGAATGGCAGAGTAGACTCAATGGACCGAATGGCTTAATTCTGCTCCTATAACTCATGAACTACAATTGGAGTTGTGCGTTCTGTAAGTTGGGGATATGTACAAGATGGCTGTGGATGTCACGGGTTACTAAACGTTCTTGTTTTGCAGGTGTGTGCGGCACTTCTGAGGGGATGTTGCCAACACTTGGCATCTCTGCACCTGTGTAAAAGTATCTTCTCCCACAGGTAATCCATCTGCCATTTGCTTTAAAGATGTTTTTCTTCGCTCGTTCTCGTCTTGCTTTAAATACAGTAAACCCTCGATCTCACTGACCATGTGGTGGTGGGGGATTGGGGTTCGTTATTGCCCGCTATAACCGAGCAAGGGATTCGCTCCAAACACCTCGCGGTCTCTCCGTGAAACAACAACGTTGTTCTCAAATACAGTAAACCCTTGTTATAACGGAAGATAGACACCAAAATGTTGGAGTAACTCAGCGGGACAGACAGCACCTGTGGATAGAAGGAATGGGTGCCCTTCTTCAGATCTGCAGTTCTTTCCGACACACATCACTATAACGGACCTGTTTATAGCGGATTTTGTTTATAGCGGACTGAATCTGCTGTGTGACCATTAAACTTTAGAGATACAGAGTGGAAACAGACCCTTCAGCCTACCGAGTTCACACCAACTTCAGGTGTAGCTGACAATGTATTTTTGCTACTGCAGCTAAAAATACTAAAGGCTGTTTGATTGTTTAATAGAGTTAAATATCGATCAAAGCGATTGCTGGTCAATTTCAATGCCTTGTCAATATCCATGCCTTGTCAATGTCAATGCCTTGTCAATATCCATGCCTTGTCAATGTCAATGCCTTGTCAATTTCAATGCCTTGTCAATATCAATGCCTTGTCAATGTCAATGCCTTGTCAATGTCAATGCCTTGTCAATGTCAATGCCTTGTCAATATCCATGCCTTGTCAATGTCAATGCCTTGTCAATTTCAATGCCTTGTCAATATCAATGCCTTGTCAATGTCAATGCCTTGTCAATGTCAATGCCTTGTCAATGTCAATGCCTTGCCAATTTCCATGCCTCGCCAATTTCAATGCCTTGCCAATTTCAATGCCTTGCCAATTTCAATGCCTTGCCAATGTCAATGCCTCGCCAATGTCCATGCCTTGTCAATGTCAATGCCTTGCCAATTTCAATGCCTTGTCAATTTCAAAGCCTTGTCAATTTCAAAGCCTTGTCAATGTCAATGCCTTGTCAATGTCAATGCCTCGCCAATGTCAATGCCTCGCCAATGTCAATGCCTTGCCAATTTCAATGCCTTGCCAATGTCAATGCCTTGTCAATGTCAATGCCTTGCCAATTTCCATGCCTCGCCAATTTCAATGCCTTGCCAATTTCAATGCCTTGCCAATTTCAATGCCTTGCCAATGTCAATGCCTCGCCAATGTCAATGCCTCGTCAATATCAATGCCTTGTCAATGTCAATGCCTTGCCAATTTCAATGCCTTGTCAATTTCAAAGCCTTGTCAATGTCAATGCCTTGTCAATTTCAATGCCTTGTCAATGTCAATGCCTCGCCAATGTCAATGCCTTGCCAATTTCAATGCCATGCCAATTTCAATGCCTTGTCAATTTCAATGCCTTGTCAATGTCAATGCCTTGTCAATGTCTATGCCTCGCCAATTTCAATGCCTTGACCATTTCAATGCCTCGTCAATTTCAAAACCTTGTACATTTCAATACCTTGTCAATTACCACACCTTGTCAATTCCAATGATTTCTGCAACATAACCAACCGCCTGTTTTCTTAAAGAGACAGTCCACTATAACCAAAATCCATTATTACGAGATCTATAATAACGAGGGTTTATTGTATTATTTTCTTCACTTGAAAGATTTATAATAATACTAAACCAAGTGGACCCGTTGGGCCCAAACCACTCCTGCATTGGTGCAGCACCCTCTCCACTCTCCCTCCCTCTCTCTCCATCCCCTCCCCCTCCCTCCTCCATCCCTTCCTACCCCCCTCCCTCGCCCACCCCCTCCGCACCCCACCTCCCTCCCTCCCATCCTACCCCCCTCCCTCCCCTCCTCCCCACTCCCCTCCCACCCCTCTAACCCCTCCCTCCCCAACCCCCCACCCTCTCCTCCCTCCTCTCTCCTCCCTCCCTCCTCCCCTCCTCACCCTCTCCTTTCCCCCCTCCCTCCCCCCCTCCCTCTCCCCCCTCCCCTCCCTCCCCCCCTCCTCCCTCCCCCCCTGAGTTGCAGACAGCCCCACTCTCAGCTCGGATCTGCTTCCGTCCCGGTTTCAGTGGGAGGTCACCCCCCCACCCCACACCGCAGAGTGAAAGAGCAGCCATTGGACGCGCGCCGCGGGTGGGCTCAGTTTCCCACAGCCCGGCTCACGGCGCCGCCCGCCCGCACTTCACCGTCCCGTCACCCACAGACATAGCCTGTGTGACTGACTGAGCAGCTCACAGGACCCCTGAGAGCCAACATGGTGGAGTTCTACGCTCTGCGCACACGGCCTCCTGACTCACCCACTCTCTTACATCACATCTCACCAACACAGCACTCCACAGCACCCCCCCCTCCTCCCTCCTCCCTCCCCCGTCCATTCCACCTCTGGCCTGAGAATTTCTTTCGTCAGGGGGTGGTGAATCTGTGGAATTCATTGCCACAGAAGGCTGTGGAGGCCAAGTCAATGGATATGTTTAAGGCAGAGATAGATAGATTGTTGATTAGTGCAGGTGTCAGGGGTGATGGGGAGAAGGCAGGAGAATGGGGTTGAGGGGGAAAGATAGATCAGCCGTGATTGAATGGCGGAGTCGGCTCGATGGGCTAATTCTGCTCCTATCACGTGAACTTAAGGAACTCAAGTCCTCCCTCACAAACTGCGTGGTACATACCTTGGGCCACTCCAGGTGAGCTGATTGAAATATTACAGGCAGCAGAAAAAAAAAAGTCATTTTCATAAAAGCTCCACACTTTAGAGATACGGTGTAGAAACAGGCCCTTCGGCCCATCGAATCCACGCCGACCAACGACCGCCCCGTACACTAGCACTATCCTGCACACTGGGGACAATTTACAGTTTACAGAAACCTACAAACCTGCACGTCTTTGGAGTGTGGGAGGAAACATAATAATAATAATAATATATTCCTTTATTCGTCCCACACCGGGGAGATTTTCAGTGCTACAGCAGCAAAGTGGATAGATAGCAAGAGATCATTCATTATAAATAAAAGTAAAGACAAGGATAAATTGTCATCAGTTTTCTGTGTGTTCTTAACTGTTATTGTTGACTCGTCTTCTGGGAGCAGTGCTGGTTGTGCAGTCTCACATCAGCGGGAAGGAAGGACCTCCGATATCTCTCCTTCACGCACTTGGGGTGAAGGAGTCTGACACTGAAGGAGCTACTCAGTGCAGTGACATTGTCCTGCATGGGGTGGGAGTCGTTGTCCAGCAGCGATGTTATCTTTGCCATCGTCCTCCTCTCTACCACCGCCTGCACTGAGTCGAGGGGGCAACCCAGGACAGAGCTGGCCTTCCTGACCAGGAGTGCCCGGGAAAAACCCACTCAGGTCACGGGGAGAACGCTTCCCTCAGCACTTCCCACTTTCCCCCAACTGCTACTCGCACTGAATGTTTCAGCGGAGAAAATGGAGAATGGGAAAACGAGGAATTGGTCTCCATAACTCCCTGAAAGTAACAACACATTGAGCCATGTGCGTGGAAACAGGCCCTTCAGCCCACCTTGCCCACACTGGCCAACATGGCCCAGCTACACGAGTCCCACCTGCCTGCGTTTGGTCCAAATCCCTCTAAACCGGTCCGATCCATGTACCTGTCTAAATGTTTCTTAATCATTGTTAGAGTACCTAGAAACATAGAGAATAGGTGCAGGAGGAGGCCATTTGGCCCTTTGATCATGGCTAATCATTCACAATCAGTACCCCTTTCGTGCTTTCTCCCCATATCCCTTGATTCCGTTAGCCTTAAGAGCTCTATCCAACTCTCTCTTGAAAACATCCAGTGAATTGGCCTCCACTGCCATCTGTGGTAGAAAATACCACAGATTCACGACTCTCTGGGTGAAAATGTTTTCCCTCATCTCTGTCCTAAATGGTCTACCCCTTATTCTTAAACTGACCCCTGGTTCTGGACTCCCCCAACATTGGGAACATTTTTCCTGCATCTAGCCTGTCCAATCCCTTAATAATTTAATACGTTTCTATAAGTTCCCCTCTCATCCTTCTAAATTCCTGTTAATATAAGCCCAGTCGCTCCATTCTTTCATAATACGTCAGTCCCGCCATGTTTGATTCACTACACCAGAGGGGGACTGGGGTTTTAATCAAAAAAAGGACTGAGAAGATGCCTTTTAAAATGATAAATGGAGTGGAATGGGTCGAGCGAATTCAAAACCAGGCCCCTTACATATTAGTAGGAAGGATCTGCAGATGCTGGTTTACACCGAAGATAAACACAAAATGCTGGAGTAACTCAGCGGGACAGGGGGTTTGGGGAAGGGGGTATGGGGAGAAGGCAGGAACGGGGTACTGATTGTGATTGATCAGCCATGATCACATTGAATGGCGGTGCTGGCTCGAAGGGCTGAATGGCCTATTACTGCACCTATTGTCTATTGTCTGTTGTCTAACTCAGCAGGGCTGGCAGCATCTCTGGAGAAAAGGAATAGATGATGTTTCAGGGTCTCGGCCCAGACCCGAATCGTCACCCGTTCCTTCTATCCAGAGATGCTGACTGTCCCGTTGAGTTTTGTGTCTTTGGCTCCCACTCCTAATGCTGTGAACGGCTCGATTGTAATCATGTATTGTCTTGCCGCTGACTGGTTAGCACGCAACAAAAGCTTTTCACTGTACCTCGGTACACGTGACAATAAACTAAACTGAATTAAACTAAACTGAACTAAGTCTCATGAGACCGGACAACATTTCACTTACGGAGTTAATTCTATTTTTAATTACTTGCCTGGAAATATAAGTTCGTGTTCTTTCTCATCTCTCTCTGTAAATAGTGAAAGTTACATCGTTTTTTTTAGATATGCCTTCTGATATCTTGATTAACGATCTAACATGCTGAGTTTCTCCAGGTTCCTCAGGTCGGCTGACTTGGGGCTACTGACTATCCCGCGGTCTAGGTTTAAGCTCAGGGGTGACCGCGCTTTTTGCGGTTGCAGCTCCTAGACTGTGGAACAGCATCCCTCTCCCCATCAGAACTGCCCCCTCCATCGACTCCTTTAAGTCCAGGCTCAAAACCCTATTTCTACTCCTTAGCATTTGAGGCTCATTGAGGGGGCGCTGTGAACTGTTTATGTATGTGCTGTTATGTTTGTGTGCCATTGTATGTTCGTTTCTTAGTACCTGAACTGATGTACAGCACTTTGGTCAACATGGGTTGTTTTTAAATGTGCTATACCAATAAATTTGACTTGACTTTGTGTCTTTCTATGATTATAAAGGACGTTTACAGAATAAAGGCTTTGAGGAACCAAGGCATAAATTCGTTAAAACCTTAATAAAAGCATTGGAAGTTGGGTTATTTCATCAGTCTGGGTATCCAGGAAGAAGGGTCCCAACCTCAATCGTCACCCTTTCATGTTCTCCAGAGATGCTGCCTGACCCGCTGAGTTACTCCAGCACTCTGTGAAACATCACCTATCCATGTTCTCCAGAGATGCTGCTTGACCCGCTGAGTTACTCCAGCATTTTGTGTAAACTACTTCCTTTGCTTCAGTTTAGTTTATTGTCATGTGCACCAAGGTACAGTGAAAAGCTTTTGTTGCGTGCTAACCAGTCAACAGAAAGACAATACGTGTTTACAGTCGAGCCATTTATAGTGTCTAGATAGATACTGTACATGATAAAGGGGATAATGTTTAGTGCAGGATAAATCCAGCAAAGTCCGATCAAAGATAGTCCGAGGGTCACCAAAGAGGTAGATAGTAGTTCAGCACTGCTCTCTAGTTGTTGGTAGGATGATTCAGTTGCCTGATAACAGCTGGGAAGAAACTGTCCCTGAATCTGGAGGTGTGCGTTTTCACACTTCTTTACCATTTGCCCGATGGGAGAGGGGAGAAGAGGGAGTGGTCCTTGATTATGCTGCTGGACTTGCCTTGTTCCTTGTTTCTACTGGGCGCCTTTCCGAAATGCATGCGATTGATTCTACACCATCAGTCACTGAAAGTAAACATGCAGGTACAGCAGGCAGTGAAGAAAGCCAATGGAATGTTGGCCTTCATTACGAGAGGAGTTGAGTATAGGAGCAAAGAGGTCCTTCTGCAGTTGTACAGGGCCCTAGTGAGACCGCACCTGGAGTACTGTGTGCAGTTTTGATCTCCAAATTTGAGGAAGGACATCCTTGCTATTGAGGGCGTGCAGTGTAGGTTCACTAGGTTAATTGGCGGGAATGGCGTATGTTGAAAGACTGAAGCGACAGGGCTTATATACACTGGAATTTAGAAGGATGAGGGGGGATCTGATTGAAACGTACAAGATTATTAAGGGATTGGACACGTTAGAGGCAGGAAACATGTTCCCAATGTTGGGTGAGTCCAGAACCTGGGTCCACAGTTTAAGAATAAGGGGTAGGCCATTTAGAACGGAGATGAGGAAAAACTTTTTCAGTCAGAGAGTTGTAAATCTGTGGAATTCTCTGCCTCAGAAGGCAGTGGAGGCCAATTCTCTGAATGCATTCAAGAGAGAGCTAGATAGAGCTCTTAAGGATAGCAGAGTCAGGGGGTATGGGGAGAAGGCAGGAACGGGGTACTGATTGAGAATGATCAGCCATGATCACATTGAATGGCGGTGCTGGCTCGAAGGGCCGAATGGCCTCCTCCTGCACCTATTGTCTATTGTCTATCAATTTTACGTCAAAATGTCAAGAATTTCCTTGATTGATATACAAACAAATTTTTTTTAAAGGTTGATACATAAGGTTTAATTTCAAAGTCTTTGGCGTGACCCCCTAGATGTCGTGAAAGGATTGCTGTGATTTGTCTTGGTGAACGTTGTTCTGTTTATAAAGTCATCCCGTCGCCCGATGTTAATTCTTCTTCCCTCGCTGTTGCAGGAAGGGCAAGGAGATCCCTCAGTCGTTCAAGATGTTCTTCAGCAGCTCACACGCTTTGAAGCACGTCAACCTCTCGGGCACAAAACTTCCTCCAGAAGCCGTCAAGTCAGTGTTGCTTTCTTTCACCTCTTTGATTTCTTTCAATTCCACTTTCGGTTTGTGGTGGTTGACACGTGCACCGAGCGAGGTACAGCGAAAAGCCTGGGTTTGCTTTTGAGGGTCGGCCAGGTGTGTGCAGCGGCGGAGTCGTTGCCTCACTGCGCCGGAGACCCGGGTTCCATCCCGACCGCGGGTGTCGTCTGTACGGAGTTTGTACGTTCTCCCCGTGACCCACGTGGGTTTTCTACGGGTGCTCCAGTTTCCTCTCGCACTCCGAGGACGCGCAGGTTTGTAGATTTATTCACAAAATGCTGGAGTAACTCCGCAGGTCAGGCAGCTGAAGAAGGGTCTCGACCCCAAACGTCACCCATTCCTTCTCTCCCGAGATGCTGCCTGACCTGCTGAGTTACTCCAGCATTTTGTGAATAAATCGATTTGTACCATCATCTGCAGTTATTTTCTTATACAGGTTTGTAGGTTAATTGGCTTTGGTAAAAAAAAAGTGCTTTGTCCCTGGTGTGTGTAGGGTTAGTGTTAGTGTGGGGGTTGGGGGGAGGGGGGGGGGGGTGAGGGGGGGATCGCTGGTGGGCGTGGATTCTTCGACAGGAACGTGGATAGGGAAGGATTAGAGGGGATATGGGCCAAATGCGTGAAGATGGGACGAGCTTAGATGGGGCATCTTGGTCGGTATGGACGACTTGGGTCGCAAGTTCACAAGTTATAGGAGTGGACCATTCCTGGGATGGTTCTCGTAAACCTCCTCTGGACCCTCTCCAGAGCCAGCACGTCCTTCCTCTCCGAAACCGCTCTGAATATTCCAAATGTGGCCTGACCAGCGCCTCGTAGAGCCTCAGCATTACACCCCTGTTTTTGTACTCGAGTCCTCTCGACATTCCTTCTTTATTTCTGCACTGACATAGAAACGTAGAAAAATAGGTGCAGGTGGAGGCCATTCGGCCCTTCGAGCCAGCACCGCCATTCATTGTGATCATGGCTGATCATCTACAATCAGTAACCCGTGCCTGCCTTCTCCCCATATCCCTTGACTCCACTAGCCCCTAGAGCTCTACTTAACTCTCTTTTAAATTCATCCAGTGAATCGGCCTCCACTGCCCTCTGTGGCAGAGAATTCCACAAAGTAAAGGCCTGCTTGTAACTGGAGACAGACACAAAATGCTGGAGTAACTCAGCGGGACAGGCAGCTTCTCTGGAGGGAAGGAAAGGGTGATGTTTCGGACCGAGACCCTTCTTCAGAGTCTCAGCCCGAAACGTCACCCATTCCTTCTCTCCAGAGAGATGCTGCCTGTCCCGTTGAGTCACACCAGCTTTTTGTGTCCATCTTCGGTTTAACCCAGCATCTGCATATTCCTTCCTACACATGATTACAATCGATCCATTTTACAGGTACATGATAAAGGAATAACATAGGAAGGCAGAGTATTATCTGAATGGTGTCAAGTTAGGAACAGGGGACGTACAACGAGATCTGGGTGTCCTAGTGCATCAGTCACTGAAAGGAAGCATGCAGGTACAGCAGGCAGTGAAGAAAGCCAATGGAATGTTGGCCTTCATAACAAGAGGAGTTGAGTACAGGAGCAAAGAGGTCCTTCTGCAGTTGTACAGGGCCCTAGTGAGACCGCACCTGGAGTACTGTGTGCAGTTTTGGTCTCCAAATTTGAGGAAGAATATTCTTGCTATTGAGGGCGTGCAGCGTAGGTTTACTAGGTTAATTCCCGGAATAGCAGGACTATCATATGTTGAAAGACTGGAGCGACTAGGCTTGTATACACTGGAATTTAGAAGGATGAGAGGAGATCTTATTGAAACATATAAGATTATTAAGGGGTTGGACACGTTAGAGGCAGGAATCATGTTCCCAATGTTGGTGGAGTCCAGAACAAGGGGCCACAGTTTAAGAATAAGGAGTAGGCCATTTAGAACTGAGATGCGGAAAAACTTTTTCATTCAGAGAGTTGTGAATCTGTGGAATTCTCTGCCTCAGAAGGCAGTGGAGGCCAGTTCTCTGAATGCATTCAAGAGAGAGCTAGATAGAGCTCTTATGGATAGCGGAGTCAGTGGGTATGGGGAGAAGGCAGGAACGGGGTACTGGTTGAGGATGATCAGCCATGATCACATTGAATGGCAGTGCTGGCTTGAAGGGCCGAATGGCCTCCTCCTGCACCTATTGTCTATTGTCTATTTAGCGCAAGGTAAAGCCAGCAAATTCCGATCTAGGATAGGAGAGACCGGACAAGGATAGTCCGAAGGTCATCAGGGAGGTCATAGAGTGATACAGCGTGGAAACAGGCTCTTCGACCCAACTCGCCCACACCGGCCAACAATGTCCCAGCTACACTAGTCCCACCTGCCTGCGTTTGGTCCATATCCCTCCAAATCTGTCCTATCCATGTACCTGTCTAACTGTTTCTTAAACGATGAGATAGTCCCATCCTCAACTGCCTCCTCTGGCAGCTCGTTCCATACACCCACCACCCTCTGTGTGAAAATGTTACCCCTCAGATTCCTATGAAATATTTTCCCCTTCACCTTAAACCTCTGTCCTCAGGTGCCCGATTCCCCTGCTCTGGTCAAGAGATCTCTGGGCGGGTAGACACACTCGGAACCTTGAAGAGCGAATGCAGCGTTAAAGTCACTTTACACGGCTCCAGTGGCATTGTCTTCAACTCACCCCCCCCCCTGTAGGTCACGTTGACCGGCAGCGGCTGCCGTTTTATTTTTGTCTCGTCCTGGCGCTGTCTTCATTACCAGCTTGTGCTGAATCATGTGAGTTCTGTGCTGCTGGCAGATTCCCCAATGGACCTTCCTTTGAGGAATGAACATCCTCGTGGTGTGTCGGGGCTATTAATAGCCAAGCAGCAGAGCTTCCAGATTGGTTTCTGCTTCAGAAGAGGAGCTTGGAAACAGGCCCTTCAGCCTGCCATGTCCCCAACGACCAACGAGACCCGCAACGTCACCCTTTCCTTCTCCCCTGTCCCGCTGAGTGACTCCAGCTTCTTGGTGTCTCTACTCGGTCTGCAATTCCAGTTTCACGTTCTACGCACTCCAAAGACAGAGAAACATAGAGACATGGAAAACAGGTGCAGGAGTCGGCCCTTCGAGCCAGCACCGCCATTCAATACGATCACGGCTGATCATTCACAATCAGTACCCCGTTCCTGCTTTCTCCCCACATATCATATCATATCATATATATACAGCCGGAAACAGGCCTTTTCGGCCCTCCAAGTCCGTGCCGCCCAGCGATCCCCGTACATTAACACTATCCTACACCCACTAGGGACAATTTTTACATTTACCCAGCCAATTAACCTACATACCTGTACGTCTTTGGAGTGTGGGAGGAAACCGAAGATCTCGGAGAAAACCCACGCAGGTCACGGGGAGAACGTACAAACTCCTTACAGTGCAGCACCCGTAGTCAGGATCGAACCTGAGTCTCCGGCGCTGCCTTCGCTGTAAAGCAGCAACTCTACCGCTGCGCTACCGTGCCGCCCTTTATTCCGTTAGCCCTAAGAGCTAAATCTAACTCTCTCTTGAAAACATCCAGTGAATCGGCCTCCACTGCCTTCTGCACAGATTCACAACTCTCTGGGTGAAAAGGTTTCTCCTCATCTCAGTCCTAAATGACCTACCCCTTATTCTTAAACTGTGACCCCTGGTTCTGGACTCCCATAGAGGATTGTAGGTTAATTGGCTTCGGTAAAACTGTAAATTGTCCCTAGTGTGTGCAGGATAGTGCTCGTGTGTCGGGGATCGCTGGTCGGCACGGACTCGCTGTGCCTCTGAACTAAAATAAACCCATCGTGTGAAAATCCATATGTATGTACGTGTTTCTGGAGTACGTTTGTGTGTGTACGCAGAACTTTTTTCTCGTCGATTATATTGTATTCCAGAGTACACATATTCTGTTGTGCTGCTGCAAGTAAGAATTTCATTGTTCTACCTGGGACATCTACATACTAAAACTGTTGTTTGTGTGTAATTGTTTGTTCATGAACTACAGCCAAAACGATACATGATATTGTGACAAGTTTAGGCCCACCTTACTCACCGTCGTCCCTTTGGTGCTGATGGAAGTTTCATTGAAATCGGTGTTATATTTTTAAAGTTATTCACATTTTAAAGTTTAAATCTATCTCCTAGGGAGGGAGGGGGAGGGAGGGGGGGAGGATAAGGGGGGGTTGAGGGGGATGAAGTGGGGGGGATTGGGAAGGGAGGGGGGAGGGGGAGGGGGGGTGGAGGGAAGGGTGGAGGGAGGGGAGGGAAGGGGAGGAGGAGGAGAGGAGGGGGAGAGGGGGAAGGAGGTGGGAGTGGGGGAGGAGAGGGTGCTGCACCAATGCAGGAGAGGTTTGGGCCCAACGGGTCTACTTGGTCTAGTATGATGATAAAACCCCTGACTCTCGATATAATTCTCTCTTTACAGGGCACTTTTACTCGGGCTTTCGTGCAACCTGCAAGTGAAGGAGGTCTCTCTGGACCTGAGCAACTGTGAGGTAAGGAGGAATGATGGAGACACAACAGACACCCAATGCTGGAGAAGGATTTCGACCCGAAACGCCGCCTGTCCATTCACTCCCCAGATGCTGCCCGACCCACTGAGTTTTTCTCCAGCACTTCGAATTTTACGATACGATACGATACAACTTTATTTATCCCAGGGGGGAAATTGATCTGCCAACAGTCATAAAAACACAACGAGATACATGAAACATGAAATTAAAGTTTAGTTTAGTTTAGTTTAGAGGAACAGCGCAGAAACAGGCCCTTTCGGCCCACCGGGTCCGCGCCGCCCAGCGATCCCCGCACACTAACACTATCCTACACCCGCTAGGGACAATTTTTACATTTACCAAACCAATTAACCTACAAACCTGCACGCCTTTGGAGTGTGGGAGGAAACCGAAGATCTCGGAGAAAACCCACGCAGGTCACGGGGAGAACGTACAAACTCCGTGCAGACGCCGCCCGTAGTGGGGATCGAACCCGGGTCTCCGGCGCTGCATTCGCTGTAAGGCGGCAACTCTACCGCTGCGCCACCGTGACCACCCGAGTGATGAGTGGAAAGTCCAAGATTGGGGATGTGCAAAGATTGGGAGGGGGGTGGGGGGAAGGATGTCAGTCTTGTTCATTGAGTCCATTTCACTTGGAAATGTGATGGGGAAATATAATTCAGGCTTGAAAACTACAATTGTTTTCGTGCTGATTAATTACAATTAACTTTCAATTATATGTTGGAACTTATCGAATGGTGAAAGGCTTGGATAGAGTGGACGTGGGGAGGATAGACAATAGGCAATAGGTGCAGGAGGAGGCCATTCGGCCCTTCGAGCCAGCACCACCATTCAATGTGATCATGGCTGATCATTCTCAATCAGTACCCCGTTCCTGCCTTCTCCCCATACCCCCTGACTCCGCTATCCTAAGAGCTCTATCTGGAGTGAACATTGTAGCTGATCTGATTCGGAGCATTTAGAAGAGACTGTGTAGCGATCGCGGTGGCGCAGCGGTAGAGTTGCTGCCTTGCAGCGCCAGAGACCCCGGTTCGATCCTGACCATGGCTACTGTCTGTACGGTGTTTGCACGTTCTCCCCGTGACCTCGTGGGTTTTCCCCGGCGGCTCCAGTTTCCTCCCAAATCCCAAAGGCATGCAGGTTTTTAGCTTAACTGCCTTCTGTAAATTACCCCTGGTGTGTTAAGATCTGAAAGTGGGAAAACATAGAACCAGCAAACAGGCGATCGCTGGTCGGCATGGACTCGGTGGGCTGAAGGGCCTGTTTCCACGCTGTATCTCTAAGTTAGGGTTGCCAACTGTCCCGTATTAGCCGGGACATCCCGTATTTTGGGCTAAATTGGTTTGTCCCGTACGGGACCGCCCTTGTCCCCTATTAGGCCTGGACGGCGCTGTAGGCCCGGACACTGTAGGCCGGGGGCCGCTGTAGGCCCGGACACTGTAGGCCGGGGTCCGCGGTAGGCCCAGACACTGTAGGCCCGGACACTGTAGGCCCGGACACTGTAGCCCGTGTTCCGCTGTAGGCCAGACATTGTAGGCCCGAACACTATAGGCCCGGACACTGTAGGCCTGGACAGTGTAGGCCCAGGCGCCGCCTAACGGAGGTTGCTTAGCAACCCGCCTCCCGGCCCGGGGGTCCGCCATTGGTGGAGCGGGAGCACATGGCCGCTGCCTGGGTGAGGTCATGTGGGGCGCTGGGCGGTGACGTCACCCTTTCTCCCTTATTTGGGAGTGAGGAAGTTGGCAACCCTACTCTCAGCTAAACTAAAAACTAAAAACTTTAATTCTAATTCGTACATCTCTTAAGGTCCCACTTTAGCTTCTTGGACACCACCTCTGAATTAGAGAGACAGTGTACGGGTGCATATATGAATAATACTTTAGTTTAGTTTAGTTTAGAGATACAGCGCGGAAACAGGCCCTTCGGCCCACCGAGTCTGCACTGACCGATGATCCCCGTACCCTAGCACTATCCTACACACTACCTTACCAAAAGCCAAACCTGTACGTCCCTGGAGGGTACTGGAGCACCCGGGGAGAACTCACGGGGAGAACGTACAAACTCCGTACAGTCAGCACCCGTGGTCGGGATGGAACCCGGGTCTCTGGCGCTGTGAGGCAGCAACTCTACCGCTGCACCACCGTGCCTGCCCCACAGTACATGAGGAATATATTGCTGTAGCTTAATGAAAACAAAAAAAAATTGCAGGGAACATTCATCAGGTTTGGCAGTCCCACTGGATAGATAAACGGTCCAGGTCTCTTCACGAGAATTCATTCAGGTTGTGGTCCTTGAAGCGTTAATTCTTCACTTTAATGGGCTGCACGGTGGCACAGCGGCAGGGTTGCTGCCTTACAACGCTTGCAGCGCCGGAGACCCGGGTTCGATCCCGACTACGGGAGCTGTCTCTTGCGGAGTTTGCACGTTCTCCCCGTGACCGCGTGGGTTTTCTCCTGAGATCTTCGGTTTCCCCACACGCTCCAAAGACGTGCAGGTTTGTCAGTTAATTGACTTTGGTAAAAATTGTAAAATTGTCCCTAGTGTGCGTAGGATAGTGCTAGTGTACGGGGTAATCGCTGGTCCACGCGGACTGGATGGGCCGAAGGGCCTGTTTCCGCCCCTATATCTCTGAGTCTAAAGTCAAGTCTAAAGGGCCTGTCCCAGTTACGCGATTTTTTAGGCGACTGCCGGCGACTGTCAAAGTCGTAGCAGATCGCCAAAATTTTCTTGCACCCTACGACAATGACCACGATAATGCCGAGTCAGGTCGATACAAGTGACTTTTTTTGTGAGACTAGCACCTGGCTAAGAGATTACACCATCTTCGGAAACATCGCGAAATTCCCACGCTTACCTGACCGTCAAACCGTCGCCTCCAATCTGTATGTCTCTTCGCGAAAATCCATTCAGGTTGTGGACTTGAAGCATTAACTCTTCTCTTTCCACAGATGCTGAGTTATTCCAGCGTTTGCTGCTTTTTATTTCAGATTTCCAGCATTTGTTTTGTTTCTGACCTCTTGCTTAATAACCTTGTGGTCGTGTTGCACGAGTTAATAACGTCAGCAGCAAATATGTCAATGAACTTTAAGTCTTAAAAAGTTGGATGAGTGTAATTGTTCGTAACCAGAGGCAATAATTTCCAAAATGATTGATGTGTTTTTATTTCATTTATATGCATTTTATCTCATTAAATTAATTAAATGGGAAGTATTCAGCAATTCAAAATATTTTCACATTCCCTTAAAGCCCATTCGACCCAACTTATCCATGCCAACCAAGATGGCATTCTGGGATGTCGCATTTGCCTGCATTTGTAAAAAATACAACGTACAATAGAAATTGGGAGGTCATGTTGCAGTTGTACAAGATGTCAGTGAGGCCACATTTAGAGTATTGTGTTCAGCTCTGGGCTCCGTGTTACAGGAAAGGTGTCGCCAAGCTGGAAAGGACGCCGGGAAGATTTACGAGGATGTTGCCAGGAATCAAGGGCTTGACCCACAGTGAGAGGTTGAGTTAGGCTGGGACCAAAGATAACAGAGCAGGGCAAGATAGACCACTCGACCCTAAAAACCGTCGTATGTCAAGGCGCCATTTTAGTAGGCAGAAATTCGCAGAAACATTTAAACAGAAAAATAACAAAAATCTGTGAATTGATAGATGACAATAGACAATAGGTGCAGGAGGAGGCCATTCGGCCCTTCGAGCCAGCACCGCCATTCAATGTGATCATGGCTGATCATTCTCAATCAGAACCCCGTTCCTGCCTTCTCCCCATACCCCCTGACTCCGCTATCCTTAAGAGCTCTATCTAGCTCCCTCTTGAATGCATTCAGAGAATTGGCCTCCACTGCCTTCTAAGGCAGAGAATTCCACAGATTCACAACTCTCTGACTGAAAAAGTTTTTCCTCATCACAGTTCTAAATGGCCTACCCCTTATTCTTAAACTGTGGCCCCTTGTTCTGGACTCCCCCAACATTGGGAACATGTTTCCTGCCTCTTAACGTGTCCAACCCCTTAATAATCTTATACGTTTCGATGAGATATATTCTGCATGTTAATGGTATCATCCCACATACTGTTCCCCAAAAACACTGATCACACTGCGAGAGGCATAGCGAACGACGGGTTTTGCTTACTAAAATGGCGGCCGTCCCGCTCCTTTGCGTACTACACTTCAGTATAGGCGATTTCAATGGAGTGGTCCATCTTGTTCCTCTAGTTTCTTTGGCTGGGACTCTATTCCTTGGAGCGCAGGAGGATGAGGGGTGATCTTATGGAGGTGTACAAAATCATGAGAGGAATAGCCCGGGTAAACGCACAGCGTGTCTTGCCTGGAGAAGGGGAATCAAGGGGGGAAAAGACTAATAAGAAGCTGAGGGGTAACATTTTCCACAGGAAGGGTGTTGGGTGCACGGAACGAGCTGCCGGAGGAAGTAATTGTGACAGGTACTATCACACATTTAATGTAAGAAAATAACTGCAGATGCTGGTACAAATCAGCGGTCTGAAGAAGGGTCTCGACCCGAAACGTCACCCATTCCTTCTCTCCTGAGATGCTGCCTGACCTGCTGAGTTACTCCAGCATTTTGTGAATAAATCACAACGTTTAAGAAACATTTAGACAGGTACATGGATAGGACAGGTATGGAGGGATATGGGCCAAACGCAGGCAGGTGGGACTATTGTAGGTGGGGCATGTTGGCCGGTGTGGGCAAGTTGGGCCGATGGGCCTGTTTCCACGCTGTGTCACTCTATGACTAGTGTAGGTGGGGCATGTTGGCCGGTGTGGGCAAGTTGGGCCGATGGGCCTGTTTCCACACTGTATCACTCTATGACGAGTGTAGGTGGGGCATGTTGGCCGGTGTGGGCAAGTTGGGCCGATGGGCCTGTTTCCACGCTGTATCACTCTATGACTAGTGTAGATGGGACATGTTGGCCGGTGTGGGCAAGTTGGGCCGAATTGCCTGCTTTTCACTCCTGTATCACTCTATGACTCTATGACTAACGTGATACAAAGAGCAAGGTTGCTGAGTTCACTGTGCTGTGATGCTTTTGCCGATTCCAGCTTTTGCACTGATATTTCCCATTCTTTCCCCCTCTACTGCTTTCCTTAGCTTGGTCACTGTGTAAGTACCTTCCCTGCTTTTTAACCTCTGTTGATCCAGAAAAATGCCTTCCTCGCCTTGTCTTGTCAGGATCGCCATTTTGAACGACATGACGCAGACATTTTGTGCGTTAGTATCTTTGCTCAGGCTGTATTTCCCATGAAGCCATGGGCCTCGATCATTCGAACAATCAATTGAAAGAAATTCAAATTCAAAGAAAAAAAATGCTTGTTTGTATTTTGGCGTATCCGTTACGAAAACCTAAAATTGAAAAACTTGATCATGTTTTACCTATCCAGTTGTAAAGACTGCACATGGAGGGGAAGATGTGAGCACGTTTTTCATTGGAAATCTACTGCTGCATTAGTTATCATGTCAATTATTAATAATTCAACTCTTTTGTTTCGGTATTTTTAGATTGAGAGATACTGTGTGGAAACAGGCCCTTCGGCCCACCGAGTCCATGCCGACCATTTACCGCACACACTACCGACCGGTTAACCGTTTGCTAGTTCTATGTTCCACTTTCACACCCTACACACCAGGGGCAATTTACACAGCACAATAAATCCCACTTCGGGGAGTCCAGAACAAGGGGCCACAGTTTAAGAATAAGGGGTAGGCCATTTAGAACTGAGATGAGGAAAAACCTTTTCAGTCAGAGAGTTGTAAATCTGTGGAATTCTCTGCCTCAGAAGGCAGTGGAGGCCAATTCTCTGAATGCATTCAAGAGAGAGCTAGATAGAGCTCTTAAGGATAGCGGAGTCAGGGGGTATGGGGAGAAGGCAGGAATGGGGTACTGATTGTGAATGATCAGCCATGATCACATTGAATGGCGGTGCGTACAGGCTCGAAGGGCCGAATGGCCTCCTCCTGCACCTATTGTCTATTGAAGGCGGGAGAAAACCCACGCAGGTCATGGGGAGAGCGTGCAAACTCCGCACAGACAGCAGCCGTAGTCAGGATCGAACCGGGGAATCCGGCGCTGTGAGGCAGCAGCTCTACCGTTGCACGACCTTAGCTTAGTTGCAGCTCTGAACGTTCTTGCATGTTCCTGAGAGCTTCCACTTCTTCTTTCGTGTCCATCATCCACGTTTCTATTGTTGGCATCGCTGTCATCATCCGTCCTGAAGAGGGCGCTAGCTCCCGGCGACAATCAGTGGGAGCCATCACTTGTTACAAGAGACGATGGTGGTAGCAGAATTAGCTCAGGGCACTTCCAGTTTCCAGCCCAGCCATGTGGACACCTGCTTCGGGGCCTTCCCGAGACCTGAATATTATGAAATAAATGTAAGATGGAGACACAAGAAGGGCCACTTACCTTGTTCGATCCTGACCTTGGGTGCTGTCTGTGTGGAGTTTGCACGTTTTCCCTGAGATCGCGGGGGCTTTCCTCCGGGCGATCCAGTTTCCTCCCGCATCCCGCACGGTGGCGCAGCGGTAGAGTTGCTGCCTTACAGCGAAAGCAGCGCCGGAGACTCAGGTTCGATCCTGGCTACGTTCTCCCCGTGACCTGCGTGGGTTTTCTCCGAGATCTTCGGTTTCCTCCCACACTCCAAAGACGTGCAGGTATGTAGGTTAATTGGCTGGGCAAATGTAAAAATTGTCCCTAGTGGGTGTAGGATAGTGTTAGTGTGTGGGGATCGCTGGGCGGCACGGTCCCGGTGGGCCGAAGGGCCTGTTTCCGCGCTGTATCTCTAAATCTAAATCTCAAACACGTGGGGGTTTGTAGGTTAATCTGCCCTCTGTACAGTGCCCCCTAGTGTGTCGGGAGTGGATGACAAAGTGCGATAACTAGTATAACTAGTGTGTGCAGGGTGGTCGATGGTCGGCATGGACTCGGTCGGCCGAAGAGTCTATTTCCCTGCTGCATCTCTAAACTAAACTCAACTATCCGTGTTGTCCAGAGATGCTGCCTGACCCGCTGAGTTACTCCAGCACTCTGTGAAACGTCACCCATCCATGTTCCCCAGAGATGCTGCCTGACCCGTTGAGTTACTCCAGCACTCTGTGAAACGTCACCTATCCGTGTTCCCCAGAGATGCTGCCTGACCCGCTGAGTTACTCCAGCACTCTGTGAAACGTCACCTATCCATGTTCTCCAGAGTTGCTGCCTGACCCGCTGAGTTACTCTTTTTTTTAACAGAAATGTAAAATATCTCAAAGATTAATTGAATGCAACAGAACTTTAAATTCTGTGTCACTTTTCAGATGTTTTTATGTCACAATTGCGATTGAACATCTAATAGAAACCAGGGAAAATTAGGATCTAGGATTAGAAAGCAATATAAACAATAGACAATAGACAAATATTACCAGAGGTATATTTGGTACAGCGACTAGGCTTGTATACACTGGAATTTAGAAGGATGAGAGGAGATCTTATCGAAATGTATGAGATTAGTAAGGGGTTGGACACGTTAGAGGCGGGAAACATGTTCCCAATGTTGGAGGAGTCCAGAACCAGGGGCCACAGTTTAAGAATAAGGGGTAGGCCATTTAGAACGGAGATGAGGAAAAACTTTTTCAGTCAGAGAGTTGTGAATCTGTGGAATTCTCTACCTCAGAAGGCAGTGGAGGCCAATTCTCTGAACGCATTCAAGAGAGAGCTGGATAGAGCTCTTAAGGATAGCGGAGTCAGGGGGTATGGGGAGAAGGCAGGAACGGGGTACTGATTGAGAATGATCAGCCGTGATCACATTGAATGGCGGTGCTGGCTCGAAGGGCCGAATGGCCTCCTCCTGCACCTATTGTCTATTGTCACCAAGAACGCCACTCATCCATGGAAGCAACCCTATTATCCTTTTCAATTTAAGTTACTCATTGGTAGATTCGTCAGGTTACAATTGCCATTTTTCTGTTGTCACCCTTTTCCTCAATGCTGTTTCCTGCTGCTTGTGCTTGGATCTTCACGGCTCAAACTTCTCAATTGAATTGATGAAATAATTGCGCTTCGAACATGGCGGCCAACCCAAGATGGCGGCCAACCCAGAGGGACTCTTTGCGTGCCTGCCACAGAAGGCGACCGACAATCACGCATTACAATCGCTCCCCACGCTTATATCTCTACTCCTGCATTAACACTTCCAACTTTAACTATGATCTACACACTGTGATCAGCCCGATTGTAATCATGTATTGTCTTTCCGCTGACTGGTTGGCACGCAACAAAAAAACGTTTCACTGTACATCGGTCCACATGACGATAAACTGGACTGAACTGAACTGATTCCATGTGAAATACAAACATCGGGATGGCTTAATTTGGACCACTTGTTTTATTCTTAGTTTCCAAATATAACAAAATGGGCAAAATGTTTTGCCGTGTGAGAGTAGGTGAGTCGAGGACATCGAAACATAGAAACATAGTAAATAGGTGCAGGAGGAGGCCATTCGGCCCTTCGAGCCAGCATCGCCATTCATTGTGATCATGGCTGATCGTCCCCAGTCAATAACCCGTGCCTGCCTTCTCCCCATATCCCTTGATTCCGCTAGCCCCTAGAGCTCTATCTGACTCTCTCTTAAATCCATCCAGTGAATTGCCCTCCACTGCCCTCTGGCAGAGAATTCCACAAATTCACAACTCTCTGGGTGAAAAAGTTTCTTCTCACCTCAGTTTTAAATGGCCTCCCGTTTATTCTTAGACTGTGTGGCCCCTAGTTCTGGACTCGCCCAACATTGGGAACATTTTTCCTGCATCTAGCTTGTCCAGTCCTTTTATAATTTAATATGTCTCTATAAGATCCCCTCTCATCCTTCTAAACTCCAGTGAATACAAGCCTAGTCTTTTCAATAGGACATGGGTTGAAGATGAAGGGAAAAAGATTCAATAGGAATCTGAGGGCTGACAAAAGTGTGGTGGGTGTATGGAACAAGTTGCCAGAGGAGGTAGTTGAGGCTGGGACTATCCCAACGTTTAAGAAACAGTTAGACAGGCACATGGATAGGACAGGTTTGTAGGGATATGGACCAAGGTTGGACTAGTGTAGATGGGAGATGTTGGCCGGTGTGGGCAAGTTATGCCGAAGGGCCAGTTTCCACAATGTATCACCCTATGACTCTAAGGATAATATGCCTCACCTCCTGGTCAATCCACTTGCTTAGATGAGATTTGTTAGTCCCATCTTTATAAGTACTTGATCACTTTGTGCCTTTGGGGGGGAAGCTTCATTCAAAATGCCACAATGCTTGACTGCTTCTGTTGAGTTGCACTTTGCAGTCGGCCTGAGCAGGTTAACTGTGGAGGAACATGGGCGCAGCGATTGAGTCACTGCCTTACCGCGCCAGGTTCGATCCTGACCTCGGGTGCCGTCTGTACGGGGTTTGTACGTTCTCCCCGTGACCTGCGTGGGCTTTCCCCTGGTGCTCCTGAGTTTGTAGGTTAGTTGGCTTCTGTAGATTCTAAATTCTCCCTCGTGTGTAGGATAGTGCTGGTGTGCACGGTGATCGCTGGTCGGCGCGGACTCGGTGGGCCCACAGGCCTGTTTCCGGGTTAATTGGCCTCCATAAATTGCCCCTAGTGTGTGTAGGATGCGAAAGTGGGATAACATAGAACTAGTGAATGGGCGATCGATGGTCGGCGTGGACTCTGTGGGTCAAAGGTTCTGTTTCCACGTTGTATCTCTAAAACTAAAGCTAAATGATCAGTCTGTTTATAACCAACCATTTCCATAACCCATCACAAAAGCAGGAAGACATTGTTAAAAAACGTAAGGCCAGAGACAGCATATTGCTAAAATGGATTTTATCTTCTGTGCACTGGTTGTACAGAAAAATACCTGCATACATCGTAGGTACAATAGACAGGTGCATTAATCGGACAGGTTTGCAAAGGGTACGGACCAAATACGGGCAGGTGGGATTAGTGTAGCTGGGACATTGTTGGCCGGTGTGGACAACTTGGGCCGAAGGGCCCTGTTTCCACACTGTATCACTCCATGTCTCCCTATTAGAAGAAAAACTTTTTCACTCGGAGAGTTGTGAAGCTGTGGAATTCTCTGCCTCAGAAGGCAGTGGAGGCCAATTCCCTGGATGCGTTCAAGAGAGAGTTAGATAGAGCTCTTAATGATAGCGGAGTCAGGGGGTATGGGGAGAAGGCAGGAACGGTGTACTGATTGTGGATGATCAGCCATGATCACGGTGAATGGCGGTGCTGGCTCGAAGGGCCAAATGGCCTACTCCTGCACCTATTGCCTGTTGTCTAAGTCTATCGCACTTGAGATCATTGAAATCTCTTCATTGTGTCCCATTTCTTCAGTTAATCTGGTTTCAATGTTTCTTTTCTTCTCAGCTAAGATCGGGGGGTGCTCAGATCTTGGAAGGATGTATTGCAGAAATCCATAACATCTCAAAACTGGATATTTCAGATAACGGTGAGTGAGATTATTTATTTGTTTTATTTGTTGCATTGAACGTCATCGTGTGTTTAATGTACAGAGGGGGGGAATCACTGAGCAAATAATTGCTTCTTTCCATAACGCCATGTGAACGCTCAATAGAATTATCTGTAGACATCTTTTGCAAGCATTGGAAACATTTGCAAATTGGCCAGGAAGGAACTGCAGATGCCTGTTTAAATCGAGGATAGACACAAAATGCTGGAGTAACTCAGCGGGTCAGGCAGCGTCTCTGGATAGAGGGAATGGGTGACGTTTCGGGTCGAGACCCTTCTTCAGTCTGAAGCACTGTCTGTACGGAGTTTGCACGTTCTCCCCGTGATGCGTGCAGCGTTGGTTTACTAGGTTAATTCCCGGAATGGCGGGACTGTTATATGTTGAAAGACTGGAGCGACTAGGCTTGTATACACTGGAATTTAGAAGGATGAGAGGGGATCTTATCGAAACATGTAAGATTATTAAGGGGTTGGACACGTTAGAGGCAGGAAACATGTTCCCAATGTTGGGGGAGTCCAGAACCAGGGGCCACAGTTTAAGAATAAGGGGTAGGCCATTTAGAACGGAGATGAGGAAAACGTTTTCAGTCAGAGAGTTGTGAATCTGTGGAATTCTCTGCCTCAGAAGGCAGTGGAGGCCAAGTCTCTGAATGCACTCAAGAGAGAGCTAGATAGAGCTCTTAAGAATAGCGGAGTCAGGGGTATGGGGAGAAGTCACGGGGAGAACGTACAAACTCTGTTCAGACAGCACCCGTGGTCAGGATTGAACCCGGGTCCCTGGCGCTGTGAGGCAGCAACTCTACCGCTGCGCCACCGTGCCTGTTACTTTTTCCTACATCAGCAAATCCCGATATTAAAGAAAATCATGTGGGCTGGATTTATCAACCATCTTCAAACAAATTTAACATCCCGATTTGAGCTGAGGCAGGATTTTCCCAATTCACTTCGCTCCTGAGTTGAGTAACATGAAAAGGACATTTTGAAGCCTTTAAAGATAAAAATCATTCATTCAGAAACGACAAATTAACAGATAAGAAGTGTAATCGTAATTGATTTCTCGGCGGCTCAGCTTTTGAAGCTGAATAACGCGCAACGTGTCAGTGAAGTTTTATTTTAGTTTAGTTTAGAGATAGAGCGCGGAAACAGGCCCTTCGGCCCACCGAGTCCGTGCCGACAACGATCTCCGCACATTGCCACTACCCTACACACACTGAGGACAATTTACAATTTTATGGAAGCCAATTAACCTACAAACCTGCACGTCTTCGGTGAGGGGGACGAAACCGGAGCACCCGGAGAAAGCCCACGGGGAGAACGTACAAACTCCGTACAGACAGCACCCGTGGTCAGGATGGAAGCTGGATCTCTGGCGCTGTAAGGCAGCCAATAGACAATAGGTGCAGGAGGAGGCCATTCGGCCCTTCGAGCCAGCACCGCCATTCAATGTGATCATAGCTGATCATTCTCAATCAGTACCCCGTTCCAGCCTTCTCCCCATACCCCCTGACTCCGCTATCCTTAAGAGCTCTATCTAGCTCTCTCTTGAATGTATTCAGAGAATTGGCCTCCACTGCCTTCTGAGGCAGAGAATTCCACAGATTCACAACTCTCTGACTGAAAAAGTTTTTCCTCATCTCAGTTCTAAATGGCCTACCCCTTTTTCTTAAACTGTGGCCCTTGGTTCTGGACTCCCCCAACATTGGGAACATGTTTCCTGCCTGTAACGTGTCCAATTCCTGAATAATCTTATACGTTTCGATAAGATCTCCTCTCATCTTTCTAAATTCCAGCGTATATCAGCCTAAATACGCCCCAGTCTTTCAACATACGACAGTCCCGCCATTCCGGGAATTAACCTAGTAAACCTACGCTGCACGCCCACAATAGCAAGAATATCCTTCCTCAAATTTGGAGACCAAAACTGCACACAGTACTCCAGGTGCGGTCTCACTAGGGCCCTGTACAACTGCAGAAGGACCTCTTTGCTCCTATACTCAACTCCTCTTGTTATGAAGGCCAACATTCCATTGGCTTTCTTCACTGCCTGCTGTACCTGCATGCTTCCTTTCAGTGACTGATGCACTAGGACACCCAGATCTCGTTGTACAACTGCAGAAGGCAGCAACTCTACCGCTGGGCCACCCTTATGGTGTTCTCCGTCGCAATGCGAGATTTTACGCTTCCCCTTTGTCTGACATCTACCATCTTCGCCATAGATATTGGAGAGATGGTGGTGCAGCGGTAGAGTTGCTGCCTCACAGCGCCAGAGACCCAGGTTTGATCCTGACCACGGGTGCCGTCTGTGCGGAGTTTGTACGCTCTCCCCGTGACCTGCGTGGGTTTTCCCCGGGTGCTCCGGTTTCCTCCCACACTCCAAAGACGTGCGGGTCTGTTGGTTTAATTGGCTTCGGTAAAAATTGTAAATCGCCCCTAGTGTGTGTAGGATAGCGTTAATATGTGGGGATCGCTGGGCGGCGCGGACTTGGTGGGCCGAAGGGCCTGTTTCCGCGCTGTATCTCTAAACTAAACTAAATAGATGATGGATTATATATCCCGATTTGAAAGACAACTCGATTTGTGCAAATGTTTTTTTTGTTGCTGTGGGACCACACTAGAATATTAATAGGTTATTATTGAGCACTTCTGATCTGGGTTGTATGGCTTTATGGCCACAGCAGAAATTAGCTATAAATATATTTTTATTGAACTGCAAGCTCCATTTAAACGCCTTTATTTTTCCATTTCAAAGCTGTAAATCTGCATTTAGTAATGCGATGCATGCAGAATTCCTGCTCGCAATCATACCGCTAATTAATGAAGAGATAGAAGAGAGACTGGTATTTTTTTTGAGATACAGCTTAGTTTAGAGATACCGCGTGGGGACAGGCCACTCGGCCCACCGAGTCCACGCCGACCAGCGATCCCCGCGCACTAACACTACCCTACACACATGAGGGACAACTTACAATTTTACCAAAGCCAATTATCCGTCAAACCTGGAGTGTGGGAGGAAACCGGAGCACCCGGAGAAAACCCACGCAGGTCACGGGGAGAACGTGCAAACTCCGTACAGACAGCACCCGTAGTCGGGGTCAAACCCCGGGTCTCTGGCGCTGTGAGGCGGCAACTCTACCACTGAAAGTGCCACACACTTTCTTTTTTAATTTATTGCATGAGAGAACATGGATCAGGGGAAGGAGGAACATGGATCACGTGCAGACAGAAGGGATGTGTTTAACATGGCATCAAGGTCGGCACAGGCATTGTGGGCCAAAGGTAGACACCAAAGTGCTGGAGTAACTCAGCGGGTCAGGCAGCATCTCTGGAGAACATGGATAGGTGGCCTACCCCTTATTCTTAAACTGTGGCCTCTGGTTCTGGACTCCCCCAACATTGGGAACATGTTTCCTGCCTCTAACGCGTCCAACCCCTTAATAATCTTATATGTTTCGATAAGATCCCCTCTCACCCTTCTAAATTCCAGTGTATACAAGCCTAGTCGCTCCAGTCTTTCAACATATGACAGTCCCGCCATTCCGGGAATTAACCTAGTAAACCTACGCTGCACGCCCTCAATAGCAAGAATATCCTTCCTCAAATTTGGAGACGAGAACTGCACACAGTACTCCAGGTGCGGTCTCACTCGGGCCCTGTACAACTGCAGAAGGACCTCTTTGCTCCTATACTCAAGGCAGCATCTCTGGAGAACATGGATAGGTGACGTTTCACAGAGTGCTGGAGTAACTCAGCGGGTCAGGCAGCATCTCTGGAGAACATGGATAGGTGACGTTTCGAGTCGAGACCCTGTTGCTGTGCTGCACTGCTCTGCATTCCTTTGAGTCTGGTGAATATTGCATTCCTCATGGAGTCACACAGTGATACAGTGTGGAAACAGGACCTTCGGCCCAGCTTGCCCACACCGACCAACATGCCCCAGCTGCACTAGTCCCACCTGCCAGCGTTTGGTCCATATCCCTCCAAACCTGTCCTATCCATGTGCCTGTCTTAACTGCTTCTTAAATGGTGGGATAGTCCCTGCCACAACTACCTCCTCTGGCAGCTCGTTCCATACATTGCTGAATATATTTCATCTATTAAATGAGATATTATCCAGCAGATCAAACAATTAGGAATTTATTACCTCTGGTTATGAAGATTTATACTGCCTCAACTACCTCCTCTGGCAGCTAATTGAATAGAGCTATTCCAGATATAATGGCAGCTACCCCTGTTCGAAAAATGTATAATAAATCAGGCGAACATAAATGATTTATCTTAATATCAGATTAAGATTCCCGGATGGCTCGGTGGCGCAGCAGTAGAGTTGCTGCCTTACAGCGAATGCAGCGCCGGAGACCTGGGTTCCATCCCGACTACGGGCGCTGTCTGTACGGAGTTTGTACGCTCTCCCCGTGACCTGCGTGGGTTTTGTCCGAGATCTTCGGTTTCCTCCCACACTCCAAATACGTGCAGGTTTGTAGGTTATTCTGGCTTGGTATAAATGTAAAAATTGACCCTAGTGGGTGTAGGATAGTGTTAGTGTGCGGGGATCGCTGGGCGGCACGGACCCGGTGGGCCGAAAGGGCCTGTTTCCGCATTGTATCTCTGAACTAAACTAAACAAAAATCAGGAAAAGGTAACAGACTCGACTACATGGTGGATATTTATAGAAGAAATTGATACTGGGCAACTTTAATCACGGTTAATTAAAAACAAATCCAAGTCAATGAAGTGCATTTGAACGTGTACCATGTACAGGTCCACCACTGACCTTCCGGCAACTGGTGATCCGGCATCTCCTTTAATCCGGACAAAATCACCAGAGCCCACTTGAAATCCCTTCCCGGATTTCCCCCCGGAAATGTGGCACCCGGGTCGGGTGAGGCGGCCGATATCCAACTCATCGGGAGGTGTTCCCAATGTTGGGGGAGTCCAGAACCAGGGGCCGCAGTTTAAGAATAAGGGGTCCGCCATTTAGAACGGAGACGAGGAAAAACCTTTTCAGTCAGAGAGTTGTGAATCTGTGGAATTCTCTGCCTCAGAAGGCAGTGGAGGCCGATTCTCTGAATGCATTCAAGAGAGAGCTAGATAGAGCTCTTAAGGATAGCGGAGTCAGGGGGTATGGGGAGAAGGCAGGAACGGGGTACTGATTGAGAATGATCAGCCATGATCACATTGAATGGGGGTGCTGGCTCGAAGGGACGAATGGCCTCCTCCTGCACCTATTGTCTATTGTCTATTGATTTCCGCGGTCGATCGGCGGATCGAATCTGCCCCCTGCGGCCGGGGCTCTGGAACTCCGGCCCGGCCCGAGCCGGCAGATCCGTTCCCATCGCCAACTCCCAAGGCCGGTATCTAGGCCCCTCGGCGGCCTAGGCGGAACGTTCCGGTACGGTCGGACTCCTTGTACTAGGCTTGTATTCACTGGAATTTGGAAATGAGAGGGGATCTTATAGAAACATATAAAATTATAAAAGGACTGGACAAGCTAGAGGCAGGAAAAATGTTCCCAATGTTGGGGGAGTCCAGAACCACGGGACACACAGTCTTAGAATAAAGGGGAGGCCATTTAAAACTGAGGTGAGAAAAAAGTTTTTCACCCAGAGAGTTGTGAATTTGTGGAATTCTCTGCCACAGAGGGCAGTGGAGGCCAATTCACTGGATGGATTTAAGAAAGAGTTAGATAGAGCTCTAGAGGCTAGTGGAATCAAGGGATATGGGGAGAAGGCAGGCACGGGTTATTGATTGGGGACGATCAGCCCTGATCACAATGAATGGCGGTGCTGGCTCGAAGGGCCGAATGGTCTCTTCCTGCACCTATTTTCTATGTTTCTATGTTTCTATCTCATAGAAATCCCACGCAGGTCAAGGGGGAGAACACCGTGCCAACCTGGTCTTATGAATTATGCAGTTGGTATTTTCAATCTGCAATAGATCGGGTAGACGTACAGAGTCTCTTGCCCAGAGTAGGGGAATCGAGGACCAGAGGACGTAGGTTTAAGGTGAAAGGGAAAAGATTTAATAGGAATCTGGGGGGTAACCTTTTCACACAAAGGGTGGTGGGTGTATGGAACAAGCTGCCAGAGGAGGTAGTTGAGGCAGGGACTATCCCAACGTTTAAGAAACAGTTAGACAGGTCCATGGATAGGACAGGTTTGGAGGGATCTGGGCTAAACGCGGGCAGGTGGGACTAGTGTAGATGGGACATGTTGGCCGGTGTGGGCATGTTGGGCCGAAGGGCCTGTTTCCACGCTGTATCACTCTGTGACTCGATCAGGAATGCGATATTCACCTGCCGAGAGAGAGAGAGAGAGAGAGAGAGAGAGAGAGAGAGAGAGAGAGAGAGAGAGAGAGAGAATGAAGAGTGGCGCGGTGAGGCACATCAACAGGGTCTCGAGGGCCCGGAGATGCTGCCTGACCACACCATATGACTCTACGACTCCATCTTGTTTTGCACAGGTTTGGACTCTGACCTCGCCACCCTTGTGGTGTGGATGAGCAAAAACAGATCAATCCGTCATCTCGCCCTGGGCAAAAACTTCAACAACATCAAGTCCAAGTAAGTACGTTTTACCGATCGCTATCTAAACTTGGGAATCCACCGAGTAAGTGTTATAAGAAGATAACTGCAGATGCTGGTACAAATCGAAGGTATTTATTCACAAAATGCTGGAGTAACTCAGCAGGTCAGGCAGCATCTCAGGAGAGAAGGAATGGGCGACGTTTCAGGTCGAGACCCTTCTTCAGACTGATGTCAGGGGGGCGGGACAAAGGAAGGATATAGGTGGAGACAGGGAGATAGAGGGAGATCGGGGAAGGAGGAGGGGACGGGAGGGACAGAGGAACTATCTAAAGTTGGAGAAGTCGATGTTCATACCACTGGGCTGCAAGCTGCCCAGGCGAAATATGAGGTGGTGTTCCTCCAATTTCCGGTGGGCCTCACTATGGCATAGTGTTAGTTCTGTTGATTTCAAGTAAATCCATTTGCCACGACTCACAGAGTCACAGCATGGAAACGGGACCTTCATCCCAACTTGCCCACACCGGCCAACATGTCCCAGCTACATGAGTCCCACCTGCCTGCGTTTGGCCCATCTATATAACTCTCGTTTGTTTGATTGTTTGTTCCTGATCTACAGCCAAAACGGTACACGACAGCGCAACAATTTAAGGCCCACCTTACTCACCTTCGTCCCCTTGGTGCTAATGGAAGCAGTTTCATTGAAATCGGTGTTATATTTCTAAAGTTATTCACATTTTAAAGTTTAAATCTATCTCCCAGGGAGGGGGGGGGGGGATAAGGGGGATGGAGTGGGGGATGGGGCAGAGGGTGAGGGGAGGGGGAGGGGGAAGGGAGGAGAGAGGAGGGAGGAGGCAGGGAGGGAGGAGGGAGATGGGAGTGGGGGAGGAGAGGGTGCTGTACCAATGCAGGAGAGGTTTGGGCCCAACGGGTCCACTTGGTCTAGTGTCCCTCTAAACCTGTCCTATCCATGTACTTGTCTAAATGTTTCATACACATTGCGATGGTCCCTGCCTCACCAAACTTCTCTGGCAGCTCGTTCCACATACCCACCGCCCTTTGTGTGAAAAAGTTACCCCTTAGATTCCTATTAAATCTCCCCCCCCCCCCTCTCCTTAAACCTATGTCCTCTGGTACTTGATTCCCCTACTCTGGGCAAGAGACTTTGTGCGTCCACCTGATCTATTCCTTTCATGATTTTGTACACCTCTATAAGATTACCCCCTCATCCTCCTGTGCTCCATGGAGTAGAGACCCAGCCTGCTCAACCTCCCCCTACAGCTCTGACCCTCGAGTCCTGGCAACATCCTCATCAATCTTCTCTGCCACCTTTCCAGCTTGACAACATCTTTACTCTACAGGATGCCCAGAACTGAACACAATACTCTAAATGTGACTGTTACATTTCCATCGCTTCCACCAGATAGACAATAGGTGCAGGAGTAAGCCATTCGGCCCTTCGAGCCAGCACCACCATTCAATGTGATCATGGCTGATCATTCTCAATCAGTACCCTGTTCCTGCCTTTTCCCCATACCCCCTGACTCCGCTATCATTAAGAGCTCTATCTAGTTCTCTCTTGAATGCATTCAAAGACTTGGCCTCCACTGCCTTCTGAGGCAGAGAATTTTCCACAGATTCACAACTCTCTGACCGACAAAGTTTTTTCTCATCTCCGTTCTAAATGGCCTACCCCTTATTCTTAAACTGTGGCCCCTGGTTCTGGACTCCCCCAACATTGGGAACATGTTTCCTGCCTCTAACGTGTCCAACCCCTTAATAATCTTATATGTTTCGATAAGATCCCCTCTCATCCTTCTAAATTCCAGTGTATACAAGCCCAGCCGCTCCAGTCTTTCAACATACGACAGCCCTGCCATTCCGGGAATTAACCTAGTGAACCTACGCTGCACGCCCTCAATAGCAAGAATAGCAAGATCTATTCTTCTCATGATTTTGTGCATCTTGAGAGGGATATTTTGTCTGACGGCAATGTCAATTTATGTGAGGCGGCCCAGTGCCACTTGTACGAAGAAGGGTCTCGACCTGGAACGTCACCTGTCCATGTTCTCCGCAGATGCTGCCTGGCATGCTGAGTTAATGTCGAGTTGTGAATCTGTGGAATTCTCTGCCACAGAAGCCAGTGGAGGCCAATTGGCTGGATGTATTCAAGAGAGTGTTAGATACAGCTCTTAGGGTTAACGGAATCAAGGGATATGGGGAGAAAGCAGGAACGGGGTAACGATTTTGGATGATCAGTCGTGATCATATTGAATGGCGGTGCTGGCTTGACGGGCTGAATGGCCTAATCCTGCACCTATTGTCTATGTTTCTAATCCAGCACTTTATTGTACTAACCAGCATCTGCGGTTCTTCCTTTCTACATTCAGATTGATGTTGGTTCTAGAGGTGTGGTATGATATATATCATTAGCTCAACCTCTGATTTCAGCAGTTCCTCACGTGAAAATGTTTGTTTTATAGGAATCTTGCTCCTGTGCTGGATAATATTGTGCACATGATTCAGGATGAAGAATCGGTAAGTTTTGACTTATTCTGATAAATAGAGTTTATTGTACTTGAGTTTGTCTTGATTGTATTCAGTTTATTTTAGTTTAGTTTCGAGATTCAACGCAGAAACAGGCCCTTCGGCCCACCGAGCCCGGACCGACCAGCGATCACCGCACATTAACACTATCCTACACACACTGGGGACAATTCAAGCCAATTAACCAAGCCAATTAAAGGTTTACCAAAATCCTCAAGAGATATTCAAGCAATCAGGCTCTGGATTCAAGCAGCTTATTGTATTGTACACATAGCAGAAAAACTTAACCTCACAGCAGTTCATTTAAGTTTTGAGACGCCAAGTCTTATTTAATTTCAAACTTCACGCCAGTTCTGCATTAAATCTAAACAACTCCCAAAGTCTTTATATTTAAATCTTGCCCTCTCTCAATCTTCTTGCATTCAATGCCAAAATGTTTCAAAATCCAGAACTAATTTGCCACTTTTCTCTGGAGCAGTTTAGTTTCTTATTTGTAAGAGCAGAATTAGGCCATTCGGCCCATCGAGTCTACTCCGCCAGTCAATCATGGCTGATCTATCTCTCCCTCTCAACACCATTCTCCTGCCTTCACTCCGTCAGTTATCAGTTCAGTTTATTGTCACGTGTACCGAGGTACAGTGAAAAGCTTGTGTTGCGTGCTGACCAGTCAGCGAAAAGACAATACATTTGAGCTGTCCACAGTGTACAGATACATGATCGAGGGAATAACGTGAATCATGCTTAGTGCAAGGTAAAGCCAGTAAAGTCCCATCAAAGATAGTCCAAGAGTCTCCAATGAGGTAGATAGGAATCCGAAGAAGGGTCTCGACCCCAAATGTCACCCATTCCTTCTCTCCAGAGATGCTGCCTGAGTTACTCCAACATTTTGTGTCTATCTTCGAGGAAGATACTAGTTCAGGACTGCTCTCTGGTTGTGGTAGGATGGTTCAGTTGCCTGATAACAGCTGGGAAGAAACTGTTGCTGAATCTGGAGGTGTGCGTTTTCACTCACGTGTAATTTGAACATATTCTAAATGCGGGTTTATCATTTAATTAAAATAGCACATTTGCATTTTTAATTAAATTCCTCAGCATGCAGCTGTTACTTTATTAATGTGGTTTAATGATCCTACACGGAAAGGGTTGGAATGAGTGTTAAAATAAGGACAGAGGTTATTTTGGATAATCATTTTATTACTCTGTGACTCAAAGACCTTTAGACAGAGTTATGGATAGGGAGGCTTTTGAGTGCGATGGGCCAAATGCAGGCAAATGGGATTAGCCTTAGGTGGTGCAACGGTAGAGGTACTGCCTTATATTTGTAAGTTATCCTTGGATTACTTTAGATTAGTTCAGCTTAGACATACAGCGCAGAAACAGGCCCTTCGGCCCACCGAGTCCGCGCCGACCAGCGATCCCCGCACACTAACACTATCCTACACCCACTGGGGGCAATTTACATTTATACCAAGCCAATTTACTTACAAACCTGTACGTCTTTGGCCCGGACACTGTAGGCCCGGACACTGTAGGTCCGGACACTGTAGGCCCGGGGGCCGCTGTAGGCCCGGACAGTGAAGGCCCGGAGGGCCGGGCGCCGCCTGACAGAGGTTGCGTAGCAACCCGCCTGCCGGCCCGGTCGGCCACCATTGGTGGAGCGGGAGCACGTGGCCGCTGGCTGGGCGAGGTCACGTGGGGCGGTGACGTCACCTTTTGTCCCTGATTTGAGAGTGAGAAGGTTTTGGCAACCCTAAGGTACATGGATATGTAAGGATCGGGATACGGGCCAAACTCAGGCAGGTGGGACGAGTGTAGTTGGGGCATCTTGGTCAGTGTGGGCAAAAGTTGGGCCGAAGGACCTGTATCCACGCTGTGTCACTCTATGTCTCTGTGACCCATACTGTGGTAGAATCTGTATGATCATCAACTTCCTTGGAACACGCAGGACTGGAATGGAAACAACTCATTCTCTTTCCCAAGGGACAGAGTAAGAACCAGCAGCTTGCTTATCCATGCACTAAAACGTGGCGTATTTATAGTTTTAAGAAAATCACGAGTCAGAAAGTTATTGATTAATGTTTAGCTTTTTCCATGCAGCTAAATTATCTGAACAACTTCATAAGTTCATAAATTGTAGGAGCAGAATTAGGCCATTCGGCCCATCAAGTCTACTCCGCCATTCAATCATGGCTGATCTATCTCTCTCTCTCAACCCCATTCTCCTGCCTTCTCCCCATAACCCCTGACACCATTCCGTACTAATCAAGAATCTATCTATCTCTGCCTTAAAAATATCCATTGACTTGGCCTCCACAGCCGTCTGTGGCAATGAGTTCCACAGATTCACCAACCTCTGACTAAAGAAATTCCTCCGCATCTCCTTCCTAAAGGAACGTCCTTTAATTCTGAGGCTGTGACCTCTGGTCCTAGACTCTCCCACTAGTGGAAACATCCTCTCCACATCCACTCTATCCAGGCCTTTCACTATTCTGTAAGCTTCGATAGTGCTCTGTAACTTCATGGCATTAATATTTATTTCAGTTTTTAGTCATTGTTTAATAGCCTTTATAATGGTGCCAGAGTACAGTGATGTTTTGCCAGCAGCTTCTTGCAAAGCAACAGGAATTAATAATTTCATTCTTCTAATGGGGGGAGGATGTTTCCACTGATGGGAGAGTCTAGGACTAGAGGTCACAGCCTCAGAATTAAAGGACGTTCCTTTCGGAAGGAGATGAGGAGGAATTTCTTTAGTCAGGGGGTCTTTAGGTGAATCTGTGGAATTCATTGCCACAGAAGGCTGTGGAGGCCAAGTCAGTGGTTATTTTTAAGGCAGAGATAGATAGATTCTTGATCAGTACGGGTGTCAGGGGTTTTGGGGAGAAGGCAGGAGAATGGGGTTAGGGAGGGAGAGATAGACCAACCGGGATTGAATGGCGGAGTGGACTTGATGGGCCGAATGGCCAAATTCTGCTTCTATCTCTTATGACCTCATGCCGATACACAATTAAATACTCTTGACTCCTGCTATGAAACTTTTCTAAGTTTGCAAAGGGTTAAACTCTGTTCTTGGGCTATTTATCGCGGACTTTGTGCTTTAGGGTGCAACTTTCCTAGTCAGTTAGTTAATTGGAAAGAAGTAATGAACTTGGCCAGAAAGGAGCGCATGATCAAATATTTATTACGACAACAACAACAACAAAACAATACTTTTATTACAGACTCAGGGTCCAAATAAAATACAATAAATTACATACAGAAGCACAATAAATAGACAATAGACAATAGGTGGAGGAGTAGCCTCCTATTCACATACAAAGCCCTAAACGGGCTTCCCCCCCCCCCCCATATCAAAATTCTTCTAACCCACCACTTTATCTCCAGGTCCCTCAGATCGGCCGACTTGGGGCTACTCACTATCCCGCGGTCTAGGCTTAAGCTCAGGGGTGACCGCGCTTTTGCGGTTGCAGCTCCTAGACTGTGGAACAGCATCCCTCTCCCCATCAGAACTGCCCCCTCCATCCACTCCTCTAAGTCCAGGCTCAAAACCTATTTCTACTCCCTAGCGTTTGAGGCCCTCTGAGGGGGCGCTGTGAACTGTTTATGTATGTGCTGTTACGTATGTGTGCCCTTTGTATGTTCGTTTCTTAGTACCTGAACTGATGTACAGCACTTTGGTCAACGTGGGTTGTTTTTAAATGTGCTATACAAATAAAATTGACTTGACTTGACTTGACTAGGCCATTCAGCCCTTGGAGCCAGCAAAAATTACATACAAAAGAAGCGAAATAAATTACATACAAAAGAACAATATATGGTTAAAAATCAGTGTCCTACAACTATACCAATGTCTACACAGCTGGGATTGGTAGCGTGTGGTGCTAAACCTTATGTTTGATAAGGCCAAGATGATCTCATTTTCAGAGTCATTAATGCGGCAAATAGATTTACACAATTTTGTCATTTTATTTCATTTTGTGAGTGTAGCAATTTTAATTATTAACATTAGTTATCGGACTTCAGTGATATGTCTTGGCACTAAAATGATGTAGCCTTTATCCTTTTCCCTGTGCACTGTGGATGATTTGATTATGTTGTGTAGGAAGGAACTACAGATGCTGGTTTACTCCGGAGATAGTCACAAAATGCCGGGGTAAACTCAGGCAGCATCTCTGGAGACAAGGAATAGGCGACGTTTCGGGTTGGGACCCTTCTTCATTCAGACTGAGAGTCAGTGGGGGAGGGAGACTAGAGGCACGGAAAGGTTCAGAACAAATCAGAGCCGGCGCCGATGGCCAGCGACAGGTGGAGCCCACAATGGTCCATTGTTGGCTGTGGTGGAGGTGATAACGAGGGGATATGAACAGTGAAACTAGCAGGACCACTGGGGTGGTGGATAGACGGAATGCAAGGGTTACTTGAAATTAGAGATATCAGGAGTCATACCGCTGGGGTGTAAGCCACCCAAGCGAGATATGAGGTGCTGTTCCTCCAATTTGCGCTGGGCATCACTCTGACAATGGAGGAGGCCCAGGACAGAGAGGTCAGTGTGGGAGTGGGAGGGAGAGTTAAAGTGCTGAGCCACCGGGAGATCGCGTAGGCCAAGGCGGCCTGAGCGTAGGTGTATAGAAACATGGAAATCTAGAAAATAGGTGCAGGAGTAGGCCATTCGGCCCTTCGAGCCAGCACCGCCATTCCATATGATCGTGGCTGATCATCCAAAATCAGTACCCCGTTCCTGCTTTTTCCCCCACAATCCCTTGTTTCCGTTGGCCCAAAGAGCTAAATCCAACTCTCTCTTGAAAATGTTCACGTATAGCCTTTTATTTCACTGGGTAGCACGCGAAAAAAAAACCCGTTTCATATGTACCTCGGTACGCATGACAATCAGAAACCAAATGAAATAAAGCTGATCACATTTTCTCTCATTCCATGCCCAGCCACTGGAGTCGCTATCTCTCGCCGATTCGAAGTTGAAGACCGAATTGACGATAATAATCAATGCTTTGGGAAGCAACTCGTCATTAACCAAGGTGGACATTAGTGGGAATGGAATGGGAGATATTGGTGCCAAGATGCTGGGAAAAGCACTACAGATTAACACCAAGCTCAGGTAAGAATTACAGACCGCTAATGATTTTTATTCTGGTTATTCCGGTTATATTGCTACGTGGGTTTATCAATTTAGTTTGGTTTATTTAGTTTAGAGATACAGCGCGGAAACAGGCCCTTCGGCCCACCAGGTCCGCGCCGACCGGCGATCCCCGCACACTAACACTGCCCCACACCCACTTGGGAGAATTTTTACATTTACCAAGCCAATTAACCTACATACCCGTACGTCTTTGGAGTGTGGGAGGAAACCGAAGATCTCGGAGAAAACCCACGCAGGTCACGGGGACAACGTACAAACTCCGTACAGACGGCGCCTGTAGTCAGGATCGAACCCTGGTCTCCGGCGCTGCATTCGCTGTAACATAGAAACATAGAAAATAGGTGCAGGAGTAGGCCATTCGGCCCTTCGAGCCTGCACCGCCATTCAATATGATCATGGCTGATCATCCAGCTCAGTAGCCTGTACCTGCCTTCTCTCCATACCCCCTGATCCCTTTAGCAAAAAGGGCCACATCTAACTCCCTCTGAAATATAGCCAATGAACTGGCCTCAACTACCTTCTGTGGCAGAGAATTCCACAGACTCACCACTCTGTGTGAAGAAATGTTTTCTCGTCTCGGTTATAAAAAACTTCCCCCTTATCCTTAAGCTGTGACCCCTGGTTCTGGACTCCCCCAACATCGGGAACAATCTTCCCGCATCTTGCCTCTCCAACCCCTTAAGAATTTTATATGTTTCAATAAGATCCCCCCTCAGTCTTCTAAATTCCAGCGAGTACAAGCCCAGTCTATCCAGTCTTTCCTCATATGAAAGTCCCGCCATCCCAGGGATCAATCTGGTGAACCTTCTCTGTACTCCCTCTAAGGCAAGAATGTCTTTCCTCAGGTTAGGAGACCAAAACTGCACACAATACTCCAGGTGCGGTCTCACCAAGGCCCTGTACAACTGCAGCAGAACCTCCCTGCTCCTAAACTCAAATCCTCTTGCTATGAATGCCAACATACCATTCACTTTCTTCACTGCCTGCTGCACCTGCATGCTTGCTTTCAAAGACTGGTGCACCATGACACCCAGGTCACGTTGCATCTCCCCTTCTCCCAATCGGTCACCATTCAGGTAATACTCTGCTTTCCTGTTCTTGCCGTCAAAGTGGATAACCTCACATTTATCCACATTATATTGCATCTGCCATGCATTTGCCCACTCGCCTAATCTATCCAAGTCACTCTGCAGCCTCCTAGCATCCTCCTCGCAGCTAACACTGCCACCCAGCTTCGTGTCATCCGCAAACTTAGAGATGTTGCATTCAATTCCCTCGTCCAAATCATTAATATACACTGTAAATAACTGGGGTCCCAGCACTGAGCCTTGCGGTACCCCACTAGTCACTGCCTGCCATTCCGAAAAGGACCCGTTTATTCCTACTCTTTGCTTCCTGTCCGCCAACCAATTTTCTATCCACCTCAACACTGAACCCTCAATACCGTGTGCTTTAAGTTTGTACACCAATCTCCTATGTGGGACCTTGTCGAAGGCCTTCTGAAAGTCCAGATATAACACATCGACTGGTTCTCCCTTATCCACTCTACTAGTTACATCCTCGAAAAATTCTATAAGATTCGTCAGACATGATTTGCCTTTGGTAAATCCATGCTGACTTTGTCCGATGATTTCACCACTTTCCAAATGTGATGCTATCACATCTTTAATAACTGACTCTAGCATTTTCCCCACTACCGATGTTAGGCTAACTGGTCTATAATTCCCTGTTTTCTCTCTCCCTCCCTTTTTAAAAAGTGGGGTTACATTAGACAATAGACAATAGACAATAGGTGCGGGAGTAGGCCATTCAGCCCTTCGAGCCAGCACCGCCATTCAATGCGATCATGGCTGATCACTCTCAATCAGTACCCCGTTCCCGCCTTCTCCCCATACCCCCTCACTCCGCTATCCTTAAGAGCTCGATCCAGCTCTCTCTTGAAAGCATCCAACGAACTGGCCTCCACTGCCTTCTGAGGCAGAGAATTCCACACCTTCACCACTCTCTGACTGAAAAAGTTCTTCCTCATCTCCGTTCTAAATGGCCTACCCCTTATTCTTAAACTGTGGCCCCTTGTTCTGGACTCCCCCAACATTGGGAACATGTTTCCTGCCTCTAATGTGTCCAATCCCCTAATTATCTTATATGTTTCAATAAGATCCCCCCTCATCCTTCTAAATTCCAGTGTATACAAGCCTAATTGCTCCAGCCTTTCAACATACGACAGTCCCGCCATTCCGGGAATTAACCTGGTGAACCTACGCTGCACGCCCTCAATAGCAAGAATATCCTTCCTCAAATTTGGAGACCAAAACTGCACACAGTACTCCAGGTGCGGTCTCACCAGGGCCCGGTACAACTGTAGAAGGACCTCTTTGCTCCTATACTCAACTCCTCTTGTTATGAAGGCCAACATTCCATTGGCTTTCTTCACTGCCTGTTGTACCTGCATGCTTCCTTTCAATGACTGATGCATTAGGACACCCAGATCTCATTAAACATCCCCTCTTCCTAACTTGACACCATTCAGATAATAATCTGCCTTTCTATTCTTACTTCCAAAGTGAATAACCTCACACTTATCTACATTAAACTGCATCTGCCATGTATCCGCCCACTCACACAACCTGTCCAAGTCACCCTGCAGCCTTATTGCATCTTCCTCACAATTCACATTACCCCCCAGCTTAGTATCATCTGCAAATTTGCTAATGGTACTTTTAATCCCTTCATCTAAGTCATTAATGTATATCGTAAATAGCTGGGGTCCCAGCACCGAACCTTGCGGTACCCCACTGGTCACTGCCTGCCATTCCGAAAGGGACCCATTTATCCCCACTCTTTGCTTTCTATCTGTCAACCAATTTTCTATCCATGTCAGTACCCTAGCCCCAATACCATGTGCTCTAATTTTGCCCACTAATCTGCTATGTGGGACCTTGTCGAAGGCTTTCTGAAAGTCGAGGTACACCACATCCACTGACTCTCCCCTGTCAATTTTCCTAGTTACATCCTCAAAAAATTCCAGTAGATTTGTCAAGCCTGATTTCCCCTTCGTAAATCCATGCTGACTCGGAATGATCCTGTTACTGCTATCCAAATGCTCAGCAATTTCGTCTTTTATAATTGACTCCAGCATCTTCCCCACCACTGATGTCAGACTAACTGGTCTATAATTACCCGTTTTCTCTCTCCCTCCTTTCTTAAAAAGTGGGATAACATTTGCTATCCTCCAATCCACAGGAACTGATCCTGAATCTATAGAACATTGAAAAATGATCTCCAATGCTTCCACTATTTCTAGAGCCACCTCCTTAAGTACCCTGGGATGCAGACCATCAGGCCCTGGGGATTTATCAGCCTTCAGTCCCATCAGTCTACCCAAAACCATTTCCTGCCTAATGTGGATTTCCTTCAGTTCCTCCATCACCCTAGGTTCTCCGGCCCCTAGAACATTTGGGAGATTGTGTGTATCTTCCTCAGTGAAGACAGATCCAAAGTAACGGTTTAACTCGTCTGCCATTTCTTTGTTCCCCATAATAAATTCCCCTGCTTCTGTCTTCAAGGGACCCACATTTGCCTTGACTATTTTTTTCCTCTTCACGTACCTAAAAAAACTTTTGCTATCCTCCTTTATATTATTAGCTAGTTTACCCTCGTACCTCATCTTTTCTCCCCGTATTGCCTTTTTAGTTAACTTTTGTTGCTCTTTAAAAGAGTCCCAATCCTCTGTCTTCCCACTCTTCTTTGCTATGTTATACTTCCTCTCCTTAATTTTTATGCTGTCCTTGATTTCCCTTGTCAGCCACAGGTGTCTCTTACTCCCCTTAGAGTCTTTCCGCCTCTTTGGGATAAATTGTTCCTGCAACCTCTGCATTATTCCCAGGAATACCTGCCATTGCTGTTCTACCGTCTTCCCTGCTAGGGCCTCCTTCCAGTCAATTATGGCCAGCTCCTGCCTCATGCCTCTGTAATCCCCTTTGCTATACTGTAATACTGACACTTCCGATTTTCCCTTCTGCCTTTCCATTGGCTACCCTCCAGTCCTCAGGAACTACTCCAGAATTTAAGGGTTTTGAAAAATTATCACTAATGCATCCACTATTTCTGAGGCTACTTCCTTAAGCACTCTGGGATGCAGCCTATCTGGCCCTGGGGATTTATCTGCCTTTAATCCATATAATTTACCTAACACCACTTCCCGACTAACCTGGATTTCCCTCAGTTCCTCCATCTCATTAGACCCCCGGTCCCCCGCTATTTCCGGCAGACGGTTTATGTCTTCCTTAGTGAAGACAGAACCAAAGTATTTGTTCAATTGGTCTGCCATCTCCTTGTTCCCTATGATCAATTCACCTGTTTCCGACTGCAAGGGACCTACATTTGTCTTAACTAATCTTTTTCTCTTGACATATCTATAAAAGCTTTTGCAGTCAGTTTTCAATGTTCCTTGCCAGTTTTCCCTCATAAACTATTTTCCCTTTCCTAATTAAGCCCTTTGTCCTCCTCTGCTGGACTCTGAATTTCTCCCAGTCCTCTGGTATGCTACTTTTTCTGGCTAATCTGTATGCTTCATCTTTTGTTTTAATACTATCCTTGATTTCCCTTGTTAGCCACGGATGCACTACCTTTCCTGGTTTGTTCTTTTGCCAAACTGGGATGAACACTTGTTGTAGTTCATCCATGCGACCTTTAAATGCCTTCCATTGCATGTCCACTGTCAACCCTTTCAGCATCAATCGCCAGTCTATCTTGGACAATTCACGCCTCATACCCTCAAAGTTACCTTTCTTTAAGTTCAGAACACTTGTTTCTGTATTGACTTTGTCACTCTCCATCCTAATGAAGAACTCTACCATATTATGATCACTCTTGCCCAAGGGGCCTCGCACAACAAGACTGCTAACTAACCCTTCCTCATTACTCAATACCCAGTCTAGAATGGCCTGTTCTCTCGTTGGTTCCTCGACATGTTGGTTTAGAAAACCATCTCTCAAACATTCCAAGAAATCCTCTTCCTCAGCACCCCTGCCAGTTTGGTTCACCCAATCTATATGTAGATTGAAGTCACCCATTATAACTGCTGCACCTTTAGTGCACGCATTTCTAATTTCCTGCTTGATGCCATCCCCAACCTCACTACTGCTGTTAGGTGGCCTGTACACAACTCCCACTAGCGTTTTCTGCCCCTTAGTGTTTCGTAGCTCTACCCATATCGATTCCACTTCCTCCAAGCTAATGTCCTTCCTTTCCACTGCTTTAATCTCCTCTCTAACCAGTAACGCTACCCCACCTCCTTTTCCTTTCTGTCTATTCCGCCTGAATATAGAATATCCCTGGATGTTGAGCTCCCAGCCTTGGTCACCCTGGAGCCATGTCTCCGTAATCCCAACTATATCATAATCATTAATAACTATCTCCACATTTAATTCATCCACCTTATTACGTATACTCCTTGCATTGAGACACAAAGCCTTCAGGCTTGTTTTTACAACTCTCTTACCCCTTATACAATTATGTTGAAACTCTGACTAGCACGTGGCACTGGTAGTAATCCAGAGATTATTACCTTTGAGGTCCTACTTTTAAGTTTATCTCCTAGCTCTCTAAATTCACCTTGTAGGACCTCATCCCGTTTTTTACCTAAATAGTTGGTGCCAATGTGCACCACGACAACTGGCTGCTCACCCTCCCCCTCCAGAATGTCCTGCAGCCGCTCAGAGATATCCCTGACCCTTGCACCAGGGAGGCAACATACCATCCTGGAGTCTCGTTTGCGGCCGCAGAAACGCCTATCTATTCCCCTTACAATTGAATCCCCTATCACTATAGCCCTTCCACTCTTTTTCCTCCCCTCTTTTGCCGCAGAGCCACCCACGGTGCCATGAACTTGGCTGCTGCTGCCTTCCCCTGATGAGGCATCTCCCCCAACAGTATCCAAAATGGCATATCTGTTTAGGAGGGAGATGACTGCAGGGGACTCCTGCATTACCTGCCTACTGCTACGCTGGCTAGTGGCCACCCGTTTCCTTTCTGTCCGCTTATCTTTTACCTGTGGTGTGGCCAACTCACTATACGTGCTATTCACGACCTTCTCAGCATCGTGGATGCTCCAGAATGAGTCCAACCGCAGCTCCAACCGTTCAATGCGGTTTGCCAGGAGCTGCAGCTGGACACACTTCCTGCACATGTAGTCATCAGGGACACCAACAATATCCCTGATCTCCCACATGTTGCAGGATGAGCAATCCACGGGGCCGATCTCATCTGACATGTCTTACCCCCAAATTAAATCAAATCCCTCTTAATCCTTTAAACTGTACCTTTACTAAAAAGCACTGAACCCTTAACTCACCGAACCCTTAACTCACCGAACCCTGAACTCACCGAACCCTTAACTCACCGAACCCTTAACTCACCGAACCCTTAACTCACCGAACCCTGAACTCACCGAACCCTTAACTCACCGAACCCTTAACTCACTGAACCCTTAACTCACTGAACCCTTAACTCACGGAACCCTTAACTCACCGAACCCTTAACTCACTGAACCCTTAACTCACTGAACCCTTAACTCACTGAATCCTTAACTCACCGAACCCTTAACTCACTGAACCCTTAACTCACTGAACCCTTAACTCACCGAACCCTTAACTCACTGAACCCTTAACTAAAAGTACGAACAAAAAGCAGAAATACAACCCCGGGGTTACGCCCAATCAGCTGCTTCCTCTAGTCCGCTTCCAACAATCAGCGGTTTCCTCCAGAACACTTCTTTTAAAGTGTGTGGGAACGTTTTTATCTCCAACCGCTCCTGGGCCCCGCCCGGACACTGCTCCAACCGCCTCCAACCGCTCCTGGGCCCCGCCCGGACACTGCTCCAACCGCCTCCAACCGCTCCTGGGCCCCGCCCGGACACTGCTCCAACCGCCTCCAACCGCTCCTGGGCCCCGCCCGGACGCTGCTCCAACCGCCTCCAACCGCTCCTGGGCCCCGCCCGGACACTGCTCCAACCGCCTCCAACCGCTCCTGGGCCCCGCCCGGACGCTGCTCCAACCGCCTCCAACCGCTCCTGGGCCCCGCCCGGACACTGCTCCAACCGCCTCCAACCGCTCCTGGGCCCCGCCCGGACGCTGCTCCAACCGCCTCCAACCGCTCCTGGGCCCCGCCCGAACACTGCTCCAACCGCCTCCAACCGATCCTGGGCCTCGCCCGGACACTGCTCCAACCGCCTCCAACCGCTCCTGGGCCCCGCCCGGACGCTGCTCCAACCGCCTCCAACCGCTCCTGGGCCCCGCCAGGACACTGCTCCAACCGCCTCCAACCGCTCCTGGGCCCCGCCCGGACACTGCTCCAACCGCCTCCAACTGCTCCTGGGCCCCGCCCGGACGCTGCTCCAACCGCCTCCAACCGCTCCTGGGCCCCGCCCGGACACTGCTCCAACCGCTCCTGGGCCTCTGTGTGAACAAGCCCCGCGCTGGGTTTTTAAACCTACTGCCCGGACGCTGCTCCAACCGCCTCCAACCGCTTCTGGGCCTCTCCAGAAGGCAGCAACTCTACCGCTGCGCCACCATGATCGCCTTTAGTTTATAGATACAGATACAGATGAGCTGTGCCGAACATTGAGACCAAAACATTCAAGCCTTGAATCTAGCCGAGCCAACATTGTACTCGACAAACCAAAATAGTTTTGTTTAATTTAGAGATACAGCGCAGAAACGGCCCTTCGGCCCACCGAGTCTGTGCCGACCAGCCATCCCCGCACATTAACACTAGTCTACACACACTATTTTACACATACACCAAGCCAATTAACCTACAAGCCTGTATGTCTTTGGGGTGTGGGAGGAAACCGGAGATCCTGGAGGAAACCCACGCAGGTCACGGGGACAACGTACAAACTCCGTACGGACAGCACCCGTAGTCGGGATCGAACCCGGGTCTCCGGCGCTGTGAGGCAGCAGCTGTACCCTGATGCCACCATGCTGCCCTTATTATAAGAGTTACTTCTTAATTTGCTAACCTTGTGGAGTATTCGCGTAACAAGGAGAGAAATGAAGGCGAGTTTATTGCGGGCGGCACGGTGGCGCAGCGGGAGAGTTGCTGCCTTAGATTGCTTGCAGCGCCAGAGACCCCGGTTCGATCCTGACTACGGGCGCCGTCTGTACGGAGTTTGTACGCTCTCCCCGTGACCTGCGTGGGTTTTCTCCGGGTTCTCCGGTTTCCTCCCACACTCCAAAGACGTGCAGGTTTGAAGGTTAATTGGTATTTGTGCATTGTAAATTGTCCCTAGTGTGTGTCGGATAGTGTTAGTGTGTGGGGGTCGCTGGTCGGCACGGACTCGGTGGGCCGAAGGGCCTGTTTCTGTGATGTATCTTTAAAGTCTGTTGTAAAGTGCTGTGAAAACCTTGCTTGCAGCTGCATCAGGGGCTTCTAGACTCAGACAACACACGGAACATAATTTAGTTTTTTAGTTTAGTTTCGAGATACAGCGCGGGAACAGGCCCTTCAGCCCACCGAGTCCATGCCGACCAGTGATCCCCGCACACCAACACTATCCTCCACATGCTAGGGAACATTTCACAATTTTACCAAAGCCAATTAATCTACAAACCTTTGGAGTGTGGGAGGAAATTGAAGATCTCGGAAAAAACCCACGCCGGTCACGGGGAGAACGTACAAACTCCGTACAGACAGCACCCGTAGTCAGGATCGAACCTGAGTCTCTGGTGCTGTAAGCGCTGTAAAGCACCAATGCAGGAGAGGTTTGGGCCCAACGGTTCCACTTGGTCTAGTTATACATAAATTGTACACTACAACCAAAATGAAGGAGCCGAAAGAAAAAAACTGTCTGAGGAAGGGTCTCGACCCGAAACGTCACCCACTTCTCTAAGAATGTAAGTTGAAGCTAAAGTTTGTAAATTGTTCCTAGTGTTTGGGACAGCGCTAGTGTACGGGGCGATCGCTGGCCGGCGCGGACCCGGAGGGCCGAAGGGCTTGTTTCCGCGCTGTATCTTTAAAGTAAAGTCTTATGGTAAAGTCCCAGAGCATCAATAGACAATAGACAATAGGTGCAGGAGGAGGCCATTCGGCCCTTCGAGCCAGCACCACCATTCAATGTGATCATGGCTGATCATTCTCAATCAGTACCCCGTTCCTGCCTTCTCCCCATACCCCCTGACTCCGCTATCCTTAAGAGCTCTATCTAGCTCTCTCTTAAATGCATTCAGAGAATTGGCCTCCACTGCCTTCTGAGGCAGAGAATTCCACAGATTCACAACTCTCTGACTGAAAAAGTTTTTCCTCATCTCAGTTCTAAATGGCCTACCCCTTATTCTTAAACTGTGGCCCCTTGTTCTGGACTCCCCCAACATTGGGAACATGTTTCCTGCCTCTAACGTGTCCAACCCCTTAATAATCTTATACGTTTCGATAAGATCCCCTCTCATCCTTCTAAATTCCAGTGTATACAAGCCTAGTCGCTCCAGTCTTTCAACATACGACGGTCCCGCCATTCCGGGAATTAACCTAGTAAACCTACGCTGCACGCCCTCAATAGCAAGAATCTATCTTCAAACTATACGAATCAGCTTGTAAATGAGCTCGGAGATTGTGCAGTGATTTTCCAGCAGGAGCAGCTAAATCAAGGGTTAGAGTGAAGCATGAGAGAGGATTGTAATGTTCAGCTGTGAATGTCACGGGTTATTTGAGTCTCACCAAGGGACATTGGATGAAGCTAATTAAAATCGCGGCTGATGTAGTTTAAACAGCTACCATTTTCAGACTGATGCTCTGGGACTTTACCATAAGACTTTACTTTAAAGATACAGCGCGGAAACAAGCTCTTCGGCCCTCCGAGTCCACGCCGGCCAGCGATCGCCCCGTACACTAGCGCTGTCCCAAACACTAGGAACAATGTACAAACTTTAGCTTCAACACACATTCTTAGAAAACACAGAAAATAGGTGCAGGAGAAGGCCAATCGGCCCTTCGAGCCAGCACCGCCATTCAATACGATCATGGCTGATCATCCACGATCAGGACCCCGTTCCTGCTTTTTCCCCATATCCCTTGATTCCTTTAGCCCAAAGAGCTAAATCCAACTCTCTCTTGAAAACATCCAGTGAATCGGCCTCCACTGCCTTCTGTGGTGGAGAATTCCACAGATTCACAACTCTCTGGGTGAAAAGGTTTTTCCTCATCTCAATAGACAATAGACAATAGGTGCAGGAGTAGGCCATTTGGCCCTTCGAGCCAGTACCGCCATTCAATGTGATCTCAGTCCTAAATGGCCTGCCTACCCCTTATTCTTAAATTCAACTTACAATCTTTTGGCTTGCAATCTTCAGCTTTAGTTTAGTTTGGAGATACAGCACGGAACTAGGCCCTTCGACCCACAGAGTCCGTGATGACCAGCGATCACCTCATACACGAGCACTATCCTACACACCAGGGACGATTTACAATCTTTAGCCTCAGCTTATAATCTTTAGCTCACAATCATTAGCTTTAGTTTAGAGATACAGCGCAGAAACCGCGGCCCACCGCATCCGCGCCGACCAGCGGTCACACCGTACACTATCACCACCCTACACACCAGGGCCAATATACAATCTTTACCTTCAGCTTACAATCTTTAGCTTTAGACAATAGACAATGGATAATAGACAATAGGTGCAGGAGTAGGCCATTCAGCCCTTCGAGCCAGCACCGCCATTCAATGTGATCATGGCTGATCATTCTCAATCAGTACCCCGTTCCTGCCTTCTCCCCATACCCCCTGATTCCGCTATCCCTAAGAGCTCTATCTAGCTCTCTGTTGAAAGCATCCAGAGAATTGGCCTCCACTGCCTTCTGAGGCAGAGAATTCCACACATTCACAACTCTCTGACTGAAAAAGTTTTTCCTCATCTCAGTTCTAAATGGCCTACCCCTTATTCTTAAACTGTGGCCCCTTGTTCTGGACTCCCCCAACATTGGGAACATGTTTCCTGCCTCTAACGTGTCCAACCCCTTAATAATCTTATACGTTTCGATAAGATCTCCTCTCATCCTTCTAAATTCCAGTGTATACAAGCCTATAAACTTAGCTTTAGTTAAGTTTAGAGATACAGTGCGGAAACAAGCCCTTCGGCCCACCGAGTCCGCACTGACCGGCGATCCCCCCCTGCGCACTAACACGATCCTACACATACAAGGGACAATTTACAATGTTTGCAGAAGCCAGTGAACCTGCAATGCTGCACGTCTTTGGAGCGTGGGAGGAAACCGGAGCACCCGGAGAAAACTCACAGGGCCGCAGGGAGAAGGTGCAAACTCTGTGCAGGCAGCACCCGTAGTCGGGATGGAACCTGGGTCTCTGGCGCTGTGAGGCGCAACTCTACCGCTGCGCCACCGTGGCCGCCCCACACTGGGGCCACTCTCAGGTAGAGGGGAGACTTGGTAGAAGTACACCGAGCTCACGATGCAGCTCTATCGGACTTTGTTTAGGCTGCAGTCATAGTCATAGACAATAGACAATAGACAATAGGTGCAGGAGGACCCTTTAGTCTTGGCAACACCCTCTAGTCTTGGCAACATCCGCGTAAATCTTTTCTGAACCCTTTCGAGCTCGACGATATCTTTCCTGTAACGCGGTGCCCAGAGCTGAGCGCTTTAGAATATTCTAAGGTTGGAGCATTGCGTGCATTTGGCGCTGCGGCAAGATTCTATGAGCTGCCCGTGTACCGAAGCGTTTCACTGAAATGTCGTTGTCTCTCTTTCTCAACAGGACGGTAATCTGGGACAAGAACAATATTTCCGCGCAGGGCTTCCAGGACATAGCCGTAGCTTTGGAAAAGTAGGTGGCACAGGCAGATTCTTGTTCCTTCAGAGCCGTGAGCAAGTACATGAGTGTGACTGGTCTGGTGACAGTGCATCCATCCCTGAAGCCACAATGTTGAGTCAGTGTCGGCTCCCATCGGTCCCGAACCCCCACTTACTTCCCAAAAGTATCTCGGTGGGGGAGGGTGACACTGTATCTCGGTGGGGGAGGGTGACACCGAGAAAATGGGGGGGGTGGGGGGGGGGGAGCACGGCAGGGTGGGTCATAAATGACAATAGACAATAGGTGCAGGAGGAGGCCATTCGGCCCTTCAGCCAGCACCGCCATTCAATGTGATCATGGCCGATCATCCTCAATCAGTACCCCGTTCCTGCCTTCTCCCCATACCCCCTGACTCCGCTATCCTTAAGAGCTCTATCTAGTTCTCTCTTGAATGCATTCAGAGAATTGGCCTCCACTGCCTTCTGAGGCAGAGAATTCCACAGATTCACAACTCTCTGACTGAAAAAGTTTTTCCTCATCTCAGTTCTAAATGGCCTACCCCTTATTCTTAAACTGTGGCCCCTGGTTCTGGTCTCCCCCAACATTGGGAACAATGATAGGAGCAGAATTAGGCCATCGGCCCGTCGAGTCTACTCCGCCATTCAATCGTGGCTGGTTCATCTCTCCCTCCTCATTCCCATTCTCCTGCCTTCTCCCCGTAACCTCGGTGACACCTGTACTCCACACACTCCACACATCCAAATATGAGCCCAGGAGGGAGATTCTCTGTCAAAGGGAACGTGAAGACCCATGATGGCCATTTTACGAAGATTCATAGAGTGATACAGTGAGGAAACAGGCCCTTCGGCCCAACTCGCCGCTGTAGTCCCGGACAGTGTAGGCCCGGACACTGTAGGCCCGGGGGCCACTGTAGTCCCGGACAGTGTAGGCCCGGACACTGTAGCCCGGGGCCGCTGTAGTCCCGGACAGTGTAGGCCAGGACACTGTAGGCCCGGGGGCCACTGTAGTCCCGGACAGTGTAGGCCCGGACACTGTAGCCCGGGGCCGCTGTAGTCCCGGACAGTGTAGGCCCGGACGGTGTAAGGCCCGGACACTGTAGGCCCGGGGGCCGCTGTAGTCCCGGACATTGTAGGCCAGGACACTGTAGGCCCGGGGGCCACTGTAGGCCCGGGTGCCGCTGTAGTCCCGGACAGTGTAGGCCCGGACACTGTAGCCCGGGGGCCGCTGTAGTCCCGGACAGTGTCGGCCCGGACGGTGTAGGCCCTGACAATGTAGGCCCGGAAGCCTGGGCACCGCCTAACAGAGGTTGCATAGCAACCCGCCTCCCGGCCCGGGCGGCCACCATTAGTGAGGCGGGAGCACATGGCCGCTGGCTGGGTGAGGTTACATGGGGCGCAGGGCGGCGAAGTCACCCTTTGTCCCATATTTGGGAGTGAGGAAGTTGGCAACCCCACATCCTCCAACATATGCTGCCTTGTCTCTTGGAACCCTTGTATATTTGTGGGACTGAAAGCAACATAGATAGGTGAGTGGAAGATGGACACAAAATGCCGGAGTAAATCAGCAGGACAGGCAGCATCTCTGGAGAGAAGGACTGGGTGGCGTTTCGGACGAGACCTTTCTTCAGACTGATGTCAGGGAAAAGGGACTCCCTATTAAATCTTTTCCCCTTCACCTTAAACCTATGTCCCCTGGTTGTCGATTCCCCTACTCTGGGCAAGAGATTCTGTGCGTCTACCAGTCCTCATGTGACATGTTAATTTTAGCTGCTGTAATTCTTCCGTGTCTGTTACCTGGGTTAGTGACATCATAAATTCACAGGTTCCTAAGTGATAGGAGCAGAATCAGGCCATTCAGCCCATCAAGCCTACTATGCGATACAATCGTGGCTGATCTATCTCTCCCTCCTAACCCCATTCTCCCTCCTAACCCCATTCCCCAAAGGGCCGAATGGCCTACTCCTGCACCTATTGTCTGTTGTCTGCAGTCTAATCAAAATAAGCGGTAATTGATATTAACCTGGTGTTCCTTCTTTGCAGGAATTATACCCTGAGGTTCATGCCTATTCCTGTCAATGATGCTTCACAGGCATTGAAGGCTAATCCAGAAAAAACAGAGGAAGCCCTGCAGAAGGTAAACTTGTTCTCCTGCTGTTTCAATAGATAATCGACAATAGGTGCAGGAGTAGGCCATTCGGCCCTTCGAGCTAGCACCACCATTCAATGTGATCATGGCTGATCATTCTCAATCAGTACCCCGTTCCTGCCTTCTCCCCATACCCCCTGACCCCACTATCCTTAAAAGCTCTATCTAGCTCTCTCTTGAATGCATTCAGAGAATTGGCCTCCACTGCCTTTTGAGGCAGCGAATTCCACAGATTTACAACTCTCTGACTGAAAAAGTTTTTCCTCATCTCCGTTCTAAATGGCCTACCCCTTAGGGTGAGAAGGCAGGCACAGGTTACTCATTGTAGATGATCAGCCATGATCGCAATGAATGGTGGTGCTGGCTCGATGGGCCAAATGGCCTCCTCCTGAACCTATTTTCTATGTTTCTCCCATAACCTCTAACACCCTTCAACGGCAAAGAATTCCACAGATTCACCACCCTCTGACTAAAGAAATGTATCCTCATCTCCTTCCTAAAGGAACATCCTTTAATTCTGAGGCTGTGACCTCTAGTCCTAGGCTTTCCTACTAGCGGAAACATTCTCTCCACATCTACTCTATCCAAGCCTTTCGTTATTCTGTATGTTTCAATGAGGTCCCCCCCTCATTCTTCTAAACTCCACCGAGTCAACAACAACCAGCGATCCCTGCAAAGTGACACTATCCTACACACACGAGGGACAATTTACAATTATACCAAGCCAATTAACCTACAAAACTGCACGTCTTTGGAATATGGGATCGAACCCGGGCCTCTGGCGCAGCAAGGCAGTAGCTTAGTTGAGTTTAGTTTAGAGATACAGCGCGGAAACAGGCCCTTCGGCCCACCGGGTCAGCGCCGACCAGCGATCCCCGCACACTAACACTATCCTACACCCACTAAGGACAATGTTCACATTTACCAAGCCAATTAACCTACAAACCTGTACGTCTTTGGAGCGTGGGTGGAAACCAAAGATCTCGGAGAAAACCCACGCAGGTCACGGGGAGAACGTGCAAACTCCGTACAGACAGCGCCCGTAGTCAGGATGGAACCCGGGTCTCCGGCGCTGCATTCGCTGTGAGGCAGCAACTCTACCGCTGCGCCACCGTGCCGCTCTAAATGTCTTTTGTCGTAAACAATATTAACATGTAATGGCCCGAAATATACGGTTAGACTCCGCCCACCCACACTCACCATTCACCATGCTTGGGCAGCACGGTGGCGCAGCGGTAGTGTTGCTGCCTCACAGCGCCGGAGACCCGGGTTCGATCCTGACTACAGGCGCTGTCTGTACGGAGTTTGTACGTTCTCCCCGTGACCTGCGTGGGTTTTCCCCCGGGTGCTCTGGTTACCTACCACACTCCAAAGTCGTGCAGGTTTGTAGATTAATTGGCTTTGGAAAATTTTTTTTATAAATTGTCCCTAGTGTTGGTGTGTGTGTGGGGATCGCCGTCGGTGCGGACTCGGTGGGCCGAAGGGCCTGCGCTTTCTCTCTAAACTAAAACTGAACTAAACCCACAGTTCCTTGGTTCTAAATGCAGTGCTGTGTTGTTTTTCCGTCTTCACTACAGATCGAGAATTATCTTCTGCGGAATCATGAGACAAGGAAGTACCTGCAGGAACAGGCTTACCGGCTACAACAAGGCATTGTCACCAGTACCACCCAACAGGTATGAAATGCAGTCACACCTGAAACCATCCCTCAGGCCGAGCTTACAAACGTTACACTTTACAGATACAGAGATACATGTTTTCAAGAGAGAGTTAGATTTAGCTCTCGGGGCGAACAGAATCAAGGGATATGGGGGGAAAAAGCAGGAACGGGGTACTGATTTTAGATGGTCAGCCATGATCATATTGAATGACGGTGCTGGCTTGAAGGGCCGAATGGCCTACTCCTGCACCTATTTTCTATGTTTATGTTTTTACAGCGCAGAAGCAAGCCCTTTGGCCCACCGAGCCCGCACCAAAACCGGCGATCACCCCGCACACTGGCACTATCCTACACAGTTTCGGGTCTGAACCCATCTTTAGTTTAGTTTAGAAGTACACCGTGGAAACAGGCCCTATGTTTCTACAGCGCGGAAGCAAGCCCTTTGGCCCACCGAGTGGTCCACGCTGACCAGCGGTCACCCGGTACACTAGCACTATCCTACACACACGAGGGACAATTTACAATCTTTACCGAAGCCAATTAACCTGCAGACCTGCATCTCTTTGGAGTGTGGGAGGAAACCGGAGCACCCGGAGAAAACCCACCCAGGTCACAGACAGTGTAGGTCCGGACAGTGTAGGCCCGGACAGTGTAGGCCCGGACACTATAGGCCCGGACTGCGTAGGCCCGGACAGCGTAGGTCCGAACAGTGTAGGTGCGGGCAGTATAGGTCCGGACAGTGTAGGCCCGGACACTGTAGGCCTGAACACTGTAGGCCCAGACACTGTACGTCTGGACAGCATAGGTCCGGACAGTGTAGGCCCGGACACTACGTCCGGACAGTGTAGGTCCAGACAGTGTAGGCCCGGACACTATGTCCGGACAGTGTAGGCCCGGATAGTGTACGTTCGGACAGTGTTGGCCCGGACAGTGGAGGCCCGGACAGTGTAGGACCAGACAGCGTAGGTCCGGACAGCGAAGGTCCGGACAGCGTAGGTACGGACAGTGTAGGCCCGGACAGCATAGGTACGGACAGCGTAGGTCCGAACAGTGTAGGTATGAACAGCGTAGGCCCGGACACTGTAGGCCCGGACAGTGTAGGTCCAGAGGCCCGGGCGCTGCCTAACGGAGGTTGCGTAGCAACCCGCCTCCCGACCCGGACGGCCGCCATTGGTGGAGCGGGAGCACGTGGCTGCTGGCTGGGTGAGGTCACGTGGGGCACGGGGTGGTGACGTCACCTTGTCACTCATTTGGGAGTGAGATAGACAATAGACAATAGGTGCAGGAGGAGGCCATTCGGCCCTTCGAGCCTGTACGCACCGCCATTCAATGTGATCATGGCTGATCATTCTCAATCAGTACCCCGTTCCTGCCTTCTCCCCATACCCCCTGACTCCGCCATCCTTAAGAGCTCTATCTAGCTCTCTCTTGAATGCATTCAGAGGATCGGCCTCCACTGCCTTCTGAGGCAGAGAATTGCACAGATTCACAACTCTCTGACTGAAAAAGTTTTTCCTCATCTCCGTTCTAAATGGCCTACCCCTTATTCTTAAACTGTGGCCCCTGGTTCTGGACTCCCCCAACATTGGGAACATGTTTCCTGCCTCTAACGTGTCCAACCCCTTAATAATCTTATACGTTTCGATAAGATCTCCTCTCATCCTTCTAAATTCCAGTTTATACAAGCCCAGTCGCTCCAGTCTTTCAACATATGACAGTCCCGCCATTCCGGGAATTAACCTAGTGAACCTAGGTTGATTGGCTTCTGTGAATTGTTCCTCATTTGCGCGGTAGAACTAGTGTATGGGGTGATAGCCGATCTGCCTGGGCCAAAGGCCAAAGGGACATCCATGATGTCTCTTATTAAAAAAATGTCTTCAGGTCCAGAAGAAGGATCTCGATCTGAAACGTCACCCATTCCCTCCCTCCGGAAATGCTGCCTGTCCCACTGAGTTACCCCAGCATTATGTGTCGATCTAACGCAAGTGAAAGGACTTCTACTTGATTAAACCCTTGACGAGCTGGTTTGATGTGCCAATCTTGATGTTCTGAACACAGCCTTGAACCCAGGATTGTCGCAGCCCAGACCGTCACACACAAGCCAACCTCCCTTCCATTGACTCCATCTACACCTCACGCTGCCTCGGCAAGGCCAGCAGCGTAATCAAGGACCAGTCTCACCCCGGCCACTCCCTCTTCTCCCCTCTCCCATCGGGCAAGAGGTACAGAAGTGCGAAAACGCACAGGTCCAGATACAGGGACAGTTTCTTCCCAGCTGTTATCGGGCAACTGAACCATCCTGGGTTCTTAGTGGGACAGTCTAGGGCTAGAGGTCACAGCCTCAGAATTAAAGGACGTTCTTTTAGGAAGGGGATGAGGAGGAATTTCTTTAGTCGAGGATGGTGAATCTGTGGAATTCACTGCCACAGAAGGCTGTGGAGACAAAGTCAGTGGACTTACAGTATTTAAGGCAGAGAATGATAGGTTCTTGATTAATACGGGTGTCAGAGGTTATGGGGAGAAGGCAGGAGAAAGTAGTTAGGAGGGAGAGATAGATCAGCCATGTGGAGTAGACTTGATGGGCCGAATGGCCTAATTGTACTCCTATCACTTATGACCTGATGATCCTACCACAACCAGAGAGCAGTACTGAACTACTATCTAGTATAAGAAGATAACTGCAGATGCTGGTACAAATCGAAGGTATTTATTCACAAAATGCTGGAGTAACTCAGCAGGTCAGGCAGCATGAAGATAACTGCAGATGCTGAACTACTATCTACCTCTTTGGTGGTACCCTCGGACTATCCTTGATGGGACTTTGCTGGCTTTGCCTTGCACTAAACGTTATCCCCTGATCACGTATCTACACACTGTAAACGGCTCGATTGTAATCATGCATTGTCTTTCCGCTGACTGGTCAGCACGCAACAAAAAGCTTTTCGCTGTACCTCGGTACAGATGACAATCAACGAAACTGAACTGAACTGACCCTGTTCTTTGCCAACAGATGATTGACCGGATGTGCGTGAAAGTGCAGGACCATCTGAACTCGCTTAGAAACGCAGCGGGAGACGGTGTGCAGGAGGACGTGAGGCTGGCAGAGAATTTCATGAGGGACGCCAGAAACTCCAAAACAGTGAGGCATCAAATTGTTTCCAAGCTAAGCGTGTTTACGAACATATTTTGCTCTAATGGTTATAGAGTCATAGAGTGATACAGCGTGGAAACAGGGCCTTCAGCCCAGCTGGCCCACAAAGACCAACACGTCCCATCCACACTAGCCCCACCTACCTGTGTGTTGGCCCATATCCCTCTGAGCCTGTCCTATCCATGCACCTTTTAGTTTAGTTTAGTTTAGAGACACCCTTAGGCCCACCGGGTCCGCGCCGACCAACGATCCCCGCACATTAACACTGTCCTGCACACACTAGGGACAATTTTTATATTTACACCAAGCCGATTAACCTACATACCTGCACGACTTTGGAGTGTGGGAGGAAACCGAAGATTTCGGCGAAACCCCACGCAGGTCACGGGGAGAACGTACAAACTCCCTACACAGTCCCCATAATCGGGATCGAACCTGAGTCTCCGGCGCTGCATTCGCTGTAAGGCAGCAACTCTACCGCTGCGCCACCGTGCCGCCCTGTCCAAATGTTTCTTCGATATTTGGGCGGCACGGTGGCGCAGCGGTAGAGTTGCTGCCTTACAGCGAATGCAGCGCCGGAGACTCGGGTACGATCCTGACTACGGGCGCCGTCTGTACGGAGTTTGTACGTTCTCCCGGTGACCTGCGTGGGTTTTCTCCGAGATCTTCGGTTTCCTCCCACACTCCAAAGATGTGCAGGTATGTAGGTTAATTGGCTGGGCAAATGTAAAAATTGTCCCTAGTGGGTGCAGGATAGTGTTAATGTGCGGGGATCGCTGGGCGGCGCGGACCCGGTGGGCCGAAGGGCCTGTTTCCACGCTGTATCTCTAAATCTAAATCAAAAATAAAAATATTAATGCAAAAGATATTAATGCACAAAATATCTGCGTCATGTCGTTCAAAATGGCGATCCTGACAAGACAAGGCGAGGAAGGCATTTTTCTGGATCAACAGAGGTTAAAAAGCAGGGAAGGTACTTACACAGTGACCAAGCTAAGGAAAGCAGTAGAGGGGGAAAGAATGGGAAATATCAGTGCAAAAGCTGGAATTGGCAAAAGCATCACAGCACAGTGAACTCAGCAACCTTGCTCTTTGTATCACGTTAGTCATAGAGTCATAGAGTGATACAGGAGTGAAAAGCAGGCAATTCGACCCAACTTGCCCACACCGGCCATCTTTTCCCATCTACACTAGTCATAGAGTGATACAGCGTGGAAACAGGCCCATCGGCCCAACTTGCCCACACCGGCCAACATGCCCCACTTACACTAGTCATAGAGTGATACAGCGTGGAAACAGGCCCATCGGCCCAACTTGCCCACACTGGCCAACATGCCCCACTTACACTAGTCATAGAGTGATACAGCGTGGAAACAGGCCCATCGGCCCAATTTGCCCACACTGGCCAACATGCCCCACCTACACTAGTCATAGAGTGATACAGCATGGAAACAGGCCCAACGGCCCAACTTGCCCACACCGGCCAACATGCCCCACCTACACTAGTCCCACCTGCCTGCATTGAGCCTATATCCCTCTAAACCTGTCCTATCCACATACCTGTCTAAATGTTTCTTAAACGATGCGATAGTCCCAGCCTCAACTACCTCCTCCGGCAGCTCGTTTCACACACCCACCACCCTTTGTGTGAAAAAGTTTCCCCTCAGGTTCCCCCTCACCTTAAACCTATGCCCTCAGGTTCTCGATTCCCCTACACTGGGCAAAAGCCTGTTCGTTTGCCCAATCTATAATTTTGTACACTGCTATAAGATCCCCCCTCGTCACCCTGCGCTCCAAGGAATAGAGTCCCAGCCTGCTTAAACTCTCCCTTGGTCTCAGTCCCTCTAGTCCTGGCAACATCATGTAAATCTTCTCTGCACCCTTTCAAGCTTGACAACATCTCTCCTGTAACATGGTGCCCAGAACTGAACCCAATATTCTAAATGCGGTCTCACCAACTACTTATATAACTGCAACATGACCTCTCCACTTCTATACAATGCCTGTCGATAGTTGAGTCAGAGGGTGGTGAATCTGTGGAATTCTTTGCCACAGACGGCCAAGTCAATGGATACTCTTAAGGCGGAGATTGACAGATTTGTGATTAGTGCGGGTGTCAGAGGCTCTGGGGAGAATGGGGTCAGGAGGGAGAGATAGATCAGCCGTGATTGAATGGCGGAGTAGACACGATGGGCCGAATGGCCTAATTCTGGCTCCTAGAACTCATGAACATGACCTCCCAACTTCTATACTCAATACCTGTGGACAGATGAGCAAATTGAGATGTTGCTTGATCAAACGTTTTATTAGTGTGGTATTGCTCACAGGTGCAGCATTAGCGAAGGGGTAACTAACTGTGTGGGAAGGAACTGCAGATGCTGGTGTAAACCGAAGACAGACACAAAATGCCGGAGTAACTCAGCGGGGACAGGCAGCATCTCTGGAGAGAAGGAACGGGCGACGTTTCGGGTCGAGACCCTTCGTCAGACCGAGGAGATGCTGCCTGTCCCGCTGAGTTACTCCGCCATTTTGAGCTCTGTCTATTCCAGTGACATTGGTTGCTTTGGCTTTCAGCTTCTGCCCAATCTTTACCACCTGCGAGGAGCTTCTTGGACGGGATTCAGCGGATCATCGAACCCCATCGAGGAGAAGCTGGAGTCCATGGCTGGAGAGGTCACACGGGTAGTGGACGAGCAACTCAAGGTACCCGCACGTGATTGCGGTGTAGACAAAAGATACTAGAGGAACAAGATAGACCACTCGACCCTGAAAACCGTAGTACGTCACGACGCCATTTTAGTAGGCGTAAACTTGCAGAAACATTTTTTTTTAAAAATCACAAAAATCTGTGAATTGATAGATGAGATATATTCTGCATTTTAATGGTATCATCACACATACTGTTCCCCCAAAACACTGTGAGAGACATAGCGAACGGCGGGTTTTGCTTACTAAAATGGCTCCTTTGCCTACTAAAATGGCTCCTTTGCCTACTAAAATGGCTCCTTTGCCTACTAAAATGGCTCCTTTGCCTACTAAAATGGCTCCTTTGCGTACTACACTTCAGTATAGGCGATTTCAACGGAGTGGTCCATCTTGCTCCTCTAGTATCTTTGGTGTAAACCCACTCGTTATTTTATACATCATAGGAACGTACAGCATAAAATTCTCAAGGGATTGGACAGGCTGGATGCAGGAAAATTGTTCCCGATGTTGGGGGGAGAGCCCGGAACCAGGGGTCACACAGTTTAAGAATAAGGGGTAGGTCGTTTGGGACTGAGATGAGGAAAAATTAGACACAAAATGCTGGAGTAACTCAGCGGGTCAGGCAGCGCCTCTGGAGAGAAGGAATGGGTGACGTTTCGGGTCGAGACCCTTCTTCAGAAAAACCTTTTTCACCCAGAGAGTTGTGAATCTGGAATTCTCTGCCTCAGAAAGCAATGGAGGCCGAATCTCTGGATGCTTTTCAAGAGAGAGCTAGATAGAGCTCTTAAAGATAGCGGAGTCAGGGGGTATGGGGAGAAGGCAGGAATGGGGTACTGATTGTGTATGATCAGCCATGATCACGGTGAATGGCGGTGCTGGCTTGAAGGGCCCTGCACCTATTGTCTGTTGACTATTGATTAGTATCTGAAGTGAGCAATTTGTTTGTCTGCCATTGACATTGAAATGACGTCTGGCTTGATCAAATGGTGAGATGCTGTTCATTGATGTGGACTGCATCTTATTGATGATCCCTGACATCTATTAGAAACATAGAAACATAGACAATAGGTGCAGGAGGAGGCCATCTGAGGAGTAACTTTTTCACACCGAGGGTGGTGGGTGTATGGAACAAGCTGCCAGAGGAGGTAGTGGAGGCTGGGACTATCCCATCGTTTAAGAAACAGTTGGACAGGTACATGGACAGTCCAGGTATGGAGGGATATGGACCAAGCGCAGGCAAGTGGGACTAGGGTAGCTGGGACATTATTGGCCGGTGTGGGCGAGTTGGGTCGAAGGGCCTGCTTCCAGAATTTAGAAGGATGAGAGGGGATCTTATTGAAACATATAAGATTATTAAGGGGTTGGACACATTAGAGGCAGGAAACATGTTCGCAATGTTGGGGGAGTCCAGAACCAGGGGGCCACAGTTTAAGAATAAGGGGTAGGCCATTTAGAACGGAGACGAGGAAAAAAAAATTCAGTCAGAGAGTTGTGAATCTGTGGAATTCTCTGCCTCAGAAGGTAGTGGAGGCCAATTCTCTGAATGCATTCAAGAGAGAGCTAGATAGAGCTCTTAAGGATAGCGGAGTCAGGGGGTATTGGGGGAGAAGGCAGGAACGGGGTACTGATTGTGAATGATCAACCATGATCGCATTGAATGGCGGTGCTGGCTCGAAGGGCCGAATGGCCTCCTCCTGCACCTATTGTCTATTGTCTATCGGTAAACTAAACTAAAGATGGGTTCAGACCCGAGACTGTGTAGGATAGTGCCAGTGTGCGGGGTGATCGCTGGTGTTGGAGCGGGCTCGGTGGGCCAAAGGGACATGGACATAGAAAAGGGCCGAATGGCCTCCTCCTGCGCCTATTGTCTATTGTCTCTGTGACTGTAACATCCGGGCGTGTGAGGTACGGGGAAGAGGTTTTGATGGTTGTCCCCCGGTCTGAGTTTTGCTTTGCGGTGCAGATGATGTTGGAGTCCATGGTGGATGCTGTAGAAGGCCTCTGTCCCTACGTGATGAGGAAAGCCCACCTGCGCCAGAACCTAATCGAGGCCACCAGCGGCAAGGTGTGCATCCCAAGGGCCTTCATCAAGAACGTTCTGCTCGAGCAATCCGGCATCGACATCCTCAATAAGATCAGGTATTGAAACTCTCATTAGCATTCTGTATCAATAGACAATAGACAACAGGGGCAGGAGGAGGCCATTCGGCTCTTTGAGCCAGCACCGCCATTCAATGTGATCATCTACCATCAGTACCCTGTTCCTGCCCTCTCCCCATACCCCCTGACTCCGCTATCCTTCATAGACAATAGACAACAGGAGGCCATTCGGCCCTTCGAGCCAGCACCGCCATTCAATCTGATCATGACTGATCTATCTTTCCCTCTCATTCTCCTGCCTTCTCCCCATAACCCCCTGACACCCGTAATAATCAAGAATCTATCTAAACGATTGAGTGCAATAGACAATAGGTGCAGGAGGAGGCCATTCGGCCCTTCGAGCCAGCACCGCCATTCAATGCGATCATGACTGATCATCTACCATCAGTACCCCGTTCCTGCCCTCTCCCCATACCCCCTGACTCCGCTATCATTATTAGACAATAGACAATAGGTGCAGGAGTAGGCCATTCGGCCCTTCGAGCCAGCACCGCCATTCAATGTGATCATGGCTGATCATTCACAATCAGTACCCTTTCCTGCCTTCTCCCCATACCCCCTGACTCCGCTATCCTTAAGAGCTCTATCTAGCTCTCTCTTGAATGCATTCAGAGAATTAGCCTCCACTGCCTTCTGAGGCAGAGAATTCCACAGATCCACAACTCTCTGACTGAAAAGGTTTTTCCTCATCTCCGTTCTAAATGGCCTACCCCTTATTCTTAAACTGCGGCCCCTGTTTCTGGACTCCCCCAACATTGGGAACATGTTTCCTGCCTCCAGCGTGTCCAATCCCTTAATAATCTTATATGTTTCAATAAGATCCCCTCTCATCCTTCTAAATTTCAGTGTATACAAGCCTAGTCGTTCCAGTCTTTCAACATACTACAGTCCCACCATTCCGGGAATTAACCTGGTGAACCTACACTGCACGCCTTCAATAGCAAGAATGTATCATCTGTGCGATGATTGTCCGTGTTGTGTGAGGGTGTGCTGCTTACATAGGGGCTGGTGGAATCCTTCAGCAGGGCTTGAAACATCCTTGCTATTGAGGGAGTGCAGCGTAGGTTCACCAGGTTAATTCCCGGGATGGCTGGACTGTCACATGATGAGAGAATGGATCGACTAGGCCTGTACTCACTGGAATTCAGAAGAATAGAAACATAGAAACATAGAAAATAGGTGCAGGAGTAGGCCATTCGGCCCTTCGAGCCTGCACCGCCATTCAATATGATCATGGCTGATCATTCAGCTCAGTAGCCTGTACCTGCCTTCTCTCCATACCCCCTGATCCCTTTAGCAAAAAGGGCCACATCTAACTCCCTCTTAAATATAGCCAATGAACTGGCCTCAACTACCTTCTGTGGCAGAGAATTCCACAGACTCACCACTCTCTGTGTGAAGAAATGTTTTCTCATCTCGGTCCTAAAAGACTTCCCCCTTACCCTTAAGCTGTGACCCCTGGTTCTGGACTCCCCCAACATCGGGAACAAACTTCCCGCATCCAGCCTCTCCAACCCCTTAAGAATTTTATATGTTTCTATAAGATCCCCCCTCAGTCTTCTAAATTCCAGCGAGTACAAGCCCAGTCTATCTAGTCTTTCCTCATATGTAAGTCCCGCCATCCCAGGGATCAATCTGGTGAACCTTCTCTGTACTCCCTCTAAGGCAAGAACGTATTTCCTCAGGTTAGGAGACCAAAACTGCACACAATACTCCAGGTGCGGTCTCACCAAGGCCCTGTACAACTGCAGCAGAACCTCCCTGCTCCTGAACTCAAATCCTCTTGCTATGAATGCCAACATACCATTCGCTTTCTTCACTGCCTGCTGCACCTGCATGCTTGCTTTCAATGACTGGTGCACCATGACACCCAGGTCACGTTGCATCTCCCCTTCTCCCAATCTGTCACCATTCAGGTAATACTCTGCTTTCCTGTTCTTGCCGCCAAAGTGGATAACCTCACATTTATCCACATTATATTGCATCTGCCATGCATTTGCCCACTCGCCTAATCTATCCAAGTCACTCTGCAGCCTCCTAGCATCCTCCTTGCAGCTAACACTGCCACCCAGCTTCGTGTCATCCGCAAACTTAGAGATGTTGCATTCAATTCCCTCGTCCAAATCATTAATATACACTGTAAATAACTGGGGTCCCAGCACTGAGCCTTGCGGTACCCCACTTGTCACTGCCTGCCATTCTGAAAAGGACCCGTTTATTCCTACTCTTTGCTTCCTGTCCGCCAACCAATTTTCTATCCACCTCAACACTGAACCCTCAATACCGTGTGCTTTAAGTTTGTACACCAATCTCCTATGTGGGACCTTGTCGAAGGCCTTCTGAAAGTCCAGATATAACACATCGACTGGTTCTCCCTTATCCACTCTACTAGTTACATCCTCGAAAAATTCTATAAGATTCGTCAGACATGATTTGCCTTTGGTAAATCCATGCTGACTTTGTCCGATGATTTCACCACTTTCCAAATGTAATGCTATCACATCTTTAATAACTGACTCTAGCATTTTCCCCACTACCGATGTTAGGCTAACTGGTCTATAATTCCCCGTTTTCTCTCTCCCTCCCTTTTTAAAAAGTGGGGTTACATTAGCTACCCTCCAGTCCTCAGGAACTACTCCAGAATCTAAAGAGTTTTGAAAAATTATCACTAATGCATCCACTATTTCTGAGGCTACTTCCTTAAGCACTCTGGGATGCAGCCTATCTGGCCCTGGGGATTTATCTGCCTTTAATCCATTTAAGAATGAGAGGGGATCTGAAAGAAACGTATGAATTTATTAAGTGATTGCACAAGCTAGAGGCAGGAGACACGTTCCCAATGTTGGGGGAGTCCAGAACCAGGGGCCACAGTTTAAGAATAAGGGGCAGGCCAATTGGAACTGAGACGAGGAAGAACCTTTTCACGCAGAGCATTGAGAATCTCAAGTCAAGTCAAGTCAAGTTTATTTGCCACATACACATATACGATGTGCAGTGAAATGAAAGTGGCAATGCCTGCGGATTGTGCACAAAAAAGTATTACAGTTACAGCATATAAATAAAGTTAATAAGTTACTATAGTGTAGACAAAAATTTAGTCCCTGGAGTTATAAAAGTTGACAGTCCTGATGGCCTGTGGGAAGAAACTCCGTCTCATCCTCTCTGTTTTCACAGCGTGACAGCGGAGGCGTTTGCCTGATCGTAGCATCTGGAACAGTCCGTTACTGGGGTGGCAGGGGTCCCTCATGATCTTGCTTGCTCTGGATCTGCACCTCCTGATGTATAGGTCCTGCAGGGGGACGAGTGTAGTTCCCATGGTGCGTTCTGCCGAACGCACTACTAACAATATAACAATATAACAATATAACAACTACAGGCTGGCTCGATTTTATTATTTTTTTTTTTTTTTTTTTTTAAATAAATTTTATTGGAGATAGGTACATCTTTACAGTCATACATTTTTAAATTGATACTATTGTCAATTATTGTTATATTGTCTCCAATACCTTTTACCCCCTTTTTTTTAAACTAGATAGAGCTAAAGAAATAGATGAAGTAGAGAAGGAAAAGAGAGAGAAACAAAATAAAAACAAAAACAAAAACAAATTATAAAGATAAGGACAAAGTTAGTTAAAGAAGAGTGGAGAAATTTATTAAAATAACAACAACTTCATTCGAGATATATTCGTACATTTCAAAGTATAGCATTTCATCCATTCTTCCGTCCGAGTGCTAGTCAGGCTCCTGTGCTGAACCATTCTGACCCTTTAAGTAATCAATAAAAGGGGACCATATTCCAATGAATAGTTCCTGTTTGTCCAACAGGGAAAATCTGATTCTTTCCACGTTTAAGGTCTCCGTCATTTCTACAATCCACATTTTGATTGTGGGGACCGTAGGGCCTTTCCAAAATTTTAGAATTAATTTTTTTCCTGTTATTAAACTGTAATCCATAAAGTTTCTTTGTATTGTTCTAAATGTTTGATTTAATTCTAATATTCCGAGTATAATTAATTTTGGATCTGGGTCCAATTGTGTGCTGGTTACTTTAGATATTATGCTAAAAATATTTACCCAGAATTTTTTAATTTTTATACAGTTTACATACATATGAAATAATGTAGCTTCTAAATGTTGACATTTATCACATTTAGGTGAAATATTTTGGAAAATTTTATGTAGTTTTGTTTTTGAATAGTGTAACCTATGTATTACTTTAAATTGTATTAGAGAATGTCTGGCGTTTAGTGAACACTGATATATCTGTTGCAAACTTTCTTCCCAAGTATCTTTCGTAATTACTTGGTTTAATTCTTTTTCCCATTTTTGTCTGTATAAATCCGTGGAGGGAATGTCACTGTCTAATAAGATATTATATATATAAGATATTAATTTTTCTGTATTAGGATGTTTGTTCCAACATTCATCAAGAATTTCTGAATTTCTAATTCGAAAATTTTGGGAGTTCGATTTTACATAATCTCTAAGTTGAAGATATCTGAAATAATCATTTCCACGAAGACCATAAGTCTGTTGCAACTCCTGAAATGTCAGAAAGGTGCCTTCCTTATAAAGCTGTCCCATATTTTTAATTCCATAATCCTTCCATTGTGTAAAACCCCCGTCTACCCATGAAGGCCTAAACAAAGGATTATTCACAATTGGAAGAGAAAGTGATAAATTATCTAATTTTAATGTCTTTTTTAATTGTTTCCAAATTCGTGTAGCACTAAATATTATAGGGTTTCCCCTATAAATTTTTTTATTTAATTTAGACGTGGCGAATAATATCGAACCAATATCAAAAGGTAAACAATCTTCCTTTTCCATTTTTAACCAGTCTGGTTGATGATCTATTTCTTCCAACCAGAAATTCATATTTTTAATATTAACTGCCCAGAAATAAAACAAAAAATTGGGTAAAGCCAGGCCTCCATTTATTTTTGATTTACACAAGTGTCTTTTGTTTATCCTATGATTCTTGTAATCCCAGATAAAATCATTAACAATAGAGTCCAATTTTTTTTTAAAGTTTTTTGTCAGATATATCGGAATTGTCTGAAAAAGGTATAATATTTGCGGTAAAAAAATCATTTTTATGGCATTAATTTTCCCAACCATTGAGATAGGGAGTGTTTTCCAATATTGAATATTCTTATGTAATTTGTCCAGTAATGGGTGGAAATTTGCTTTAAATAATGATGTATATATCTTAGTTACATAGATACCTAGATATTTAAATTTTTCATTTACTATTTTAAATGGAAATTGTTGTATTATCTGTTTATTACGTTCTCTTATTGGCATAATTTCACTTTTTTCCCAATTTATTCTGTATCCTGAAAATGAACCAAATTGGGTTATTAGCTTTAATAAGTTTGGGAGGCTGGCTCGATTTTATTATTTAAGAGTAAATTGGATAGGTATATGGATAGGAGGGGATTGGAGGGTTATGGTCTGAGTGCAGGTAGATGAGACTAGGTCAGGGAGAATGGTCGGCGTGGACTGGTAGGGCCGGACAGGCCTGTTTCCATGCTGTAGTTGTTATATTGTTACTCTCTGCAGGGCCATCCTGTCCTGGGCAGAGCTGTTCCCAAACCAGATGTTGCCGGACAGGATGCTCTCTACAGCCCCAGAGTAGAAGCAATGAAGGATCCTCAGAGACACTCTGAATTTCCTCAGTTGTCTAAGGTGGTAAAGGCGCTGCTTTGCCTTACCCACCAGTGCGGCAATGTGCGTTGCCCATGTCAGATCCTCTGTGATGCGGACTCCCAAGTATTTAAAACTGCTCACCCTATCCACAGTAGAATTCTCTGCCTCAGAAGGCAGTGGAGGCCGATTCGCTGGATGCATTCAAAAGAGAGTTAGATCGAGCTGTTAGGGCTAGTGGAATCAGGGGGTCTGGGGAGAGGGCAGGAGCAGGGTACTGATTGTGGATGATCAGCCATTATCACATTGAACAGCGGAGAAGCTGCCCCTGCACCTATTGTCTATGTATCTATGAAAGGATTCAGAGAAGACTGACGAGGATGTTTCATGTGCCTGAGCTGCTGAGTTCCCTCCCCTCTCCCATGAAGACACACACCTCCAGATTCAGGGACAGTTTCTTCCCATCTGTTATCAGGCAACTGAACCATCCTACCCCAACCAGAGAGGCCTACTCCTGCGCCTATGTTCTACATTTCTACGCCCATGAGACCGCACTGATCAGCGATCCCCGCACATTAACACAAGCCCTGCACGCACTGGGGACAATTTACACCTTTGCCAAGTGTACGGCCCCAAGCCAATGAACCTACAAACCTGCACGTCTTTTGCGTTTGGGAGGAATCCGAAGATCTCGGAGAAAACCCACGCAGGTCACGGGGAGGAGGTACAAACTCCGTACAGGCAGCGCCCGTAGTCGGGATTGAACCCGGGTCTCTGACGCTGCAAGCACCGTAAGGCAGCAACTCTACCGCTGCGCCACCGTGCCGTGCCCCCCAAACCGTACTCTTTGCTTTAACCATTCGTTTTGGGGGGCAAGTTCCTAATTCTCACCACTCTTTGCATACGGAAGGGGATAGAGGTTATCACGAGTTTAAGTTAAAGAACTTGGAGGCTGAAGAGGAAGACAAAAGACGATAGACAATAGGAGCAGGAGGAGGCCATTCGGCCCTTCGAGCCAGCACCGCCTCTCACTGTGATCATGGCTGATCATCCACCATCAGTACCCCGTTCCTGCCGTTTCCCCATACCCCCTGACTCCGCTATCATTAAGAGCTCTATCTGGCTCGCTCTTGAAAGCATCCAGAGAATTGGCCTCCACTGCCTTCCGTGGCAGAGAATTCCACAGATTCACAACTCTCTGGGTTGAAAAAGTATTTCCTCATCTCCGTTCTAAATGGCCTACCACTTTTTCTTAAACTGCTGCCCCTGGTTCTGCATTCCCCCAACATTGGGAACATGTTTCCCTGCCTCTAACGTGTCCAATCCCTCAATAATCTTATCTGTTTCGATGAGACCTCAGTACAAAACATGACATTGGAGGAGGTGATTGAGGTGGTTTTGTCTGATATATTTCTGTGATTCTCACACAGTGAGGTGAAGCTGACGGTGGCATCGTTTCTGTCTGACCACATCGTAGACGAGATCCTGGAAGCCCTGTTGACCTCCCAGCATAAACTGGTAAGTGAGCAAGCCTGCCACGTTTGCTTTGTTCCTCATTTACTCCAATTTTGGTGAGAGATGATCGATACAAACCCAACATTTTGGACAGGCAGCCCGGGGGCAGGAGGTCGGTCACGCCGCCGAGAACAATGGAGGACCCGGCGTGGGTCATCGGGTCATCAGTGACACGAACAGAATTAGGCCACCCGGCCCATCACGTCTACTCCGCCATTCAGTCACAGCAGCTCATCTATCTCTCCCTCCCAACCCCATTCTCCTGCTTTCTCCCCATAACCCCTGACACCTAGATAGAACTATTCCCTTCTCGGTAGCGTCCTTCACTGTAGACCATTGCCATCGTCCGCTGTGCAAACAATGCGTGGTGGCCGATGGAAGGAGTTACATAGGAAATAGGTGCAGGAGGAGGCCATTCGGCCCTTCGAGCCAGCACCGCCATTCATTGTGATTATGGCTGATCATCCACAATCAGTAACCCGTGCCTGCCTTCTCCCCACATCCCTTGATTCCACTAGCCCCCAGAGCTCTATCTAACTCTTTTAAATTCATCCGGTGAATTGGCCTCCACTGCCCTCTGTGGCAGAGAACTCCACAAATTCACAACTCTCTGGGTGAAAAAGATTCTTCTCACTTCAGTCTTAAATGGCCTCCCCTTTATTCTTAGACTGTGCGGCCTCTGTTTCTGGACTCCCCCAACATTGGGAACATTTGCCAGCATCTACTTTGTTCAGTCCTTTTATAATTTTATACGTATCTATAAGATCCCCTCTCATCCTACTAAACTCCAGTGAATACAAGCCCAGTCTTTCCAATCTTTCCTCATATGACAGTCCCGCCATCCCGGGGATTAACCTCGTGAACCTACGCTGCACCGCCTCAATAGCAAGACATCCTTCCTCAAATTAGGAGACCCAAAACTGCCCACAATACACCAGATGTGGTCTTACCAGGGCCCTATACAACTGCGGAAGAATCTCTTACTCCTATACTGAAATCCTCTCGTTATGAAGGCCAACAGGCCATTAGCTTTCTTCACTGCCTGCTGTACCTGCACGCCAACTTTCAGTGACTGGTGTTCAAGGACACCCAGGTCTCGCTGCACTTCCCCTTTACCTAACCTGACACCATTAAGATAATAATCTGCCTCCTTGCTGAATCTAACTCTCTCTTGAATTCATCCAGTGAATTGGCCTCCGCTGCCTTCTGTGGCAGAGAATTCCACAGATTCACAACACACCGGGTGAAGAGGTTTTTCCTCATCTCGAAGGGCCGAATGGCCTACTCCTGCACCTATTGTCCATCGTCTATTGAAATGGCCTACCCCCCCCCCCCCCCCCCCCCCTCATTTTTAAACTGTGATTTTGTTTCCGGTGATGGGATATTTGTCTTCCCTCTGTTGCGACAGGCCAACCACCTGACCAAGCGAGGCAGGCCCCTGCCCCGGCAGGAGTCGACGGAAATAGAGGTGCTGGAGGAGAGGGCGGCAAAGAGGCTGGGCGTCACGGTGGACGAGCTGACGGAGCTGGAGAGGCTAGAGGAACTCGACACCTGCATGGTAAGCTGCTGCCTGGTCGAACCAAACCCTCTTGGGCACTCTGCGTGGGAAGCAACAGCAGACGCTGGTTCACGGCGAAGATACTAGAGGAACAAGATAGACCACTCGACCCGTAGTACATCACGGCGCCATTTTAGTAGGCAGAAACTTGCAGCGACATTTAAAAAGAACTACCACAAAAATCTGTGAATTGATAGATGAGATATATTCTGCATTTTAATGGTATACTGTTCCCCCAAAACACTGATTACACTGCGAGAGGCATAGCGAACGGAGGGTTTTGCTTACTAAAATGGCTCCTTTGCCTACTAAAATGGCTCCTTTGCGTACTACACTTCAGTATTGGAGATTTCAACGGAGTGGTCCATCTTGCTCCTCTAGTATCTTTGGTTTACGGTCCCAAACGCAACAATGACATTCTTAGTTTACGAGGATGTTACCAGGACCAGAGGGTGTGAGCTGTAGGGAGAGGTTGAGCAGGCTGGGTCTCTATTCCATGGAGCGCAGGAGGATGAGGGGAGATCTTACAGAGGTGTACAAAATCATGAGAGGAATAGATCGGGTAGACGCACAGAGTCTTTTGCCCAGAGTAGGGGAGTCGAGGACCAGAGGACATAGGTTCAAGGTGAAGGGGGAAAGATTTATTAGGAATCTGAGGGGTAACTTTTTCACACAGAGGGTGGTGGGTGTATGGGAACAAGTGGAGGTAGTTGAGGCTGGGACTATCCCATTGTTTAAGAAACAGTTGGACAGGTACATGGATAGGACAGGTTTGGAGGGATATGGACCAAGCGCAGGCAAGTGGGACTTGGGTAGCTGGGACATTGTTGGCCGGTGTGGGCAAGTTGGGCCGAAGGGCCTGTTTCCATACTGTATCACTCTATGACTCTATAACTCTACTTGCAGCAGCACAACAGGATATCTAAACATAATACTCTGAAAACAGCATAAGAAATGAAAGAAGTTCAATATATATATATATATATATCGACCCGAAACGTCACCCATTCCTTCTCTCCAGAGATGCTGCCTGTTCCGCTGAGTTACTTTTGTATTTATCTTCGTATATATATATCCATATATCTATATATATATTATATAAATAAATGAGGCCGATGGTAGTTCAGGACTGCTCTCTGTTTCCAGTAGGATGGTTCAGTTGCCTGATAACAGCAAGGAAGAAAAACTGTCCCTGAATCTGGAGGTGTGCGTTTTCACACTTCTATACCTTTTGCCCGATGGGAGAGGGGAGAAGAGGGAGTGGCCGGGGTGCGACTGGTCCTTGATTATGCTGCTGGACTTGCCGAGGCAGCGTGAGGTGTAATTGGAGTCAACGGAAGGGAGCTAGACACAAAAAGCTGGAGTAACTCAGCGGATAAGGCAGCATATTTGGAGAGAAGGAATGGGTGACGTTTCGGGTCGAGACCCTTCTTCAGACTGAGAGTCGGGGGAGATGGAATCGAGAGATAAAGGACAAATGAATGGAAACGTCACCTATCCATGTTCTCCAAAGATGCTGCCTGACCCGCTGAGTTACTCCAGCACTCTGTGAAACGTCACCTATCCATGTTCCCCAGAGATGCTGCCTGACCCGCTGAGTTACTCCAGCACTCTGTGAAATGTCACCTATCCATGTTCTCCAGAGATGCTGCCTGACCCGCTGAGTTACTCCAACACTCTGTGTCTGATTCGTACTGAAAATCTATTTCAAAGTGAAGAATTTCATTCCAAATGGAGCTTTAGTTTTCTGTTAGGGCTTTACATAAGGTCATAAGTGTGAGGTGCTGCATTTTGGTAGGACAAATCAAAATAGGACGTACAGGGTAAATGGTAGGGAATTGAGGAATGCAGTGGAACAGAGGGATCTGGGAATAACTGTGCATTGTTCCCTGAAGGTGGAATCTCATGTGGATAGGGTGGTGAAGAAGGCGTTTGGTATGCTTGCCTTTATAAATCAGAGCATCGAGTATAGAAGTTGGGATGTAATGTTGAAATTGTATAGGGCATTGGTGAGGCCGAATCTGGAGTATGGTGTGCAGTTCTGGTCGCCAAATTATAGGAAGGATGTCGACAAAATGGAGAGGGTACAGAGGAGATTTACTAGAATGTTGCCTGGGTTTCAGCACTTAGGCTACAGAGAGAGGTTGAATAGGTTGGGTCTTTATTCTTTGGAGCGTAGAAGGTTGAGGGGGGACTTGATAGAGGTTTTAAAAATTTTGAGAGGGACGGACAGAGTTGACGTGGGTAGGCTTTTCCCTTTGAGAGTGGGGAAGATTCCAACAAGGGGACATAGCTTCAGAATTGAGGGACAAAGGTTTAGGGGTAACATGAGGGGGAACTTCTTTACTCAGAGGGTTGTGGCTGTATGGAATGGGCTTCCGGTGGAAGTGGTGGAGGCTGGCTCGATTTTATTATTTAAGAGTAAATTGGATAGGTATATGGATAGGAGGGGATTGGAGGGTTATGGTCTGAGTGCAGGTAGATGAGACTAGGTCAGGGAGAATGGTCGGCGTGGACTGGTAGGGCCGGACAGGCCTGTTTCCATGCTGTAGTTGTTATATGTTGTTATATGTTATAAGGAATAGGAGTAGAATTAGGCCATTCGGCCCTTCAAATCTACTCTGCCATTCAATCATGGCTGATCTATCTCTCCCTCCTAACCCCATTCTCCTGCCTTCTCCCCATAACCTCTGACACTCGCACTAATCAAGAATCTATCTATCTCTGCCTATCTATCCATCTATCTGAGCTCCCCCAACATTGGGAACATTTTTCCTGCATCTAGCTTGTCCTGTCCTTTTATACTTTTGTATGTTCCTATAAGATCCCCTCTCATCCATCTAAACTCCAGTGAATACAAGCCCAGTCTTTCCAACCTTTCCTCATATGACAGTCCCGCCATAACCTCGTGAACCTACGCTGCCTCAATAGCAAGGACGTCTTTCCTCAAATTGGGAGACCAAAACTGTACACAGTACTCCAGATGTGGTCTCACCAGGGCCCTGTACAACTGCAGAAGGACCTCTTTATTCCTATACTCAAATCCTCTCGATATGAAGGCCAACATGCCATTGGCATCTCAAGAGGGATCTCAAGAGAGATCCCAATGTGAAGAACTGAGCAACTGGTTAAATGACTAGGGTGGAGGAAGGGAGTAAGGGGGAGGGGTGGGAGGGATGAGTGCAGTTGTATAGGGCCCTGGTGAGACCACATTTGGAGTATTGATTATTAAGGGGTTGGACACGTTAGAGGCAGGAAACATGTTCCCAATGTTGGGGGAGTCCAGAACCAGGGGCCACAGTTTAAGAATAAGGGGTAGGCCATTTAGAACAGAGATGAGGAAAAACTTTTTCAGTCAGAGAGTTGTGAATCTGTGGAATTCTCTGCCTCAGAAGGCAGTGGAGGCCAATTCTCTGAAGGCATTCAAGAGAGAGCGAGATAGAGCTCTTAAGGATAGCGGAGTCAGGGGGTATGGGGAGAAGGCAGGAACGGGGTACTGATTGAGAATGATCAGCCATGATCATATTGAATGGCGGTGCTGGCTCGAAGGGCTGAATGGCCTCCTCTTGCACCTATTGTCTATGTCCTCTGGTTCTCGATAGTCTTTTCTTTGACTGGATAGCACACATCAAAAGGTTCAACAAATAAATCTAAAGCACAACTAACGACTTGGAAGTGGCTCGTCAGACTTAATATCATATGACATGGTCGATAAGTCAGGATGATTGTGGTTGTCTCAGGTTAATGCTCACTTAAAATGCAGCCTCCTTGTGCAGCTAACAAGCACAGCATCAATCATAATTGCAACGTACCATAGAAACAGAGGAAATAGGTGCAGGAGGAGGCCATTCGGCCCTTCGAGCCAGCACCGCCATTCATTGTGATCATGGCTGATCATCCACAATCAGTAACCCGTGCCTGCCTTCTCCCCATATCCCTTCATTCCGCTAGCCCCTAGATAGAGCCCTATTGAACTCTCTTTTAAATTCATCCAGTGAATCGGCCTCCACTGCCTTCTGTGGCAGAGAATTCCACAAATTCCACAAACTCTTGAGTGGAAATGTTTTTTTCTCATCTCAGTTTTACATGGCCTCCCCTTTATTCTTGGACTGTGGCCCCTGGTTCTGGGCATTCTACCGATTAGATAAAATACCGATTAATTATTTAATTCTGCCGATTAAATAAAGTACGAGATGCATTCAATTAGTTTTGATCTCCTAATTTGAGGAAGGACATCCTTGTAATTGGGGCAGTGCAGCGTAAGTTCACGAGATTGATCCCTGGGATGGCGGGACTGTCATATGAGGAAAGATTGAAAATACTAGGCTTGTATTCACTGGAGTTTAGAAGGATGAGAGGGGATCTTAAAGAGACATATAAAATTATAAAAGGACTGGACAAGCTGGATGCAGGAAAATTGTTCCCAATGTTGGTTGGGGGAGTCCAGAACCAGGGGCCACAGTCTTAGAATAAAGGGGAGGCCATTTAAAACTGAGGTGAGAAGGAACTTTTTCACCCAGAGAGTTGTGAATTTGTGGAATTCTCTGCCACAGAGGGCAGTGGAGGCCAATTCACTGGATGGATTTAAGAGAGAGTTAGAAAGAGCTCTAGGGGCTAGCGGAATCAAGGGATATGGGGAGAAGGCAGGCACAGGTTACTGATTGTGGATGATCAGCCATGATCACAATGAATGGCTGTGCTGGCTTGAAGGGCCGAATGGCCTCCTCCTGCACCTATTGTCTATTGTCTATAGATGGTAGGTTAGGTCCACTCTCTAGTTGAAATATCTGCCTCTGCTTCCACCCCTGGCAGTGTGTTTCAGGCACCGCCTTGTGTTTCTCCTTTAAACTTTCTCCCTCTTACCTTAAAGTTTAGTTTAGTTTAGAGATACAGCGCGGAAACAGGCCCTTCAGCCCACCGAGTCCGCACCGACCAGCGATCCCCACATACTAACACTACCCTGCACACACTGGGGAAAATTTGCATTTATACCAATTAACCAACAAACCTGCACATCTTTGGAGTGAGGGAGGAAACTGAAGATCTCGGAGAAAACCCACGCAGGTCACGGGGAGAACGTACAGACTCCGTACAGACAGCACCCGCAGTGAGGATCGAACCCGGGTGGGTCTCTGGTGCTGTGAGGCAGTAACTCCCCTTATAACCTGTAATATTTGACGTTTCCACCCTGGGTAAAAGACTGCCTGCCCTGCCCATGCCTCTGGTAACTTGATGTACTAACATTTGCTCACCCCTTGGCCTCCAACTCTCACAGTCATAAGTTTATCCAAACTCTCCTAATAGCTAAAGAAAAGAATAAATTAACAGGAAAAATGGACTTCACGTGCCGGATGAATTTGCTGCATGCAAGGAGTGAGGCAGCAGCTTAAGGAGTAGGAGTGGAATTAGGCCATTCGGCCCATCAAGTCTACTCCGCCATTCAATCATGGCTGAACTTTCTCTCCCTCCTAACCCCATTCTCCTGCCTTCTCCCCCTTAACCTCTGACACCCGTACTATCTATCTCTGCCTTAAAAATATCCACTGACTTGGCCTCCACAGCCCTCTGTGGCAAAGAATTCCACAGGTTCACCACCCTCTGACTGAAGAAATTTCTCCCCATCTCCTTCCTGAAAGAACGTCCTTTAACTCTGAGGCTGTGACCTCTGGTCCCAGACTCTCCCACTGGTGGAAACATCCTCTCCACATCCACTCTATCCAAGCCGTTCACTGTTCAGAGATTCGCCCGAGAGTTGATTGGCAGGTCATTAAATGGGAGCTTGCATTTTTAAGCATGAATGACAAATTTAATAAGCAATTACAGGGGCAAATCCAGCAAGTTCATAAAAGTAACTGAGAGGTTGAGGCCAAGGCGGTTTTCGCACGAGGCTGCAGTAAATTGCTTGATTTGAAACACATCACGTTTTGGTATAAATAATACTCCTTAATTCTTCAGTTGCTTGAATAATTTGCTTCCTGACAGGCAAATTAACGGTCTGTCAATGGCAGCCTCTTGCTAATCTATTGGAAATGTGTCTCGAAGACGAGAAAGGCTGTGAGATGCTGGGAAAATCTAGGCTTGTCACCACAGTGCCAGCGATAGACTGCTTGAAAAAGTTCAATTTTCTGCCATTTGACCAAATAAGGGTTCGCTTAGAGGTGAGAGTCTCTCTCCAAACCCTCCCCCTTCCCAGTTCTCCGACCAGTCTGACTGTCTCCGACTACATTTTATCTCTGTTTGCTTCGTTGTTACCTTCCCCCCACCCCCCCCTCCCCCCCCCCACCCCCAGCTAACAACAATCTATTCTACGTTATTCCCCAGAGCCTGATGGTCTGCATCCCAGATTACTTAAGGAGGTGGCGCTAGAAATTGTGGACGATCATTTTCCATTGTTCTGTAGATTCACGATCAGTTCCTGTGGATTGGAGGGTAGCTAATGTTGTCCCACTTTTTAAGAAAGGAGGGAGAGAGAAAACGGGAAATTATAGACCAGTTAGTCTGACATCAGTGGTGGGGAAGATGCTGGAGTCAATTATAAAAGATGAAATTGCGGAGCATTTGGATAGTAGTAACAGGATCGTTCCGAGTCAGCATTGATTTACGAAGGGGAAATCATGCTTGACTAATCTTCTGGGATTCTTTGAGGATGTAACTAGGAAAATTGACTGGGGAGAGCCGGTGGATGTGGTGTACCTCGACTTTCAGAAAGCCTTTGACAAGGTTCCACATAGGAGATTAGTGGGCAAAATTAGAGCACATGGTATTGGAGGTAGGGTACTGACATGGATAGAAAATTGGTTGACAGACAGAAAGCAAAGAGTGGGGATAAATGGGTCCCTTTCAGAATGGCAGGCAGTAACTAGTGGGGTACCGCAAGGCTCGGTGCTGGGACCGCAGCTATTTACAATATACATTAATGACTTGGATGAAGGGATTAAAAGTACCATTAGCAAATTTGCAGATGATACAAAGCTGGGTGGTAGTGTGAACTGTGAGGAAGATGCTATGAGGTTGCAGGGTGACTTGGACAGGTTGTGTGGATGGGCAGATGCATGGCAGATGCAGTTTAATGTGGATAACTGTGAGGTTATCCACTTTGGTGGTAAGAATAGGAAGGCAGATTATTATCTGAATGTCAAGTTAGGAAAAGGGGACGTACAACAAGATCTGGGTGTCTGAGTGCATCAGTCACTGAAAGGAAGCATGCAGGTACAGCAGGCAGTGAAGAAAGCCAATGGAATGTTGGCCTTCATAACAAGGGGAGTTGAGTATAGGAGCAAAGAGGTCCTTCTGCAGTTGTACAGGGCCCTAGTGAGACCGCACCTGGAGTACTGTGTGCAGTTTTGGTCTCCAAATTTGAGGAAGGATATTCTTGCTATTGAGGGCGTGCAGCGTAGGTTTACTAGGTTAATTCCCGGAATGGCGGGACTGTCATATGTTGAAAGACAGGAGCGACTGGGCTTGTATACACTGGAATTTAGAAGGATGAGAGGGGATCTTATCGAAACGTATAAGATTATTAAGGGGTTGGACACGTTAGAGGCAGGAAACATGTTCCCAATGTTGGGGGAGTCCAGAACCAGGGGCCACAGTTTAAGAATAAGGGGTAGGCCCTTTAGAACTGAGATGAGGAAAAGCTTTTTCAGTCAGAGAGTTGTGAATCTGTGGAATTCTCTGCCTCAGAAGGCAGTGGAGGCTAATTCTCTGAATGCATTCAAGAGAAAGCTAGATAGAGCTCTTAAGGATAGAGGAGTCAGGGGGTATGGGGAGAAGGCAGGAACGGGGTACTGATTGAGAATGATCAGCCATGATCACATTGAATGGCGGTGCTGGCTCAAAGGGCCGAATGGCCTCCTCCTGCACCTATTGTCTATTGTCTATTGTCTATTGTTAGCTGGGAGAAGGTAACAACAAAACAAACAGAGATAAAATGTAGTCGGGGACGGCTAGATTCCACACTGTTTTGTCTAACCAAATTTGGAAAAGACATTGCCCGAACGTAAATCAAATAGTTAAATATTAGAATTGATATTAGTGCAAGATTGCTTTTTTTAGTTTAGAGATACAGCGTGGAAACAGGCCCTTCGAAGGGTCTCGGCCCGAAACGTCACCCATTCCTTCTCTCCAGAGATGCTGTCTGTCCCGTTGAGTTACTCCAGCTTTTTGTGTTTACCCTCTTTAGAGTTGGTTGCCCTTTCTGCAGCATCTCAAGCTTTGAATGGTTTCACAATGAATAAGTTTATTGGCCAAGTATGTGCAGATACAAGGAATGTGCCTTGGTGCTCCGCTCACAAATGACAACACAAACATACAGTTAACAATGAAAAATAAAGCATAACCACATCAAAACAATAAGGATACAACATTACGGTCTAAGCATGTGGGTTAAAATAAACCAGAGCAAAAAAGAGGCTACAGACTTTGGTTATTGAGCGGAACTATCACTCGTGGGGAAAAAAGCTGTTTTTATGTCTGGCTGTGGCTGCTCTGACAGTCCGGAGTCGCCTTCCAGAGGGAAGTGCGTCGAAGAGTTTGTGGCCAGGGTGAGAGGGGTCAGAGATGATCTTGCCCGCTCGCTTCCTGGCCCTTGCAGTGTACAGTTTCGTCGATGGTGGGGAAGGTTGCAGCCAACAACCTTCTCAGCCGTGCGAACGATCCGTTGCAGCCTCCGGATGTCGTGCTTGGTGGCTGAGCCAAACCAGACCATGATGGAGAAGGTTGAGGACGGACTCAATGATAGCAGTGTAGAATCGGACCGTCATTGCCTGTGGCAGATTGTGTTTGAATAATAATCTTGTGCTGGTTGCCCTAATCTTTCTGAATTACAAAAGCATATTCATCATGTCCTTTTCTTTCTTGACTTTCTGATTTCTCCCTGTGCTGCTTGGAGACTCTCTGCTGCACCAGTGTGAGTATTAGTCTGCCCACTCTCTCCCTCTTTATCACTCACTTTGCTTTGCTTTTTGAATTGTGTGCGACTCTGTCTCAACTCAAACGTCCTTTGGCTAAGAGCTGGAACTGATACATATATGTTTGATGCACGCGCTAACTGATTATTCAAGTTTGCTTTTTAATGTTCGACGGACCTTCAATATCAGGTGAGGTTGAGTCGGGTTTAGTTTAGTTTAGTGTCACGTGTACCGACCGAGGTACAGCAAAAAGCTTTTCACAGGTTCGGTTGCGATAGGAGCAGAATTAAGTCCACGCCGCCATTCAATCGTGGCTGATCTATCTCTCCCTCTCAACCCCACTCTCCTGCCTTCTCCCCGTAACCCCTGACACTCATACTAATCAAGAATCTTTCTATCTCTGCCTTAAAAATATCCACTGACTTGGCCTCCACAGCCCTCTGTGGCAAAGGATTCCACAGATTCGCTGCCCTCTGACTAAAGGAATTCCTCCTCATCTCCTACCTAAAGGAATGCTCTTTAATTCTAAAGCTATAACCTCTCCCATCCTCTCCACATCCACTCTATCCAGGCCTTTCACTATACTGTAAGTTTCAATGAGGTCCCCCCTCAACCTTCCAAACTCCAGCGAGCACAGGCCCAGTGCCGACAAACGCTCATCATTTATTAACCCACTCATTCCTGGGATCATTCTTGCAAACCTCCTCTGGACCCTCTCCAGAGCCAGCACATCCTTCCTCAGATATGGGGCCCAAAACTGCTCACAATACTCCAAATGCCAGTGCCTTAGAAAGCCTCAGCATCACATCTCTGTTGTTACCCCATGAAACTCTGTGACTTTAGCGCGTCACGGTGGCGCAGCGGTAGAGTTGCTGCCTTACAGCGAATGCAGCGCCGGAGACTCGGGTCCGATCCTGACTACGGGCGCCGTCTGTACGGAGTTTGTACGTTCTCCCCGTGTCCTGCGTGGGTTTTCTCCGAGATCTTCGGTTTCCTCCCACACACCAATGTCGTACAGGTATGTAGGTTAATTGGCTGGGCAAATGTAAAAATTGTCCCTAGTGGGTGTAGGATAGTGTTGGTTTGCGGGGATCGCTGGGCGGCGCGGACCCGGTGGGCCGAAGGGCCTGTTTCTGCGCTGTATCTCTAAATCTAAAAAAATCCAAATCCAGATCGCGGCTGATCTGTACGCAACCTCCTGCCTTTGTCCAAAGGTACTCCATGTTTGTAGGATAGTGCTGGTGTATGTTGATCGCCTGGGCCGGGTGGACTTGGCGGGCCGAAGGGCTTGTTTCAGCGCCGTATCTCCAAATTAAACTAGTTTAAGCCTTAAGTCTAAAGCCTTCTCTGAAAACGTACAAAATTCTTAAGGGGTTGGACAGGCTAGATGCAGGAAGATTGTTCCCGATGTTGGGGAAGTCCAGAACAAGGGGTCACAGTTTAAGGATAAGGGGGAAGTCTTTTAGGACCGAGATGAGAAAGTTTTTTTTCACACAGAGAGTGGTGAGTCTGTGGAATTCTCTGCCACAGAAGGTAGTTGAGGCCAGTTCATTGGCTATATCTAAGAGGGAGTTAGATGTGGCCCTTGTGGCTAAAGGGATCAGGGGGTATGGAGAGAAGGCAGGTACGGGATACTGAGTTGGATGATCAGCCATGATCATATTGAATGGCGGTGCAGGTTCGAAGGGCCGAATGGCCTACTCCTGCACCTATTTTCTATGTTTCTATGTAAGATGCAGAAACTGCTCCTATGCTTTTTTCACAAGAGCATGCAGTCAGATTTTCTCTTCAGGCTGAAGACTTGACAGTTGAGCCTGAGGAGGTTATAGTGTGAAACACAGCCCACGTCTCACATTCCACATTCCTCACATCAGTTCTAGACCTGAAGCAGGGTGTAAACATGCCTGTTTCAGCTTGTATCCACAGCAGCCACGTAACCCAATGGAAATTCTCTGCCACAGAAGGCAGTGGCGGCCAATTCACTGGATGTATTCAAGAGAGAGTCAGACTAACTCTAACAGAACCAAGGGATATGGGGAGAAAAAGCCGGAACGGGGTGCTGATTCTGGATGTTTGACCATGATCATGTTGAATGGTGGTGCTGGTTCGAAGGGCTGAATGGCCTAATCCTGCACCTGTTTTCTATATTTCTATGTTAATATCAATCCAGTGGTTCTTTATTATCACAAGTAGCAAGATACAGTGACATTTTTTTTTCTTTGCGTACAGATGTTAGTACAAACCCAGATTTTAGGCTGCCGCAATTTTAACGAGGTAATGTGAAATATGTTCAAATAAGATTCATGCTGAAGAATTTCACACCAAATGGAGCATTAGTTTTCTATTGTGGCTTTCCATGGAATTCTTGATCCAAGTCCGACACATTTTCAACGTTCTTAAAGATCGTTTAGTTCAGAGATACAGCGCGGAAACATGCCCTTCGGCCCACCGGGTCCGCGCCGACCAGCGATCCCCGCACACTAACACTATCCTACACCCACTAGGGACAATTTTAACATTTATACCAAGTCAATTAACCTACAAACCTGCACGTCTTTGGAGTGTGGGTGGAAACCAAAGATCTCGGAGGAAACCCACGCAGGTCACGGGGAGAACGTGCAAACTCCGTACAGACAGCACCCGCAGTCGGGATCGAACCCGGGTCTCCGGCGTTGCATGCGCTGTAAGGCAGCAACTCTACCGCTGCGCCACCGTGACCGCCCTTGTGAAGTTGTTTGGCAATTACAGTGTAGTTCATTGTCACGTGTACCGAGGTACAGTGAAAAGCTTTTCTCGCGCGATAACCAGTCAGCGGAAAGACAGTACATGATTACAATCGAGCCGTTCACAATGCACAGATGTAGCCCTAGGAGTAGAGGTTAAAGAGTGTGGAGCGATTGTAATGTGTATTACATTCATCTCAGTATAATGTAGATAAATCTGAGGTTATCCACTTTGGAAAGACTGGGCTTGTTGTATTCACCGGAGTTTGCAAGGATGGGAGGGGATCTTACAGAAATGTACAAAATTATAAAAGGACTGGACAAGCAAGATGCAGGAAAAATGTTCCCAATGTTGGGGGAGTCCAGAACCAGGGGCCACACGGTGTTAGCATAAAGGGGAGGCCATTTAAAACTGAGGTGAGAAAAAACTTTTTCACCCAGAGAGTTGTGAATTTGTGGAACTCTCTGCCACAGAGGGCAGTGGAGGCCGATTCACTGGACGGATTTAAAAGAGAGTTAGATAAAGCTCTAGGGGCTAGTGGAATCAAGGGATATGGGGAGAAGGCAGGCACGGGTTATTGATTGGTGACGATCAGCCATGATCACAAAGAATGGCGGTGCTGGCTCGAAGGGCCGAATGGCCTCCTCCTGCACCTATTTCCTATGTTTCTATGTGATTGTAGACTGCTTCTGTGGCTGGCACCCAAATAGTCAGCTGGGTTGGGGGCCATCGGCACTTTGCTCCGCCGTCCAATATGGCCGACTCCCTCCACTGTCCTCTGCAGTTCCCGGCGCCAGGGACAGGCAGCGGCCGATCCCGGTGGCTCCGCTCCACGGGGGGGTGTCCCGATTCCACGGCAGGTGAGCCGGGCCTGCCCGCGCGGTGCGTCCACGTCCCGCCACCCATCGGAAAGCTTCTACCCGGGATTTAGGGCCCAATTCCTGCCACAGACAGGCTGTGGAGGCCAAGTCAATGGACATGTTGAAGGCGGAGATTTAGATTTTAATTTTAGATTTAGAGATACAGCGTGGAAACAGGCCCTTCGGCCCACCGGGTCCGTGCCGCCCAGCGATCCCCGCACACTAACACTATCCTACACCCACTAGGGACAATTTTTATATTTGCCCAGCCAATTAACCTACAAACCTGTACGTCTTTGGAGCGTGGGAGGAAACCGAAGATCTCGGAGAAAACCCACGCAGGTCACGGGGAGAACGTACAAACTCCGTACAGACATAGAAACATAGAAAATAGGTGCAGGGGTAGGCCATTCGGCCCTTCGAGCCTGCACCGCCATTCAATATGATCATGGCTGATCATCCAACTCAGTATCCCGTACCTGCCTTCTCTCCATACCCCCTGATCCCTTTAGCCACAAGGGCCACATCTAACTAACGGCGTCCGTCGTCAGGATCGAACCTGAGTCTCTGGCGCTGCATTCGCTAAGTCAGCAACTCTACCGCTGCGCCACCTGCCAAGATTGACTGATTCTCGATTAGTAGTACAGGGTGTCAGGGGGTCACGAGGAGAAGGCAGGAGGACGGGATTTGGAGGGAGAGATAGATCAGCCGCGATTGAATGGCGGAGTAGACTCGATGGGGGCCGAATGTCCTAATTCTGCTCCTGGAACTTATGAACTGATGTGATACAGCTGTGACTGTGCAACGAGGCCGGAGGAGATAAAATGCAGGGAGGAACCTGCAGATGCTGGTTTACACCGAAGATAGTAACTCGGAGGGACTGGCAGCATCTCTGGACAGAAGCAATGGGTGACGTTTTGGGTCGAGAAGAAGGTTCTGGGCCCGAAACGCCACCCATTCCTTCTCTCCGGAGACGCTGCCTGTCCCCCGCGCTGAGTTACTCCAGCATTTTGTGTCTGTCCGCGGTGTAAACCGGCGTCTGAGGTTCCTTCCCACAAGTCACAGTTCAGCACTGATCCCCGGTAGTGGGATGATGGTAGGTTGGGATGAAGTAATATTGATCTATGAGCGATTAACGAGACTTATGTTTTATGTGGCAGATGACTCCGAAGTCAAAGAGGAAAAGCATCCACAGCCGAATGCTCCGCCCAGTATCCAAAGCTTTTGGTAAACGAATCTTCATGTCTTTACTTTTCATCTGGAATCTGATTAATTAAGCCCTAAACAGCCCGCTCGCTGTTCCTTTCCCAGGTGGGGCAGAGGTTCACTTGCACCTCCTCCAACCTCATCTACTGTATCCGCCGTTCCGGGTGTGGTCTCCTGTACATCGACGAGACCAAACGCAGGCTCGGCGATCGTTTCGCTCAACACCTCCTTAAATCTACCTGATCTCCCATTCCCATTATCTGAATGGTGGCCGATTAGGAGAAGGGGAGATGCAACGAGACCTGGGTGTCGTGGTACACCAGTCATTGAAAGTAGGCATGCAGGTGTAAGCAGGCAGTGAAGAAAGCGAATGGTATGTTGGCATTCATAGCGAGGGGATTTGAGTATAGGAGCAGGGAGGTCCAGAACCAGGGGTCACAGCTTAAGGATAAGGGGGAAGTCTTTTAGGACCGAGATGAGAAAACATTTCTTCACACAGAGAGTGGTGAGTCTGTGGAATTCTCTGACACAGAAGGTAGTTGAGGCCAGTTCATTGGCTATATTTAAGAGGGAGTTAGATGTGGCTCTTATGGCTAAAGGGATCAGGGGGTATGGAGAGAAGGCAGGTACAGGTTACTGAGCTGGATGATCAGCCATGATCATATTGAATGGCGGTGCAGGCTCGAAGGGCCGAATGGCCTACTCCTGCACCTATTTTCTATAACCAACACTTCAACTCCCCCACCCATTCATTCCCGCACTGACCTTTCTGTCCTGGGCCTCCTCCATTGTCAGAGTGAGGCCCAGGGCAAATTGGAGGAACAGCACTAATATTTCGCTTGGGCAGCTTACACCCCAGCGTTAGGAACATTGACTTCTCTAACTTCAAGTTGCCCTGGCTTTCCCTCTCTCTCTCTCTCTCCACCCCTCCCCCTTCCCAGTTCCCCCACCAGTCTTACTGTCTCCGACTACATTCTATCTCTGTCCCGCCCACTCCCCTGACATCAGTCTGAAGAAGGGTCTCGACCCGAAACGTCACCCATTCCTTCTCTCCAGAGATGCTGCCTGATCCGCTGAGTTACTCCAGCGTTTTGTGTCCACCTTCGCTGTTCCAAAATGTTCACCGATACTGAAAATTTCCCCGAAAACCGCAAAGTTGCTGGGAATTTCAAAAAAAATGTATAGAGTTACATGACATCAAACACTTAAGTTACAAAACACTTGTTTTAATAGGAAAAGGGGAATTCTGTTCTACTGCAAGTATTTTATTAGTGCGCAAAAAACTCAGATTGGAACCAAACGGATTGATTTTTTTTTTTTTTAATAAGCTTCACGATGCTCGTGAAGGAATGTAGTTTAGGTAGACACAAAATGCTGGAGTAACTCAGCGGGTCAGTCAGCATCTCTGGAGAGAAGGAACGAACGGGTGACGTTTCGGGTCGAGGCCCTTCATCCTGAAGAAGGATCCTGACCCATTTCTTCTCTCCAGAGATGCTGTCTGGCCTGCTGAGTCACTCCAGCACATTGTGTCTATCTCTGGTCCAAAGCAGCATCTGCAGTTCCTTCCAACACCCTGTTTAGTTTAGTTTAGTTTAGAGAAACAGCGCTGAAACAGGCCCTTCGGCCCACTGAGTCTGTGCCGACCAGCGATCACCCCGTACATTAGCACTATCCTACACACACTAGGGTCGTATGTTGAAAGACTGGAGCGGCTAGGCTTGTATACACTGGAATTTAGAAGGATGAGAGGGGATCTTATCGAAACGTATAAGATTATTAAGGGGTTGGACACGTTAGAGGCAGGAAACATGTTCCCAATGTTGGGGGAGTCCAGAACCAGGGGCCACAGTTTAAGAATAAGGGGTAGGCCATTTAGAACAGAGATGAGGAAAAACGTTTTCAGTCAGAGAGTTGTGAATCTGTGGAATTCACTGCCTCAGAAGGCAGTGGAGGCCAATTCTCTGAATGCATTCAAGAGAGAGCTAGATAGAGCTCTTAAGGATAGCGGAGTCACGGGGTATGGGGAGAAGGGCAGGAACGGGGTACTGATTGAAAATGATCAGCCATGATCACATTGAATGGCGGTGCTGGCTCGAAGGGCCGAATGGCCTACTCCTGCACCTATTTATTGTCTATTGACAGTTTACAATCTTTACCGAAGTCAGTTAACCTACAAACCTGCATGTCTTTGGAGTGTGGGAGGAAACCGGAGAGGACCAATGCATGTCACGGGGAGAAGGTACAAAACTCCGTACAGACAAGTACCCGGAGTCGGGATCGAACCCGGGTCTCCAACGCTACAAGGCAGTAACTCTACCACTGCGCCACTATCGTTACTTCCTGCTAGAGATGGGGGAGCTGTTCGTGAGAAATGAGCGCCATCTTGTGGTTGTGTAAGAAAATAACTGCAGATGCTGGTGCAAATCGAAGGTATTTATTTCACAAAATGCTGGAGTAACTCAGCAGGTCAGGCAGCATCTCAGGTGAGAAGGAATGGGTGACGTTTCGGGTCGAGACCCTTCTTAGAGGGCATAGCTTTAAGGTGTCAGAGGCAAAGTTTAAATGGAACACTGAACCTGCACTCGCTGGAGATTAGTAGGATGTGAGGGGGGGGACCTCATTGAAACTTACTAAACAGTGAAAGGCTTGGATAGAGTAGATGTGGAGAGGATGTTTCCACCAGTGGGAGAGTCTAGTAGGACCAGAGGTCACAGCCACAGAATTAAAGGACGTTCCTTTAAGAAGGAGGAATTTGTCAGAGGGTGGTGAATCTGTGGAATTCCTTGCCACAGAAGGCTGTGGAGGCCAGGTCAGTGGATATATTTAAGGCAGAGACAGATAGATTCACGATTAGTAAAGGCGTCAAAAGGGTTATGGGGAGAAGGCAGGAGAATGGGGTTAGGAGGGAGAGATCGATCGGCCAGAGATGATCTTCAGAGATGCTGCCTGGCGCGCTGAGTTACTCCAGCATTTTGTGTTTAGACCAGCATCTGCAGTTCCTTCCCACACATTTCACCTGCTCCACTGTGAGATCTCCTCAAGGTGTGCCGACTTTGAAGAGGTTCTGCTCCTCTCTCTGATGAGTGTTCTGCACCATCTCCCTCGCTGCTCCCCCTCTCTATAATTCCTCCTGCTGCATTTTCCTTGAACTTAGAAACATAGAAAATAGGTGCAGGAGGAGGCCATTCGGCCCTTCGAGCCAACACCGCCATTCATTGTGATCATGGCTGATCGTCCCCAATCAGTAACCCGTGCCTGCCTTCTTCCCTTGATTCCACTAGCCCCTAGAGCTCTGTCTAACTCTCTCTTAAATCCATCCAGTGATTTGGCCTCCACTGCCCTCTGTGGCAGAGAATTCCACAAATTCACAACTCTCTGGGTGAAAAGGTTCCTTCTCACCTCAGTTTTAAATGGCCTCCCATTTATTCGAAGACTGTGTGGCCCCTGGTTCTGGACTCGCCCAACGTTGGGAACATTTTTCCTGCATCTAGCTTGTCCAGTCCTTTTATAATTTTATACGTTTCTATAAGATCGCCTCTCATCCTTCTAAACTCCAGCGAATACAAGCCTAATACTTCACCCCCTTTGATGTCTCGTTCTCGCACCTCACACTTCCTTATCTCTCTATCTCCCCACCATCTCCCATGACTCTCAGACTGAGGAAGGGTCTCGACCCGAAACCTCACCCATTCCTTCTCTCCAGAGATGCTGCCTGTCCCGCTGAGTTACTCCAGCTTTTTGTGTCTATCTTCTATCAACCATGGCGGAATAGACCTGATGGGCCGAATGGCCTAATTCTGCTCCTATCACTTATGAACATGAACTCTATAGGTTAATTGGCTTGGGTTTGTATACTTGGTATACTTGGCAATTTACAAGTGTGTGTTGGGCAGTGTTTATGTGCGGGGATCGCTGGTCGGTGCGGACTCATAGGCATAGAAACATAGAAAATAGTTGCAGGAGGTGGCCATTCGGCCGTCCGAACCAGCATCGCCATTCAATATGATCATGGCTGATCATCCAAAATCAGTACCCCTTTCCTGTTTTCTCCCCATACCCCTTGATTCCATTAACCCTAAGAGCCATAGCTAACTCTCTCTTGAATACGTCCAGTGAATTGGCCTCCACCTGCCTCCTGTGGCAGAGAATTCCAATGCTTGGGAGTTAGTTTAGTTTAGAGATACAGCGCGGAACCAGGGCCTTTCGGCCCACCGGGTCCGCGCCGACCAGCGATCCCCGCACGCCAACACTACCCTACACACGCGAGGGACAGTTTTTACATTTGCCCAGCCAATGAACCTACATACCTGCACGTCTTTGGAGTGCGGGAGGAAACCGAAGATCTCGGAGAAAACCCACGCAGGTCACGGGGAGAGCGTGCAAACTCCTTACAGACAGCGCCCGCGGTCGGGATCGAACCCGGGCCTCGGGCGTTGCATTCGCTGTAAGGCGGCAACGCTACCGCTGCTCCCGACCGGGCCGCTGACCTCCATTTTGTGCTTGGTACAGAGATGGAGTTTGACTTGGATAAGGCCCTGGAGGATATCCCGGTCCACTACGACGACTCGACTCCCGGCTCGAGCGCCTACAGCAGGCTGGACCGGTCATCGCGGCCCAGCAGCATGATGAATGAACTCCCCTCTGATGAAGTCAAGAAGCTGGAGCACTACACCAAGTCCAGACCCAAGAGGAACAAGAAGCTGCCGCCAAGCAAGGCTGCCGTAAGTCATTTTGCGTTTGTCAAACCTGTGCTTAACTCCACTTGTTTCTTCTGGCGGAGTAGAAACATAGAAACATAGAAAATAGGTGCAGGAGTAGGCCATTCGGCCCTTCGAGCCTGCACCGCCATTCAATATGATCATGGCTGATCATCCAACTCAGTATCCTGTACCTGCCTTCTCTCCATACCCCCTGATCCCTTTAGCCACAAGGGCCACATCTAACTCCCTCTTAAATATAGCCAATGAACTGGCCTCAACTACCTTCTGTGGCAGAGAATTCCACAGATTCATCACTCTCTGTGTGAAAAAAAACTTTCTCATCTCGGTCCTAAAAGACTTCCCCCTTATCCTTAAACTGTGACCCCTTGTTCTGGACTTCCCCATCATCGGGAACAATCTTCCTGCATCTAGCCTGTCCAACCCCTTAAGAATTTTTTTCTTAAGTGGACTTAGAAACATAGAAACAGAGAAAATAGCTGCAGGTTTGTACGCTAATTGGTCTTGGGGTGGTAGTTTCGTTTAGCGTAGAGGATACAGCGCGGAAACAGGCCCTTTCGGCCCACCGGGTCCGCGCCGACCAGCGATCCCCACACATTAACACTATCCATCACCCACTAGGGACAATTGTTTTTTACATTTACCAAGCCAATTAACCTACATGCCTGCACGTCTTTGGAGTGTGGGAGGAAAGCGAAGATCTCGGAGAGAAAACACACGCAGGTCACGGGGAGAACGTACAAACTTGAACGTACAGACAGCGCCCGCTGTCGGGATCGAACCCGGGTCTCCGGCGCTGCATTCGCTGTAAGGCAGCAACTCTACCGCTGCGCCACCTATATCTGCTCTGTTTAAGTGGAAATTGGCTCTTTTGTGTGTTGTTGGGCAGTGTTAATGTGTGGGGGATCGATGGTCGGTGCGAACTCATAGACACAGAAACATAGAAAATAGACAATAGACAATAGGTGCAGGAGAAGGCCATTCAGCCCTTCGAGCCAGCACCACCATTCACTGGAATTTAGAAGGATGAGGGGGGATCTTATTGAAACATATAAGATAATTAGGGGATTGGACACATTAGAGGCAGATAACATGTTCCCAATGTTGGGGGAGTCCAGAACAAGGGGCCACAGTTTAAGAATAAGGGGTAGGCCATTTAGAACGGAGATGAGGAAGAACTTTTTCAGTCAGAGGGTGGTGAAGGTGTGGAATTCTCTGCCTCAGAAGGCAGTGGAGGCCAGTTCGTTGGATGCTTTCAAGAGAGAGCTGGATAGAGCTCTTAAGGATAGCGGAGTGAGGGGGTATGGGGAGAAGGCAGGAACGGGGTACTGATTGAGAGTGATCAGCCATGATCGCATTGAATGGCGGTGCTGGCTCGAAGGGCTGAATGGCCTACTCCTGCACCTATTGTCTATTGTCTATTGATCATGGCTGATCATCTAAAATCAGTACCCCGTTCCTGCTTTTCCCCCATATCCCTTCATTCCGTTAGCCCGAAGAGCTAAATCTAACTCTCTCTTGAGAACATCCAGTGAATTGGCCTCCACTGCCTTCTGCGGCAGAGAATTCCACAGACTCACAACTCTCTGGGTGAAATGTTTTTCCTCATCTCAGTCCTAAATGGCCTACCTCTTATTCTTAAACTGTGACCCCTGGTTCTGGACTCCCCAACATCTGGAACATTTTTCCTGCTTCTAGCCCTGTCCAATCCCTTAAGAATTTTAGGTGTTTCCATGATCCCCTCTCATCCTTCTAAATTCCAGTGAATGCAAGCCCATTGGCGTTTATTGGGCCGAATGGCCTAATTCTGCTCCTGCTCCTCATGGGCGGCACGGTGGCGCTGCGGTAGAGTCGCTGCCTTACAGCGCCAGAGACCCGGGTTCGATCCCGACTACGGGTGCTGTCTGTACGGACTTTGTACGTTCTCCCCATGACCTGCGTGGGTTTTCTCCGAGATCTTCCGTTTGCTCCCACACTCCAAAGACGTACAGGTTTGCAGGTTAATTAGCTTGGTATAAAATACAAAATTGTCCCTAGTGTGTGTGTAGGATAGAGTTAGTGTGCGGGGATCGCTGGTCGGTGTGGACCCGGTGGGCCGAAGGGCCTGTTTCCGCGCTGTATCTCTAAACTAAACTGAACTTATGAACTTGTATCGACTTCTCTAACTTCAGATAGTCCCTGCTTTCCCTCTCCCTCTATCCCCTCCCCTTTCCCAGTTCTCCCACTAGTCTTCCTGTCTCCGACTACATCCTATCTTTGTCCCACCCCCTCCCCTGACAATAGTCTGAAGAAGGGTCTCTCCCAAGATGCTGCCTGACCCGCTGAGTTACTCCACCATTTTGGGTCTACCTGATGAACTTATAAGCAGGTTACTAATCCTGTCGACACAATGGGGCCCATCAAGATGGTCCGGAGGAAAGATGACTATTCGGACACGTGGTCTATGTTTCCGAATTAAGGAAGAATTATTTTCTTGCAGCTTTCGGCCACAGAGAGCCAGGAGCCTGAGCAGAACGGCCTGATAGATCGAGTGGATGAGGGGGTGGACGAGTTTTTCAACAAGCGGATAATCCCCATGGAATCCAAGTAAGTCTTCGAGAGGAGAGGGGCCGGGGGGAGGGCAGGGGTTGTCTGTGGAAGGGTCTCGACCCGAAACGTCACCCGTTCCTTCGCTCCAGCGACGCTGCCTGACCCGCTGAGTTACTCCAGCACTCTGTGAAACGTCACCTATCCGTGTTCTCCAGCGACGCTGCCTGACCTGCTGAGTTACTCCAGCACTCTGTGAAACGTCACCCTTTCCTTCTCTTGATTGCATTCAGAGAATTGGCCTCCACTGCCTTCTGAGGCAGAGAATTCCACAGATTCACAACTCTCTGACTGAAAACGTTTTTCCTCATCCCAGTTCTAAATGGCCTAACCCTTATTCTTAAACTGTGGCCCCTGGTTCTGGACACTTCCCACGCTCCAAAGACGTGTGCACAGGATTGTAGTAGGTTAGTTGGCTTGGTAGTTTAGTTTAGAGATACAGTGTGGAATCAGGCCCTTCGGCCCACCGAGTCTGTCTGTCTTGGGTTGCGTCCCGTCTGGTGGTTGGGAATCACGCATTCATGCACGGGAAGAAGGGGCGGCATGGCGACGCAGCGGTTGATTCGCTCCACCTCCCACCAGCGAGGCTCCACCTCCCACCAGCGAGGCTCCACCTCCCACCAGCGAGACTCCGCCATCGACCCGCGAGGCCCCGCCTTCGACCCGCGAGGCTCCACCCCCACCAGCGAGGCTCCACCCCCTGACCCGCGAGGCTCCACCCCCGACCCGCGAGGCTCCACCCCCGACACGCGAGGATCCACCCCCCACCAGCGAGGCTCCACCTCCCACCAACCCCCTAAGAATTTTGTAAGTTTCTATAAGATCCCCCCTCAATCTTCTAAATTCCAGCGAGTACAAGCCGAGTCTATCCAGTCTTTCTTCATATGAAAGTCCTGCCATCCCAGGAATCAATCTGGTGAACCTTCAAAGACCTACAGGCATGTAGGTTAATTGGCTTGGTGAATGTGAAAAGAAATTGTCGCCAGTGTGTGTCGGGTAGGATAGTGGTAATGTGTGCGGGGATCACAGGTCGGCGCGGACCCGAGCAGCGAGCCACACAGGCATTGCCACTATCCTAGGCCGAAGGGCCTCTTTCCGCTCTCTACCTCTGAATCTTCTCACAGCATCTGTGGCGGGAATCTGCAGGTGTAAATATCACCAGCAACATGTCCTGGACCACCTACTCTACTACCATCCACCTCATTGGTGACCCTCGGACTATCTTTGATCGGACTTCACTGGACTTTATCTCGCACTAAACAATAATCACATTATTCCCTTTATGGAGTTTATCAAAGCAATCATGGCTAAGAATGCACACGACTTCCTTAGATGGTTTAGGAAGTTCGGCATGCCCCCAACAACTCTCACCAACTTCTACAGATGTGCCGTAGAAAGCATTTTATCAGGAAGCATCACAGCTTGGCCCTGACCATCGCACAAACCGACCTCCCTTCCATTGTCTCCAACTACACCTCACGCTGCCTCGGCAAAGCCAGCAGCATAATCAAGGACCCAGTCTCACCCCGGCCACTCCCTATTCTCCCCTCTCCCATCAGGCAAGTGTGAAAACGCACACCTCCAGATTCAGGCACAGTTTCTTCCTGGCTGTTATCAGGCAACTGAACCATCCTAACAACAACCAGAGAGTTGTCCAGAGCAACTATCCACCTCATTGGTGACCCTCGGAGTATCTTTGATCGAACAAATCTAAACTCTGTGCGTCTAAACTAAACTAAACTAAATTCTTTGCATCTAAACTAAACTAAACTCATTGGTGACCCTCGGACTATCTTTGATCGAACTTTACTTGACGTTTATCTTGCACTAAACAATAATCACATTATTCCCTTTATCCTGTATCTTTTTACTGTGGACGGCTCGATTGTAATCACGTATTGTCTTTCCGCTGACTGGTTAGCACGCAACGAAAGCTTTTCACTGTACCTCGGTACACGTGGCAATAAACTAAACTAAACTGAAACTGAACGGTATCTCTCAGCGAAAGTTAACTAAAGAATTTGCTCTCGTAGTCAGCGGGATGGCTGAACATGTGGTGGGCAGGTACTTGGCCCAACTTGCCCACACCGGCCAACATGTCCCAGCTACACTAGTCCCACCTGCCTGTACTGGGTCCATATCCCTCCAACCATGTCCTATCCATGTACCTGTCTAATTTGTATCTTAAACATTGGGATAGTCCCAGCCTCAACTACCTCCTCTGGCAGCTCTTTCCATACGCCCACCACCCTTTTAGTTTAGTTTAGAGATACAGCGCGGAAACAGGCCCTTTCGTCCCACCGGGTCCGCGCCGCCCAGCGATCCCCGCACACTAACACTATCCTACACCCACTAGGGACAATTTTTACATTTACCAAGCGAATTAACCTACAAACCTGCACGTCTTTGGAGTGTGGGAGGAAACCGAAGATCTCGGAGAAAACCCACGCAGGTCACGAGGAGAACGTACAAACTCCGTCCAGACAGAGCGCGTAGTTGGGATCGAACCCTGGTCTCCTGCGCGGCATTCGCTGTAAGGCGGCAACTCTACCGCTGCGCAACTGTGTGAAAAGGTTACCCACCAGATTCCTAGCAACATAGAAACATAGAAAATAGGCGCAGGAGGAGGCCATTCGGCCCTTCGAGCCAGCATCGCCATTCATTGTGATCACGGCTGATCGTCCCCAATCAATAAACCGTGCCTGCCTTCTCCCCATATCCCTTGATTCTACTAGCCCCTAGAGCTCTATCTAACTCTCTCTTAAATCCATCTAGTGATTTGGCCTCCACTGCCCTCTGTGGCAGAGAATTCCACAAATTCACAACTCTCTGGGTGAATAAGTTTTTTCTCACCTCAGTTTTAAATGGCCTCCCCTTTATTCTAAGACTATGGCCCCTGGTTCTGGATTCGCCCAACATTGGGAACATTTTTCCTGCATCTAGCTTGTCCAGTCCTTTTATAATTTTATGTTTCTATAAGATCCCCTCTCATCCTTCTAAACTCCAGTGAAAACAAGCCTAGTCTTTTCAATCTTTCCTCATATGACAGTCCCGCCATCCCAGGGATCAATCTCTTGAACCTACGCTGCACTGCCTCAATTACAAGGATGTCCTTCCTCAAATTAGGAGACTAAAACTGTACACAATACTCCAGATGTGGTATTACCAGGGCCCTATACAACTGCAGAAGAACCTCTTTACTCCTATACTGAAATTACTGCAGAAGAACCTCTTTACTCCTATACTGAAATTCCTATGAATTCTTTTCCCCTTCACCTTGAACCTTTGTCCGCTGGTACTCGATTTCCCTACTCTGGGCAAGAGACTCCACTCCAAAGACATGCAGGTATGTAGGTGAATTGGCTTGGCAAATGTAAAAATTGTCCCAATCAATCAATCAATTAATCAATCAATCAATTAGTCAATCAATCAATTAGTTTATTTGTCATTCCACTCCTTACAGTTCATGCAACAAATGGGACGAAACAGAGTGCCTCTGGGGGGGGCCATAGTGCAATACAAATGCAAAACATATGGGTAGACGGGATGACAGTGCAGTACAATACGATACAGTCCAATACAGTTAAACAGTGCAATACAATACATATAGACAGGGGATTAAAGCATGTAAACGGTAAAAGTTAAAGCATTTAACCAAGAGTTTAAACCATGTAAACGGTGAACTAGTGGGTATAGGGCCAAATATATGCGGGGATCGCTGGTCGGTGCAGACCTGGTGGGCTGAAAGGACCTGTTTCCGCGATGGATCTATAAACTAAACTAAACTCCGTGTGTCTAAACTAAACTAAACTCCGTGTGTCTAAACTAAACTAAACTCTTTGCGTCTAAACTAAACTAAAGTAAACTCTGTGCGTCTAAACTAAACTAAACTGTCCGTCTAAACTAAACTAAACTACACTCTGTGCGTCTAATCTAAACTAAACTAAACTAAACTAAACTCTGCGTCTAAACTAAGCTAAACTCTGTGCGTCTAAACTAGACTAAGCTGAACTGTGTGCGTCTAGACTAAACTGAACTGTGTGCGTCTAGACTAAACTGAACTGTGTGCGTCTAGACTAGACTAAGCTGAACAGTGTGCGTCTAGACTAGATTAAACTGAACTGTGTGCGTCTAGACTAGACTAAGCTGAACTGTGTGCGTGTGTGCGTCTAGACTAGACTAAGCTGAACAGTGTGCGTCTAGACTAGACTAAACTGAACTGTGCGTCTAGACTAAACTGAACTGTGTGCGTGCAGCTGACCGACACGTCTTGTGATTTTTGTGTTTCAGAAGGCTCTCACTACGGAGCTCGGACTCCCTGGACTCCGGCGAGTCGGACGACAGGAAGCGCAAGGACTCCAAGAAGAGCAACTTCCTCAACCTGATCAAGTCGCGCACCAGCAAGGCGGAGAGGCCCCAGGCGGCGGGCGGTACCGAGGAGCCGCTGTCGCCCAGAGGTGGGACCAAGGGTCCGGCCCCGGCCCCAGACCTCGGCAGGAGGGACTCCAGGCAGGCGGAACAGAACGGCGGGGCCGAGCTCTCCGAGGGGCACAAGACGCCGGACACGGCGGAGGCCGCGCTGGAGGAGGCGGGGAGGACGGAGAAGGTGGACGGCAAAGGGAGCCCGCAAAGTGGCCGGTGGTACGGGGTGCAAGTGATGGGCAGCGGACTGCTGGCAGAATTCAAGGCCAAGCAGGAAAAGCGGGCCGCGGTCCAGAAAGTAAGTAGGTCTCCTAATTTGAGGAAGGACATCATTGCCATTGAGGGAGTGCAGCGTAGGTTCACCAGGTTAATCCCCGGGATGGCGGGACTGTCATATGATGAAAGAATGGAGCGACTGGGCTTCTACGCACTAGAATTCAGAAGGATGAGAGGGGATCTTTAGATATTTTTTTAGAGATACAGTGCAGAAACAGGCCCTTCGGCCCACCGGGTCCGTGCCGCCCAGCGATCCTCGCACATTAACACTATCCTACACCCACTAGGCACAATTTTTACATTTGCCCAGCCAATTAACCTACAAACCTGCACGTCTTTGGAGTGTGGGAGGAAACCGAAGATCTCGGAGAAAACCCACGCAGGTCACGGGGAGAACGTACAAACTCCTTACAGACAGCACCTGTAGTCAGGATCGAACCTGAGTCTCCGGTGCTGCATTCGTTGTAAGGCAGCAACTCTACCGCTGCGCCACCGTGCCGCCATCTTACTGAAACATGTAAAATTATTAGGAGATTGGACACGCTAGGTGCATGAAACATGTTCCCGATGTGGGTGGAGTCCAGAACCAGGGGTCACGCAGTTTAAGAATAAGGGGTAGGCCATTTAGAACGGAGATTAGGAAAAACCTTTTCACCCAGAGAGTTGTGAATTTGTGGAATTCTCTGCCACAGAGGGCAGTGGAGGCCGATTCACTGGATGAATTTAAAAGAGAGTTAGATAGAGCTCTTAGGGCTAGCGGAATCAAGGGATATGGGGATAAAGCAGGAATGGGGTACTGATTGTGGATGATCAGCCATGATCACATTGAACGGCGCTGCTGGCTCGAAGGGCCGAATAGCCTCCTCCTGCACCTATTGTCTCTGTATCTATGACAATAGACAATAGACAATAGGTGCAGGAGTAGGCCATTCAGCCCTTCGGGCCAGCACCGCCATTCAATGCGATCATGGCTGATCACTCTCAATCAGTACCCCGTTCCTGCCTTCTCCCCATACCCCCTCACTCCGCTATCCTTAAGAGCTCTATCCAGCTCTCTCTTGAAAGCATCCAACGAACTGGCCTCCACTGCCTTCTGAGGCAGAGAATTCCACACCTTCACCACTCCCTGACTGAAAAAGTTCTTCCTCATCTCCGTTCTAAATGGCCTACCCCTTATTCTTAAACTGTGGCCCCTTGTTCTGGACTCCCCCAACATTGGGAACATGTTTCCTGCCTCTAATGTGTCCAATCCCCTAATTATCTTATATGTTTCAATAAGATCCCCCCTCATCCTTCTAAATTCCAGTGTATACAAGCCCAATCGCTCCAGCCTTTCAACATACGACAGTCCCGCCATTCCGGGAATTAACCTAGTGAACCTACGCTGCACGCCCTCCATAGCAAGAATATCCTTCCTCAAATTTGGAGACCAAAACTGCACACAGTACTCCAGGTGCGGTCTCACCAGGGCCCGGTACAACTGTAGAAGGACCTCTTTGCTCCTATACTCAACTCCTCTTGTTATGAAGGCCAACATTCCATTGGCTTTCTTCACTGCCTGCTGTACCTGCATTCTTCCTTTCATTGACTGATGCACTAGGACACCCAGATCTCGTTGAACTCCCCCTCCTCCTAACTTGACACCATTCAGATAATAATCTGCCTTTCTATTCTTACTTCCAAAGTGAATAACCTCACACTTATCTACATTAAACTGCATCTGCCATGTATCCGCCCACTCACACAACCTGTCCAAGTCACCCTGCAGCCTTATTGCATCTTCCTCACAATTCACAATTCACACTACCCCCCAGCTTAGTATATCATCTGCAAATTTGTTAATGGTACTTTTAATCCCTTCGTCTAAGTCATTAATGTATATCGTAAATAGCTGGGGTCCCAGCACCGAACCTTGCGGTACCCCACTGGTCACTGCCTGCCATTCCGAAAGGGACCCATTTATCCCCACTCTTTGCTTTCTGTCTGTCAACCAATTTTCTATCCATGTCAGTACCCTACCCCCAATACCATGTGCCCTAATTTTGCCCACTAATCTCCTATGTGGGACCTTGTCGAAGGCTTTCTGAAAGTCGAGGTACACCACATCCACTGACTCTCCCCTGTCAATTTTCCTAGTTACATCCTCAAAAAATTCCAGTAGATTTGTCAAGCATGATTTCCCCTTCGTAAATCCATGCTGACTCGGAATGATCCTGTTACTGCTATCCAAATGCTCAGCAATTTCGTATTTTATAATTGACTCCAGCATCTTCCCCACCACTGATGTCAGACTAACTGGTCTATAATTACCCGTTTTCTCTCTCCTTTCTTAAAAAGTGGGATAACATTTGCTATCCTCCAATCCACAGGAACTGATCCTGAATCTATAGAACATTGAAAAATGATCTCCAATGCTTCCACTATTTCTAGAGCCACCTCCTTAAGTACCCTGGGATGCAGACCATCAGGCCCTGGGGATTTATCAGCCTTCAGTCCCATCAGTCTACCCAAAACCATTTCCTGCCTAATGTGGATTTCCTTCAGTTCCTCCATCACCCTAGGTTCTCCGGCCACTAGAACATTTGGGAGATTGTGTGTATCTTCCTCAGTGAAGACAGATCCAAAGTAACGGTTTAACTCGTCTGCCATTTCTTTGTTCCCCATAATAAATTCCCCTGCTTCTGTCTTCAAGGGACCCACATTTGCCTTGACTATTTTTTTCCTCTTCACGTACCTAAAAAAACTTTTGCTATCCTCCTTTATATTATTGGCTGGTTTACCCTCGTACCTCATCTTTTCTCCCCGTATTGCCTTTTTAGTTAACTTTTGTTGCTCTTTAAAAGAGTCCCAATCCTCTGTCTTCCCACTCTTCTTTGCTATGTTATACTTCCTCTCCTTAATTTTTATGCTGTCCCTGACTTCCCTTGTCAGCCACAGGTGTCTCTTACTCCCCTTAGAGTCTTTCCACCTCTTTGGAATAAATTGATCCTGCAACCTCTGCATTATTCCCAGGAATACCTGCCATTGCTGTTCTACCGTCTTCCCTGCTAGGGCCTCCTTCCAGTCAATTTTGGCCAGCTCCCGCCTCATGCCTCTGTAATCCCCTTTGCTATACTGTAATACTGACACTTCCGATTTTCCCTTCTGCCTTTCCATTTGCAGAGTAAAACTTATCATGTTGTGATCACTGCCTCCTAATGGCTCTTTTACCTCTAGTCCCCTTATCAGATCAGGATCATTACACAACACTAAATCCAGAATGACCAGTTACTTTATATGTTTGCCCTGACCTACATTTATCCTGTATCTGTACAACATGGATTATTTGATTGTAATCAATGTGTGGCCTTTCCGCTGACTGGTCAGCAATTCACCTTGGTACACGCAGCAATAAACTAAACAAAAGCATTGGCTTTACTTTAGCAGTCTAAAAAGTTCAGCACTCTGCGTCTTTTTGGCACGGTGGCGCAGCGGTAGAGTTGCCGCCTCACAGCGCCGGAGACCCGGGTTCAAGTCCGAGACCTGCGTGAGTCTGAAGAAGGGTCTCGACCCGAAACAGGTCACCCGTTCCTTCTCTCCAGTGATGCTGCCTGTCCCACTGAGTCATCCCCAGCTCGTTGTGTCCATCTTGGGTTTTCTCCCAGATCTTCGGTTTCCTCCCACGCTCCAAAGGTTTGTCGGTTAATTGGCTTGAGTTTGTACTCTTGTGCCGTATGTCAACCCACTCGTTCCTGGGATCATTCTCACAAATCATCTTCTGGACCCTCTCCAAAGCCAGCACATCCTTCCTCAGAGTTGGGGGGCCAAAAGTGCTCGCAACACACTCCAAATGCCGTCTGGCCGGAGAGCTGCAGAAAAGGGACTCGACCCGAAACGTCACCCATCCCTTCTCTCCAGAGATGCTGCCTGTCCCGCTGAGTTACTCCAGCATTCTGTGTCTTCCCTCAGCATTACATCACAGTTTTTAATATTCTAGGATCCTTGACAGGCCTTGTGCTTTTATATAATCTGCTTTTGATTTTTTTAGATTTTTTAGATTTAGAGATACAGCGCGGAAACAGGCCCTTCGGCCCACTGGGTCCGTGCCGCCCAGCGATCCCCGCACACTAACACTATCCTACACAACACTAGGGACAATTTTCTTTTTACATTTACCCAGTCAATTAACCTACAAACCTGTACGTCTTTGGAGTGACGTCTTTTATCCGGCAGACTTCAGTGTAAAATCCCAGTGTCCCACATCTGCCTACTCTCTCCCCCTCTGTCTTTCACTTAGGTTAGTTTAGTTTGGAGATACAGCGCGGAAGCAGGCCCTTCGACCCACCGGGTCCGCGCCGCCCAGCGATCCCCGCACACCAACAGCATCCCACACACACTAGGGACAGTTTACAACAAGCCAATTAACCTACAAACCTGCACGTCTTTGGAGTGCGGGAGGAAGCCGAAGATCTTGGGGGAAAACCCACGCAGGTCACGGGGAGAACGTACAAACTCCGTACAGACAAGCACCCATAGTCGGGATCGAACCGGGGTCTCTGGCGCTGCAAGGCAGCAACTCTACCGCTGCGCCACCATGCCACCACTGCCAACAAAGCAAGTGCCCTTGAATATCCAATAGGGCTCCAATCAGTCTGCCATCTATTCCTCTCTAAGGCAGCTCCAGCAATGAATAAGCATGTAATGCTCTTTGACTTCTCGCCAAGGGCCTTGGCTCGGTTGGTGTTTTGTTACAATCAATGCTGAGTGCACTATCAATTCCAAATTAGTTGTGTTTTATTTTCCCCTTGTTGCTCATCCTTTAACCCATTGGGTTCCTGTGCCTGCTCTTTTAATTCAGCGTTTTATTCCTTCATTCCTGCCACAGAAGGCAGTGGAGGCCAATTCACTGGAGGCCAATTCTCCGACCAGTCTGACTGTCCTCTTGATTAGACAATAGACAATAGGTGCAGGAGGAGGCCATTCTGCCCTTCGAGCCAGCACCACCATTCAATGTGATCATGGCTGATCATTCTCAATCAGTACCCCGTTCCTGCCTTCTCCCCATACCCCCTGACTCTGCTATCCTTAAGAGCTCTATCTAGCTCTCTCTTGAATGCATTGAGAATTAGAAGGATGAGGGGGGATCTTATTGAAACATATAAGATAATTAGGGGATTGGACACATTAGAGGCAGGAAACATGTTCCCAATGTTGGGGGAGTCCAGAACAAGGGGCCACAGTTTAAGAATAAGGGGTAGGCCATTTAGAACGGAGATGAGGAAGAACTTTTTCAGTCAGAGAGTGGTGAAGGTGTGGAATTCTCTGCCTCAGAAGGCAGTGGAGGCCAGTTCGTTGGATGCTTTCAAGAGAGAGCTGGATAGAGCTCTTAAGGATAGCGGAGTGAGGGGGTATGGGGAGAAGGCAGGAACGGGGTACTGATTGAGAGTGATCAGCCATGATCACATTGAATGGCGATGCTGGCTCGAAGGGCTGAATGACCTACTCCTGCACCTATTGTCTATTGTCTATTGTCTATAATGCCTTCTGAGGCAGAGAATTCCACAGATTTACAACTCTGACTGAAAAAGTTTTTCCTCATCTCTGTTCTAAATGGCTTACCCCTTATTCTTAAACTGTGGCCCCTGGTTCTGGACTCCCCCAACATTGGGAATATGTTTCCTGCCTCTAACGTGTAACGTGCCCCTTAATAATCTTTTATGTTTCGATAAGATCCCCTCTCATCCTTCTAAATTCCAGTGTATACAAGCCCAGTCGCTCCAGTCTTTCAACATATGACAGTCCCGCCATTCCGGGAATTAACCTAGTGAACCTACGCTGCACGCCCTCAATAGCAAGAATTGCGTCTTCAAGGCCACGGAACAATTAAGGAACTGGTTTGATCGTTTGTGTGCTAACATTTTTTCTTTAATTTTGGTGCATCTTTCAGAAGCTGGAAAACGAAGCAGGAAGTAAGGAGTCACATGACATCTTGTCAAGTGCAGACCAAGTAAATGAAACGGGGAGAGGTGAGTTCAAGTCAAGAAACATTTAGACAGGTACTAGACCAAGTGGACCCGTTGGGCCCAAACCTCTCCTGCATTGGTACAGCACCATCTCCTCCCCCCTCTCCCCTCTCCCCTCCCCCTCTCCCCTCCCTCCTCTCCCCCTCCCCCTCCCTCCTCCCTCCTCTCCCCCTCCCCCTCCCTCCTCCCCTCCCCTTCCCTCCCTCCTCCCCCTCCCACTCCCCCTCCCTCCTCCCCCTCCCTCCTCCCCTTCCCTCCCTCCTCCCCCTCCCACTCCCCCTCCCTCCTCCCCCTCCCTCCTCCCCTTCCCCTCACCCTCCCCCTCACCCCATTCCCCTCAACCCCCTTATCCTCCCTCCCTCCCTCAACCCCCCCCCCCCCCCCCACTTCCTCCCTCCCTGGGAGATAGATTTAAACTTTAAAGTGTGAATAACTTTAAATATATAACACCGATTTCAATGAAACTTCTTCCATTAGCACCAAAGGGATGACGGTGAGTAAGGTGGGCCTGAAATTATCGTGCTATCAGAATATGACTAAGAAGGCAATACGGGGAGAAAAGATGATGTACGAGGGTAAACTAGCCAATAATATAAAGGAGGATAGTAAAAGCTTTTTTAGGTACGTGAAGAGGAAAAAAATAGTCAAGGCAAATGTGGGTCCCTTGAAGTCAGAAGCGGGGGAAGTTATTATGGGAAACAAGGAAATGGCAGACGAGTTGAACCGGTACTTTGGATCTGCCTTCACTAAGGAAGATACAAGCAATCTCCCAGATGTTCTAGTGGCCAGAGATCCTAGGGTGACGGAGGAACTGAAGGAAATCCACATTAGGCAGGAAATGGTGTTGGGTAGACTGGTGGGACTGAAGGCTGATAAATCCCCAGGGCCTGATGGTCTGCATCCCAGGGTACTTAAGGAAGTGGCGCTAAAAATTGTGGATGCATTGGTGATCATTTTCCAATGTTCTATAGATTCAGGATCAGTTCCTGTGGATTGGAGGGTAGCTAATGTTGTCCCACTTTTTAAGAAAGGAGGGAGAGAAAAAACGGGAAATTATAGACCAGTTAGTCTTACATCAGTGGTGGGGAAGATGCTGGAGTCAATTATAAAAGACGAAATTGCGGAGCATTTGGATAGTAGTAACAGGATCGTTCCGAGTCAGCATGGATTTACGAAGGGGAAATCATGCTTGACTAATCTACTGGAATTCTTTGAGGATGTAACCAGGAAAATTGACAGGGGAGAGCCGGTGGATGTAGTGTACCTTGACTTTCAGAAAGCCTTCGACAAGGTCCCACATAGGAGATTAGTGGGCAAAATTAGAGCACATGGTATTGGAGGTAGGGTACTGACATGGATAGAAAATTGGTTGACAGACAGAAAGCAAAGAGTGGGGATAAATGGGTCCCTTTCAGAATGGCAGGCAGTAACTAGTGGGGTACCGCAAGGCTCGGTGCTGGGACCGCAGCTATTTACAATATACATTAATGACTTGGATGAAGGGATTAAAAGTACCATTAGCAAATTTGCAGATGATGCAAAGCTGGCTGGTAGTGTGAACTGTGAGGAAGATGCTATGAGGTTGCAGGGTGACTTGGACAGGTTGTGTGAGTGGGCGGATGCATGGCAGATGCAGTTTAATGTGGATAAGTGTGAGGTTATCCACTTTGGTCGTAAGAATAGGAAGGCAGAGTATTATCTGAATGTTGTCAAGTTAGGAACAGGGGACGTACAACGAGATCTGGGTTTCCTAATGCATCAGTCACTGAAAGGAAGCATGCAGGTACAGCAGGCAGTGAAGAAAGCCAATGGAATGTTGGCCTTCATAACAAGAGGAGTTGAGTATAGGAGCAAAGAGGTCCTTCTGCAGTTATACAGGGCCCTAGTGAGACCGCACCTGGAGTACTGTGTGCAGTTTTGGTCTCCAAATTTGAGGAAGGATATTCTTACTATTGAGGGCGTGCAGCGTAGGTTTACTAGGTTAATTCCCGGAATGGCGGGACTATCGTATGTTGAAAGACTGGAGCGACTAGGCTTGTATACACTGGAATTTAGAAGGATGAGAGGAGATCTTATCGAAACGTATAAGATTATTAAGGGGTTGGACACGTTAGAGGCAGGAAACATGTTCCCGATGTTGGGGGAGTCCAGAACAAGGGCCACAGTTTAAGAATAAGGGTAGGCCATTTAGAACTGAGATGAGGAAAAGCTTTTTCACTCAGAGAGTTGTAAATATGTGGAATTCTCTGCCTCAGAAGGCAGTGGAGGCCAATTAGACAATAGACAATAGGTGCAGGAGTAGGCTATTCAAGAGAGAGTTAGATAGAGCTCTTAAGGATAGCGGAGTCAGGGGGTATGGGGAGAAGGCAGGAACGGGGTACTGATTGAGAATGATCAGCCATGATCACATTGAATGGCGGTGCTGGCTCGAAGGGACAAATGGCCTCCTCCTGCACCTATTGTCTATTGTCTATCATGTACCGTTTTGGCTGTAGTTCAGGAACAAACAAACAAACAAACAAACGAGTTTTAGTATATAGATTAAGAAATATTTAGTCAGCGACACACAATATACTGGAGTAACTCAGGGGCGGCACAGTGGCCCAGCGGTAGAGTTGCTGCCTTACAGCGCCAGAGACCCGGGTTCGATCCCGACTACGGGTGCTTATCTGTTTGGAGTTTGTACGTTCTCCCCGTGACCCACGTGGGTTTTCTCCGGGTGCTCCGGTTTCTTCCTGCACTCCAAAGACGTACGGGTTTGCAGGTTAATTGGCTTGGTATAATTGTAGATTGTCCCTAGTGTGTGTAGGATATCGTTAGTGTGCAGGGGATCGCTGGTCGGCACAGAATCGGCGGGCCGAAGGGCCTGTTTCTGCGCTGTATCGCTAAGCTAAACTCAGTGGGTCAGGCAGAGTCTCTCCGGAGAAAAGTAATAGCTGACGTTTCGAGTCGAGCCCCTACTTCAAATTGAAGTTCTGAGTCTGAAGAAAGGTCTCGACCCGAGATGTCACCTCTTCCTTTTCTCCAGTGATCCTGCCTGACCCGCTGAGTTATTCCAGCATTTTGTTTTAAACCAGCATCTGCAGTCCCTTCCGACATGTTTGGACAGGTACGTGGACAGGACAGTTTTAGAGGGATATGGGCCAAGCGCAGGTAGGTGGGGCTAGTGTAGATGGGACATGTTGGTCGGTGTGGGCAAGTTGGGCCGAAGGGCCTGTTTCCACGCTGTTTAACAAAGCAAATCCTAAGAACGTGTATGCTAAGATTGCACACCAATGTAGAAACAGGTACTAGTTAACTATTGCAGCACACATCGATAAATATTTTTTGTGTAGGAAGGAACTGCCGATGCTGGGGGGCTTTTCTGATGCAGCGTGCGTTGTAGATGTCCTCCAGGGCTGGGAGCTGTATCCCAATGATCTTCTGCGCTCTGGAGCCGACCCGCTGAAGAGCTCTCCTATCCCTCCGCTGTGCAGCTGAGATATCCCGCAGAGATGCAGTATGTTAGGATGCTCTCTGTGGTGCGGCGGTGGTAGGAGGTCACCAGCCTTTTGTCGGCATCCTCAGGAAACTCCACCGCTGGCACAGCAACTCTACCTCTACTCTAGTTAGGAAAAGGGGACGTACAACGAGATCTGGGTGTCCTAGTGCATCAGTCACTGAAAGGAAGCATGCAGGTACAGCAGGCAGTGAAGAAAGCCAATGGAATGTTAGCCTTCATAACAAGGGGAGTTGAGTATAGGAGCAAAAAGGTCCTTCTGCAGTTGTACAGGGCCCTAGTGAGACCGCACCTGGAGTACTGTGTGCAGTTTTGGTCTCCAAATTTGAGGAAGGATATTCTTGCTATTGAGGGCGTGCAGCGTAGGTTCACTAGGTTAATTCCCAGAATGGCGGGACTGTCGTATGTTGAAAGACTGGAGCGACTAGGCTTGTATACACTGGAATTTAGAAGGATGAGAGGGGATCTTATCGAAACGTATAAGATTATTAAGGGGTTGGACACGTTAGAGACAGGAAACAAGTTCCCAATGTTGGGGGAGTCCAGAACAAGGGGCCACTGTTTAAGAATAAGGGGTAGGCCATTTAGAACGGAGATGAGGAAAAACATTTTCAATCAGAGAGTTGTGAATCTGTGGAATTCTCTGCCTCAGAAGGCAGTGGAGGCCAATTCTCCGAATGCATTCAAGAGAGAGCTAGATAGAGCTCTTAAGGATAGCGGAGTCAGGGGGTATGGGGAGAAGGCAGGAACGGGGTACTGATTATGAATGATCAGCCATGATCACATTGAATGGTGGTAGAAGGGTCTCGACCCGAAATGTCACCCATTCCTTCTCTCCTGAGATGCTGCCTGACCTGCTGAGTTACTCCAGCATTTTGTGAATAAATACCTTCGATTTGTACCAGCATCTGCAGTTATTTTCTTATACACATTGAATGGCGGTGCTGGCTCGAAGGGCCGAATGGCCTATTCCTGCACCTATTGTCTATTGTCACTGCAACTCTACCGCTGCGCCACTGTGCCGCCAAGAGAACGTGGGGAATGGGGTTGAGAGGGAAAGATAGATCGGCCATGATTGAGACTCGGCGGGGTAGACTTGATGGGCCGAACGGCCTAATTCCCACACCGATCCCTTGTGAACATGAGCACCAGTAGTGATTACCGAACTGTGCCACTGCCGAAGGTATTCTGCCGGTTCACAGTATCAGTTAAGGTTCCTTGTTGTCTGAAAACCTACTTAGTTACAGCTGTGTCGCATAGGTTATAGGAGCAGAGGTAGGCCATTCGGCCCATCGAGTCTATCCCACCATTCAATTATGGCTGATCTGTCTCTCGCTCCCAACCCCATTCCCCACATTCTCTGGGGTGGCACGGTGGCACAGCGGTAGAGTTGCTGCCTTACAGCACCAGAGACCCAGGTTCCATCCTGACTGTGTGCTATCTATATGAAGGTGGCACGTTCTCCCAGTGACCGCGTGGGTTTTCCCTGGGTGCTCCGGTTTCATCCTACATTCCAATGATGTGCGGGTTTGTAGGTTAATTGGCTTCTGTAATTTGCCCCTTAGTGTGAAGTGGGATAGCACAGAACTACCGCACAGGCGATCAATGCTCGGTGGGCCGAAGGGCCTGTTTCCACGCTGTATCCCCAAACTTTAAACTCTGAGCAAGACTTTGTTGCTTTGGAGCGCAGGAGGATGAGGGGTGATCTTATAGAGGTGTGGAATAGATCGGGTAGACGCACAGAGTCTCTTGCCCAGAGTAGGGGAATCGAGGACCAGCAGACATAGGTTTAAGGTGAGGGGGGGAAAGACTTAATAAGAACCTGGGCGGTAACGTTTTCACGCAAAGGGTGGTGCGTGCGTGGAACGAAACCGCCAGAGGAGGTAGTTGAGGCAGATACTCTCCCAACGTTTAAGAAACAGTTATACATGTACATGGATAAGACAGGTTTGGAGGGATATGGACCAGGCACAGGCAGGTGGGATTTGTGTAGATGGGGCATGTTGGTCGGCATGGGCACGTTGGGCCGAAGGGCCTGTTTCCACGCTGTATGACTAAGCATTCTCCCGGTGGCTCAGCACTTCAACTCCCCCTCCCTTTCCCAGTCTGACCTTTCTGCCCTGGGCCTCCTCCATTGTCAGAGTGAGGCCCAGCGCAAATTGGAGGAACAGCACCTCATATTTCGCTTGGGCGGCTTACACCCCAGCGGTATGAACATTGACTTCTCTAACTTCAGATAACCCTTGCTTTCCCTCTCTTTCCATCCCCTCCCCCTTCCCAGTTCTCCCACCAGTCTGACTGTCTCCCACCACATTCTGTCTCTGTCCCGCCCCCTCCCCTGACTCTCGGTCTGAAGAAGGGTCTCGACCCGAAACGTCACCCGTCCCTTCTCTCCCGAGACGCTGCCTGACCCGCTGAGTTACTCCAGCATTTTTGTGTCTACCTTCGATTTGAACCAGCAACGTTTCTTCTTCTCGCCCTGTTAGCCAAGGACCTGCAAACCCAGAAGGGAGATGCCGTGGTGACTTCACCGGAGGTGCTTGCCAAGCCTGAGCCGAAGGCCGAAGCAGTGAAGCCTAAAGGTTCCTCCAGCACCCCCACCAGCCCAAAAACACCGCCACTCGCCCACAAGCCCAGCAACATGGGCCGCCCGACTATTCCTCAAAAGCCCAGACCCAGCTGGAGTGCAGGTGAGTGGACTCAGCACCATGGAGGGCAGGAGGATGAGGGGAGATCTTGCAGAGGTGTACAAAACAGGAGGAATAGATCGGGTAGACGCACAGAGTCCCTTGCCCAGAGTAGGGGAATCGAGGACCAGAGGACATAGGTTCAAGGTGAAGGGGAAAAGATTTAATAGGAATCTGAGGGCGAAGTGAATTGGCCTCCACTGCCTTCTGTGGCAGAGAATTCCACAGATTCACAACTCTCTGGGTGAAGATGTTTTTCCTCATCTCAGTCCTAAATGGCATACACCTTATTCTTAAACTGTGACCCCCTGGACTCCCCCAACATCGGGAACATGTTTCCTGCTTCTAGCTTATCCAATCCTTGAAGAATTGTATATGTTTCTATAAGATCCCCTCTCATCCTTCAAAATTCCAGTGAATACAAACCCAGTCGACCCATTCTTTACTTGACTGTAAGGATTCTCACAATCTCTTATTTCGTGCATTATATTTCTTTTATATTTTTTCTCATTATATACTTTCCTTTCTGTACTAATGTCTCATTCACCCTCTGCTGATGTTTATAAATCCTACTGGTCTTCAGGTTCACTGCCCTTCCTCACTACATTATAATTTGTAACCCAACACTATCTTTCCTTTTATTCACAAAATGCTGGAGTAACTCAGCAGGTTTGTCTGGTAGGTGTTTTCAATCTCCACACAAGGTGAGGAGGGAAAGATTTAATGGGAACCCGAGGGGCAACTTATTTCACACATAGGGTGGTGGGTGTATGGAACGAGCTGCCGCAGGAGGTAGTTGAGGCAGGGACTATCACAACGTTTTAAAAAAAAACATTCAGACAGGTACATGCGTAGGACAGGTTTGGAGGGATATGGACCAAACGCAGGCAGGTGGAACTAGTGTAGATGGGGCATGTTGGTCGGTGTGGTCAAGTTGGGCTAAAGGGCCTGTTTCCACGCTGTAAGACTAGGTTAAAATATATTAATCCATCATTTCTAATATTAAACATAAGTAATATTATAACATAACAGAAATTCAATATAACACAACGTTCAATATAACATAAGAGATTTAGATCCACTTTAATGATAGTAAGTTACATATTTTGGACTGGTGCTGCTTTACACAATGGATGGTAGTTCAACAGATTAATGGTACGTTATCACACTAAACCCATTTGTACATTTAACAGCACCCTATACGTACGCAAAACAAAGTATTTCACTGTGACATGGCACAGAGAAACATAGAAAATAGGTGCAGGAGGAGGCCATTTGGCCCTTCGAGCCAGCACCACCATTCGTTGTGATCATGGCTGATCATCCACAAACCCATGCCTGCCTTCTCCCCATATCCCTTGATTCCGCTAGCCCCTAGAGCTCTATCTAACTCTCTTTTAAATTCATCCAGTGAATTTGCCTCCATTGCCTTCTGTGGCAGAGAACTCCACAGATTCCACAACTCTCTGGGTGAAAAAGTTTTTCCTCACCTCAGTTTTAAATGGCCTCCCCTTTATTCTTAGACTGTGGCCCCTGGTTCTGGACACCCCCAACATTGGGAACATTTTTCCTGCATCTAGCTTGTCCAGTCCTTTTGTAATTTTATACGTCTCTCTATGTGAGAAAATACTATCAATCAATCAATAACACACAAAACTTGTTAAACAATGTTTTATTGGGATTATTGGGGCAGCACGGTGGCGCGGCGATAGAGTTGCTGCCTTACAGCGCCAGAGACCCGGGTTTGATCCTGACTACAGGTGCTGTCTGTCCGGAGTTTGTACGTTCTCCCCGTGACCGCGTGGGTTTTCCCCGGGTGCTCCGGTTTCCTCCCACACTCCAAAGACGTGCAGGTTTGTAGGTTATTTTGGCTTTGGTGAAAACAAATTGAAAATTGTCACCAGTCTGTAGGATAGTACTAGTGTTCAGAGACCCAGTGGGCCGAAGGACCTGTTTCCGCGCTGTATCTCTAAACTAAACTATATAAAGTATCAAGCAATAAAAACATAAAGAACGGTCTCAACCCGAAACGTCACCTATTCCTTCTTTCCAGAGATGCAGCCTGCCCCGCTGAGTTACTCCAGCATTTTAAATTGATACATAGATACATAGACAATAGGTGCAGGAGTAGACCATTCGGCCCTTTGAGCCAGCACCGCCATTTTGTGTCTATCTTTGGTGAAATCCAGCATCTGCAGTTCCTTCGTACACATTACTTGTCCAACTGTTTTTTAAATGTTGTGATAGTACCTGGCTCTAATACCGCCTCCACACTACATGGCTTGAAGATTGTTTTAATGGGATCATTGGGTGCAAAGGCACTAACCTATCTCGATCAACCACTCGTATTGTTTGGAGATGATTTAATAATAAGCAATATTGATAAGATTTATATCTTTGTTGTTTCTTGTAGAGGAAACTGCAGAATCACCATCTGGTCACACTTCCCCCAAAGTTGCTCTGGTCCCACCTGCTCTAAGGCGGATACCATCAGATAGAGATGGGCAGGGCAGCCCACCTTTCAGTGGGCCCAACAGCTGGTCATCGTCGCACGAAGGTAGGTGGACACAGTTTAATGGCTGTCCAAGTGAGACGGGCGGATCTTCAGGGGGAGAGGAAGGGTTGCTTTGACAGCTTTACCGGAGTATATTTGAACAATACAGCAGACAGTTAACTCTTTTAACTGTGCCATCCACCACCTTACCAGTATCTCAAAAGAACCGCACCAGCTTTTTTTCCAAAAGAAGCCAAGATTTCAAACCGTGTTTAAAAAGTTTAACAAAATTCCACATCGAGAGTTTTGTCTGATTGGAGACTGGTGATGTTGTGGGATGCATTCAGTGAAAGAGTTACAAAGTGGTAACATACAACGGCAATAACATCTGTAAAAGATCATGTATTAGTGGATTAAAAGTAATGGAAGATATAGTTTCAACTCAAATGCAGGGAGCCCTCGTTATGACGGACCTCTTTATAATGGATCTCGGTTACAGTGGACTGTCTTTAAGAACTCAGGCTGCTCATTGCATTGCGGGAGGCCATAGAAATCGACGATGCTTTGAAGTTGACGAGGCATTGAAATTGATAAGGCATTGAAATTGACAAGGCGTTGAAAATGACAAGGTGTTGAAATTGACAAGTCGCTGAAATTGACAAGGCATTGAAATTGGCAAGGCATTGAAATTGACAAGGCGTTGAAATTGACAAGGCGTTGAAATTGACAAGGCGTTGAAATTGACAAGGCGTTGAAATTGACAAGGCGTGGAAATTGACAAGGCGTGGAAATTGACAAGGCGTTGAAATTGACAAGGTGTTGAAATTGATAAGGTGTTGAAATTGACGAGACATTGAAATTGACAAGGCGTTGAAATTGACAAGGTGTTGAAATTGACAAGGTGTTGAAATTGATAAGACGTTGAAATTGATAAGGCATTGAAATTGATGAGACATTGAAATTGACAAGGTGTTGAAATTGACAAGGCGCTGAAATTGACAAGGCATTGAAATTGACAAGGCATTGAAATTGACAAGGCATTTAAATTGACAAGGTGTTGAAATTGATAAGGTGTTGAAATTGATGAGACATTGAAATTGACAAGGCGTTGAAATTGACAAGGTGTTGAAATTGACAAGGTGTTGAAATTGACAAGGTGTTGAAATTGATAAGACGTTGAAATTGATAAGGCATTGAAATTGATGAGACATTGAAATTGACAAGGTGTTGAAATTGACAAGGCGCTGAAATTGACAAGGCGTGGAAATGGACAAGGCATTGAAATTGACAAGGCATTGAAATTGACAAGGCATTTAAATTGACAAGGTGTTGAAATTGACAAGGTGTTGAAATTGATGAGACATTGAAATTGACAAGGCGTAGAAATTGACAAGGTGTTGAAATTGACAAGGCGTAGAAATTGACAAGCAATCACTCTAATCGACACTTAACTCCATTGAACAATGTAACAGCAAGCAACCGTGAATGTTTATCAGCCTGCAGAACCAAAAATACATTTATAGCTGTTGGAAAGAACTTTGTATTTGAAAACAACTTGTTTCACGGAGACTCCACTAGGTGGCTGGAGACAATCGGCAATAACAGACAACATTCCTCCACCATGGTCCATTATAACGAGGGTTCACTGCATACTCAATTGTGCATCTATCAATAATGCAGTTCATTTAATAAGTTATTGCAATTGTACCGGCCGCTGCAATGTGTGAACCATCATGTGCGCATTTTACATTACAAATGGTTTTTTTAAATTATTGCAAAATGTGCATTTCATACATGTATTTCCATTGGTTGCCTCCATAAACTGTAACAAACGTCACCTTTCATAGCTGTAATGAAACTCATTACTCCCAACTGGAAATTCAAATGATGCTTTGTGGTGATTTGAAACCTATACAAGCATCTTAATTTTAATTTCAGACTGATTTAAACACAGTGTAACATTGGTCAACCTTACAAATCTGCCTACATCACAACAAAGATCTCAAGAGGTGTTGAGTGTGTGGAACTAGCTGCCATTGGAGGTAGTTGAGGCCTGGACTATCCCAACGTTTAAGAAACAGCAAGACAGGTGCATGGATAGGACAGGTTTGGAGGGATGTGGGCCAAACGCAGGCAGGTGTAGACTAGTGTAGCTGGGACATTGTTGGCCGGTGTGGGCAAGTTGGGCCAAAGGGCCTGTTTCCACACTGTATCACTCTGACTCTAGGAGCAAGGTTGTAAGGTGATAGAGGGATCCCCAGAGGTTGGAGAAATTCATCATCATTCCTCACAGTGCTATCACGGTGATGGCAGTTTCTACTGAAGTGTGGATGGCCGTTGGCTCGATAGGAGCTCACCCGTCCTTTGACAGGCCTTGTTTTTGGTCCTGCTGGGGGAGACAAAAGGGGAGCTACACAGAGACAAAGGAGGAGCTGGCCAGCTGTGTGGAGGACAGAGATGTGTGGGGCGTCCGTCACTGTGCCCGTCAGAAACCAGCACCACTGCATCGCTAATGTTTTCAACGATTTTTAATTAAATTAAATTAATTGGAGAAATTTGGATTGTTTTCACTGGAACACCAGAGATTGAAGGGAATCACGATAGACGTCCATAAAATGATGAAAGGCATAGAGAGGGTAGACAGTCGCACTCATAGCGAGGGGATTTGAGTATAGGAGCAGGGAGGTTCTGCTGCAGTTGTACAGGGCATTGGTGAGACCGCACCTGGAGTATTGCGTACAGTTTTGGTCTCCTAATCTGAGGAAAGACATTCTTGCCATAGAGGGAGTACAGAGAAGGTTCACCAGATTGAATCCTGGGATGGCAGGACTTTCATATGAAGAAAGGCTGGATAGACTCGGCTTGTACTCGCTGGAATTTAGAAGATTGAGGGGGGATCTTATAGAAACTTACAAAATTCTTAAGGGGTTGGACAGGCTAGATGCAGGAAGATTGTTCCCGATGTTGGGGAAGTCCAGAACAAGGGGTCACAGTTTAAGGATAAGGGGGAAGTCTTTTAGGACCAAGATGAGAACGTTTTTTTTCACACAGAGAGTGGTGAATCTGTGGAATTCTCTGCCACAGAAGGTAGTTGAGGCCAGTTCATTGGCTATATTTAAGAGGGAGTTAGATGTGGCCCTTGTGGCTAAAGGGATCAGGGGGTATGGAGAGAAGGCAGGTACGGGATACTGAGTTGGATGATCAGCCATGATCATATTGAATGGCGGTGCAGGCTCGAAGGGCCGAATGGCCTACTCCTGCACCTATTTTCTATGTTTCTATGTTTCTGTGTCAGAACCTTTCTCCAAGGGTTGAAATGTCAAAGACTGAAGGCTGGTTCAATTTAGTTTATTGTCAGTGTACGTTATTCGTATAAACGTTATTCCCTATATCCTGTATCTGTGCACTGTGGACAGCTCGATTGTATCCATGTACAGCCTTTTTGCTGATTGGATAGCTTTAGTTTAGTTTACTCTGTTTTATTGTCACATGTACCGAGGTACAGTGAAAAGCTTCTGTTGCGTGCTTTCTAGTCAGCAGAAAGAAACTGCATGATTACAATTGTGCCATTTACAGTGAATAGATACATGATAAAGGACTAACGTTTAGTGCAAGGTGAAGCCCAGCATGCCTTCGGGTGAGAGGGGCAGAGTTTAAAGGAGAATGTGCATGGCAAGGTTTTTTTACACAGAGAGCAGTCAGTGCCTGGAACGATCTGCTAGAGGTGGTGGTGGAGGCAGTAACGATAAAGATGCTTTCAATAGATACATGGATTTAGAAACTCTGGGGTAGCTCTGGTGGTAAGTCAAGTCAAGTCAAGTCAATTTTATTTGTATAGCACATTTAAAAACAACCCACGTTGACCAAAGTGCTGTACATTTGATTAGGTTCCAATAGAAAAAAAAATGAAAACATACAGTAGTACGCAAACAGTTCACAGTAAGGAATGACATTCAGTCCCTTGCGAGGGGTGACGTAGAATCAGGAGATGTAGAGTTAGTATGGACAGTACTGAGGAATTGTAAGGTTAAAAAGACCCTAATGGGAGTTATCTACAGGCCCCCAAACACTAGTCTGGATCAAGAGTTAAAATTGGCATGTAGCAACGGTAATGCTACAGTGGTTTTGGGAGATTTCAACATGCAGGTAGACTGGGAAAATCAGGTTGGTACTGGACCCCAGGAAAGGGAGTTTGTGGAGTGCCTCCGAGATGGATTCTTAGAGCAGCTTGTACTGGAGCCTACCAGGAAGAAGGCAATTCTGGATTTAGTGTTGTGCAATGAACCGGATTTGATAAGGGAACTCAAGGTAAAAGAGCCATTAGGAGGTAGTGACCATAATATGATAAGTTTTAATCTACAATTGGAGAGGGAGAAGGGAAAATCGGAAGTGGCAGTATTACAGTTGAGCAAAGAGGACTATGGAGGCATGAGAGAGGAGCTGGCCAGAGTTGACTGGAAAGAGACCCTAGCAGGGAAGACAGTGGAACAGCAATGGCAGGTATTCGTGGGAATAATCCAGAAGATGCGGGAACAGTTCATTCCAAAGAGGAAGAAAGATTCTAAAGGGAGTAAGAGGCGACTGGCTGACAAGGGAAGTCAAGGACAGTATAAATATAAAAGAGAAGTATAACATAGCAAAGATGAGTGGGAAGCCAGAGGATTGGGACTCTTTTAAAGAGCAACAGAAGATAACTAAAAAGGCAATACGGGGAGAAAAGATGAGGTACGAAGGTAAGTTATATATACACAGATAGAACAATGGAATTCCTACAACAGGTCAGGTAGACAGTCAGAACCATTTTTCCCTGCTTAGAAAAAACAATTACCAGATGGCACAGCTTTAAGGTGAGAGGGGCAAAATATAAAGGAGATGACTTGGATGAAGGGATTAAAAGTACCATTAGCAAATTTGCAGATGATACAAAGCTGGGTGGTAGTGTGAACTGTGAGGGAGATGCTATGAAGTTGCAGGGTGACTTGGACAGGTTGTGTGAGTGGGCGGATGCATGGCAGATGCAGTTTAATGTAGATAAGTGTGAGGTTATCCACTTTAGTGGTAAGAATAGGAAGGCAGAGTATTATCTGAATGGTGTCAAGTTAGGAACAGGGGACGTACAACGAGATCTGGGTGTCCTAGTGCATCAGTCACTGAAAGGAAGCATGCAGGTACAGCAGGCAGTGATGAAAGCCAATGGAATGTTGGCCTTCATAACAAGAGGAGTTGAGTATAGGAGCAAAGAGGTCCTTCTGCAGTTGTACAGGGCCCTAGTGAGACCGCACCTGGAGTACTGTGTGCAGTTTTGGTCTCCAAATTTGAGGAAGGATATTCTTGAGGGCGTGCAGCGTAGGTTTACTAGGTTAATTCCCGGAATGGCGGGACTGTCATATGTTGAAAGACTGGAACGACTAGGCTTGTATACACTGGAATTTAGAAGGATGAGAGGGGATCTTATCAAAACGTATAAGATTATTAAGGGGTTGGACACGTTAGAGGCAGGAAACATGTTCCGAAAATGTTGGGGGAGTCCAGAACCAGGGGCCACAGTTTAAGAATAAGGGGTAGGCCATTTAGAACTGAGATGAGGAAAAACTTTCAGTCAGAGAGTTGTGAATCTGTGGAATTCTCTGCCTCGGAAGGCAGTGGAGGCCGATTCTCTGAATGCATTCAAGAGAGAGCTGGATAGAGCTCTTAAGGATAGCGGAGTCAGAGGGTATGGGGAGAAGGCAGGAACGGGGTACTGATTGAGAATGATCAGCCATGATCACATTGAATGGCGGTGCTGGCTCGAAGGGCCGAATGGCCTCCTCCTGCACCTATTATCTATTGTCTACAGATGTGGTGGCCTGAAAGGCCTGTCTTGTGTTGTGTTGCCTGTCTTGTGTTCTATGATGTCTTTTGGATAGGCACATGGATTATGCGGACAATGGAGGCATATGGATTACGTGCAGGCAGACAAGAGTTGGTCCTTGGCATGATGTTCAGCACAGACACTCTGGGCCGAAGGGCCTGTTCCTGGGATGTACTGTTCTTTGTCCTCTGTTCTACGACTATGCAGACAGTGAAGGGATTATGGACTACGCGCAGGTAGATGAGAGTTGGTCCTTGGCATCATCTCCGGCTGGGAAACGCTGTGGGCCGAAGGGCCTGCTCCTGTGCTGTACCCGTTCTGTGTATGTGAGTGTGACTTGTTACTGCACTGATTGTGTTTGTAAAGTGAAGGTGATAAAAGTGCCCTTTCCCCCCTCCTCCCCCCTCCCCCCGATAGAGCCACTTGGACTTGATAGTAGGCCTGACGCAGAGAGTGATTCTGAAATGGCCAGAAATGGAGCGCGTGTCAAAAGAACGCTGCGGCAATCGTCGACTGGCGCGGTGAAAGACGCAAGCGAGATTGAGCGCAAGAAATCACAGCCGTTGACCGGTCAGACATTTTTCCCTTGCTGGAGTGGTAGTGGTGATGTGGTTGGCACCAACAAATATCTACCTGTTTCTACCTCGAGAGGCACCCCCACTACAAGCAGTTAAATATATGACTAGCTCAACTCGAGGGGTACTGGGAGAAGGCAGGAACGGGGTACCGATTGTGGGTGATCAGCCATGATCACGGTGAATGGCGGTGCTGGCTTTCGAAGGGCCGAATGGCCTACTCCTGCACCTACTGTCTATTGTCTACCGTCTAATTCAATGGTGGCGCAGCGGTAGAGCTGCTGCCTTCACAGCGCCGGAGACCCGGGTTCGATCCCGACCACGGGTGCTGCCTGTACGGAGTTTGTACGTTCTCCCCGTGACCTGCGTGGGTTTTCTCCGGGTGCACCGGTTTCCTCCCGCACTCCAAAGACGTGCAGGTTTGCAGGTTAATTGGCTTTAGCACGAATATAAAACTTGTCCCCAGTGTGTGTAGGGTGGTGGTCAGCACGGACTCAGTGGGCCGAAGGGCCTGTTTCCCTGCAGTATCTCTAAACTAACCTAAACTAAAATAAACTGAATATATAGGAAGGAGCTGCAGATGCTGGTTTAAACCCGAAGATAGACATGAAACTGCTGGAGTAACTCAGCTGGACAGGCAGCATCTCCGGAGACAAGAGACCTGAAGAAGGGTCTCGACCCAAGGTGTCACCCAGTCCTTCTCTCCAGAGATGCTGCCTGTCCCACTGAGTTACTCCAGCATTTTGTGTAAAACTAAATCTATGACCAACTAAATATATGAACGACTAAACGTTATTCACATTATTCCCTTCCGTATGTTCTAGGAGCAGAATTGGGCCACTCGGCCAATCAAGTCTCCTCCGCCATTCAATCACGGCTGTCCTATCTCTCCCTCTCAACCCCATCCTCCTGCCTTCTCCCCATAACCCCTGACACCCGTACTAATCAAGAATCAGGCAATCTCCGCCTTAAAAAATATCCACTGACTTGGTCTCCACAGACGTCTGTGGCAATGAATTCCACAGATTCACCACCCTCTGACTGAAGAAATTCCTCCTCATCCCCTTCCTAAAGGGACGTCCTTTAATTCTGTGGCTTTGGCCTCTGGTCCTGGACTGTCCCACTAGATTCTAAATGCATATTGGCTTATAGACAATAGACAATAGACAATAGGTGCAGGAGTAGGCCATTCAGCCCTTCGAGCCAGCACCGCCATTCAATGCGATCATGGCTGATCACTCTCAATCAGTACCCCGTTCCTGCCTTCTCCCCATACCCCCTCACTCCGCTATCCTTAAGAGCTCTATCCAGCTCTCTCTTGAAAGCATCCAACGAACTGGCCTCCACTGCCTTCTGAGGCAGAGAAATCCACATCTTCACCACCCTCTGACTGAAAAAGTTCTTCCTCCTTGCTCGACAGCCTGCTAGCTTTAAGAAAATAATCTTTGCTAGACTGTTGGGCGGTCACGGTGGCGCAGCGGTAGAGTTGCTGCCTCACAGCGAATGCAGCGCCGGAGACCCGGGTTCGATCCCGACTACGGGTGCTGCCTGCACGGAGTTTGTACGTTCTCCCCGTGACCTGCGTGGGTTTTCTCCGAGATTTTCGGTTTCCTCCCACACTCCGAAGACGTGCAGGTTTGTAGGTTAATTGGCTTGGTAAATGTAAAAAAATTGTCCCCAGTGGGTGTAGGGTAGTGTTAGTGCCCGGGGATCGCTGGGCGGCGCGGACCCGGTGGGCCGAAGGGCCTGTTCCCGCGCTGTACCTCTAAACTGTGACACGACGGGCTTTAGGAGATTTGGGCTGTTAGTTTTCACTCATGACAAATGCAAAAAATAACAGTACAAGGGGCCAGTTGTAATGTTATTAACAACTGCTTTCCCTGTGGTTTGTTGGTGCCATTTTCATGTTTGGAGGCATATCATTCTCATAGCTTGCAATCGAAAACTTTAGCATCTTATTCCCTGTCTCAAGTTAATTATATTTGCTCAAAATGAAAGCAATGTGAAAATAATTGCCGTTAGCCTCTATTGAAAATCGATAACATTCAGGGCGGCACGGTGGCGCAGCGGTAGAGTTGCTGCCTCACAGCGCCAGAGACCCGGGTTCCATCCTGACTGCGGATGCTGTGCGTACGGAGTTTGTACGTTCTCTCCTGTGACCTGCGTGGGTTTTCTTCCGGGTGCTCCGGATTCCTCCAACGCTCCAAAGACGTGCAGGTTTGTAGGTTAATTGGCTTCGGTAAAATTGTAAATTGTCCCTAGTGTGTGTGGGAAAGCGTTTGTGTGCAGGGATTGCTATTAACTAAACGTTTTTCACATTATTCCCTTCCATAAGTTCACAAGCTCTAGGAGCAGAATTGGACCATTCGGCCCATCAAGTCTACTCCGCCATTCAATAATGGCTGATCTATCTTTCCCTCTCAACCCCATTCACCTCATAACCGCTGACACTCATACTAATCAGGAATCTATCTATCTCTGCCTTAAAAATATCTATTGACTTGGCCTCCACAGCCTTTTGTGGCAATGAATTCCACAGATTCACCACCCTCTAACGAAAGAAATTCCTCCTCATCTCCTTTCTGGTCGGTGCGGACTCGATGGGCCGAAGGGCCTGTTTCCGCGCTGTACCTTTAAACTAAACATTGGCACGGACATTGTGGGCCGAAGGGCCTGTTTCTGTACTGTTTGTTCTCAATAGACAATGGGTGCAGGAGTAGGCCATTCGGCCCTTCGAACCAGCACCACCATTCAATGTGATCATGGCTGATCATTCTCAATCAGTACCCCATTCCTGCCTTCTCCCTATACCCCCTGACTCCACTATCATTAAGCGCTCTATCTAGCTCTCTCTTGAATGCATTCAGAGAATTGGCCTCCACTGCCTTTTGAGGCAGAGAATTCCACAGATTTACAACTGACTGAAAAAGCTTTTCCTCATCACCGTTCTAAATGGCCTACCCCTTATTCTTAAACTGTGGCCCCTGGTTCTGGACTCCCCCAACATTGGGAACATGTTTCCTGCCTCTAACGTGTCCAACCCCTTAATAATCTTATATGTTTCGATAAGATCTCCTCTCATCCTTCTAAATTCCAGTGTATACAAGCCTAGTCGCTCCAGCCTTTCAACATATGACAGTCCCGCCATTCCGGGAATTAACCTAGTGAACCTACGCTGCACGCCCTCAATAGCAAGAATATCCTTCCTGCAAATTCTCTTTGCATTTTAACTTAAAACATTTTAAGTGATTATCGAAATTAGAAGCTGACTTCTCGATTTAAATCTAAGCTTCTTTGAATGGACCATGGAAAAAGATGCTCTAGTTTTCAAGCTTTGCTTTGATGTTGTTCTTTGCAGTGATGATTCTGTTTTATTTCTATTTAACCTTCAAGCTTCATTAGAGTATTATGTGTACAGGCATTGCCGCTGGGATTGGCAACATTTGTTTGTCATTTCATTTGTTCTTTTCACGATCACCTGTAGACAAACACTGTGTGCTGTATTGCCTAAGTGCAGTAATCCAGGCCCAGTAACGATCTCATTAAAGATACATTCCATGGGCGGCACGCTGGCGCAGAGCGGTGGAGCTGCTGCCTCACGGCGCCAGAGACCCGGGTTCCATCCCGACTGCGGCTGCTGCCCGTGCGGAGTTTGTACGTTCTCCCCGTGACCTGCGTGGGTTTTCTCCGGGTGCTCCGGTTTCCTCCCACACTCCAAAGACGTGCGGGTTTGCAGGTTAATTGGCTTCGACAAATTTATCCCTAATGTGTAGGATAGAATTAGTGTACGGTTGATTGATGGTCGGCACGGATTGGCGAAGGACCTATTTCCTCGCTATGGGATGGCAGGACTTTCATATGAAGAAAGACTGGATAGACTAGGCTTATACTCGCTGGAATTTAGAAGACTGAGGGGGGATCTTATAGAAACATATAAAATTCTTAAGGGGTTGGAGAGGCTAGATGTGGGAAGATTGTTCCCGATGTTGGGGAAGTCCAGAACCAGGAGTCACAGCTTAAGGATAAGGGGGAAGTCTTTTAGGACCGAGATGAGAAAACATTTCTTCACACAGGGAGTGGTGAGTCTGTGGAATTCTCTGCCACAGAAGGTAATTGAGGCCAGTTCATTGGCTATATTTAAGAGGGAGTTAGATGTGGCCCTTGTGGCTAAAGGGATCAGGGGATATGGAGAGAAGGCAGGTACAGGATACTGAGCTGGACGATCAGCCATGATCATATTGAATGGCGGTGCAGGCTCGAAGGGCCGAATGGCCTACACCTGCACCTATTTTCTATGTTTCTATGTCTAAACTAATCTAAACTAAAGACTGGTTTGCAATTCGATTCACTGCTCTTTTTCCCTGCCCTTTCTCGATTACTCCATATGTAAGCCTTCAATCTCCGACCAATATTCCACAAACATTTGCTGTGAATGTAAAGAGATGAAGCAATTTTTAATGAATTCCACAAACTAGTGTAGTTTAGTTTAGGGAACAGGCCCTTCATCTAGCCCACCGTGTCCGCACCGACCAACGATCCCCGCACACTAACGCAATTTATTCTAAGACAGTGCCCTCTGGTGCTAGACTCTCCCACCAGTGGAAACATCCTCTCCACATCCACTCTATCCAGGCCTTTCACTATTCGGTACGTTTCAATGAGGTCCCCCCTCATCCTTCTAAACTCCAGCGAGTGCAGGCCCAGTGCCGACAAACGCTCATCGATTAACAGGTTAACCCACTCATTCCTGGGATCATTCTTGTGAACCTCCTCTGGACCCTCTCCAGAGCCAGCACATCCTTCCTCAGAAATATAACCTGCTCACGATGCTCCAAACGCCAGTGCCCAAGAAAGCCCCAGCATTACATCTCTGTTGTTACCCCATGAAACTCCGTGACTCTAGATTACGGCTGATCTGTACGCAATCTCCGTGGGCCTGCCTTTGTCCGAAGGTCCCCGAATTTTCAGATATCATATCATATCATATCATATATATACAGCCGGAAACAGGCCTTTTCGGCCCTCCAAGTCCGTGCCGCCCAGTGATCCCCGTACATTAACACTATCCTACACCCACTAGGGACAATTTTTACATTTACCCAGCCAATTAACCTACATACCTGTACGTCTTTGGAGTGTGGGAGGAAACCGAAGATCTTGGAGTAAACCCACGCAGGTCACGGGGAGAACGTACAAACTCCTTACAGTGCAGCACCCGTAGTCAGGATCGAACCTGAGTCTCCGGCGCTGCATTCGTTGTAAAGCAGCAACTCTACCGCTGCGCTACCGTACCGCCCATAACTTGTCATTGGTTCACCACATGTGGTGGCGCAGCGGTAGAGTTGCTGCCTCACAGCGCCAGAGACCCGGGTTCAATCCTGACCACGGGTGCTGTCTGTGACCAGCGTGGGTCTTCTCCGGGTGCTCCGGTTTCCTCCCACACTCCAAAGACGTACAGGTTTGTAGGCTAATTGGCTTGGAGTAATTGTAAATGACACCCAGTGAGTGTAGGATAGTGTTAGTGTGCGGGGATCGCTGGTCGGAGTGGACTCGGTGGGCCGAAGGGCCCGTACCTCTAAACTAATCTAAACTAAATACGGCCTGCGTTTTCCCCCCACGTTTGAGCGCAGCTTTGACTCCTCCCTGCCCTGGCTCTCTCAGCTGCTTGTCTCTGTGCTCTCATGTTGAGCACTTCCAGCCCAGTTCCAGTTTAGTTTATTGTCACGTGCACCGAGGTACAGTGAAAAGCTTGTGTTGCGTGCTAACCAGCCAGCGGAAATCGAGCCGTTTTGCAGTGTACAGATACGTGATAAGGGAATAACGTTTAGTGCAAAGTAAAGCCAGTATTGTCCGATCAAAGATAGTCCGAGGGTCATAAGAAATAGGAGTGGAATTAGGCCATTCGGCCCCTCAAGTCTACTCTGCCATTCAATCATGGCTGATCTATCTCTCCCACCTAACCCCATTCTCCTGCCTTCTCCCCATAACCTCTGACACCCGTACTAATCAAGAATCTTATCGATCTCTGCCTTAAAAAAAATCCACTGTGGACTTGGCCTCCATAGTCTTCTGTGTCAAAGAATTCCACAGGTTCACCACCCTCTGACCAAAGAAAATCCTCCTCATCTCCTTCCTAAAAGATCGTCCTTTAATTCTGAGGCCGCGACCTCTAGTCCTAGACTCTCCCACTGGTGGAAACATCCTAGCATGTATCAGAGAGGTGAACCAACTCGCCACTGCTTAGTGCGGGCAATACGTGCAAGCACCATTCCCCAAATTGGTGTCTGGTGCAAGGAGGACATCCCTGGGCATCCCCGTACACAAGAGACAGAGGTAGGAAGGAGGTAGTTGACTCCTCTTCTTCTTACGTTTGAGGCAGCAGAGGTTATGTATCGCCCTCCAGGCGCTGTAGCCAGTGCAATGTGCTGTTGTCGAGGGAGGGCCGTGAGGTCTACCCCTCCACCAGGGGGACGGAGGACAGTGCAGTCGAACATGACGTGCTGCGCTGTTTGCTGGTCTGCTCCACACATGCAGGCTGCTGATGGACGCAACCCCCAACGATGCACGTTGGCGTTGAACCGGCCGACCCCTGTGCGGAGCCGGTTCAGGGCGACCCACTCTTTGCGGGGCATGTCCGAGCCGGGTGGGGCTGTGGTGTTCGGTGCGACGGTGAATTGAGGAGGTGGCGATGTCTGTTCCCAGCTGGTTCTCCATGCTCCTAGTATGTTGGAACCGGAGCCAGTGGTTAATTTAATTGTTTTCTTTAATTCCTTGTGTTTAATAGATTTGAATGAATGATAGACAATAGACAATAGGTGCAGGAGGAGGCCATTCGGCCCTTCGAGCCAGCACCACCATTCAATGTGATCATGGCTGATCATTCTCAATCAGTACCCCGTTCCTGCCTTCTCCCCAAATCCCCATGTTCCCAATGTTGGGGGGATTCCAGAACCAGGGGCCACAGTCTAAGAATAAAGGGGAGGCCATTTAAAACTGAGGCGAGAAAAAACTTTTTCACCCAGAGAGTTGTGAATTTGTGGAATTCTCTGCCTCAGAGGGCAGTGGAAGCCAAATCACTGGATGGATTTAAGAGAGAGTTAAATAGAGCTCTAGGGGCTAGTGGAATCAAGGGATATGGGGAGAAGGCAGGCAGGGGTACTGATTGTGGACGATCAGCCATGATCACAATGAATGGCCTCCTCCTGCACCTATTTTCTATGTTTCTATGATTTTTACCGCACAGCAGCTCTACTCAACGACCAAAAGTCTGCAGCCTCCTTTTGCCCTGGTATTTCATGTCATTCTTCACGTGTGTAAATGATCATGTTTTGTCCTTAATTGTTTACTGTATGTCGCGATGCTACTCGCGAGCAGAGCGCCGAGGGCGGATTCCTTGTGCGCGTACGTACCCGGCTGATAAAACCTTGTCTCACGAACTGTCCTTTAAAACCTCCCCACCAGCGCGCCAAAGTTCGGTGACGGACGGCAGCCCCAGGCAGAACGACGAGGGCAGGGCGGGCGGACCGGCCGACGACGACCAGGAGTTCCCAGCGAAGGTCCGGGCGGGGAGGAGAGAGCGGCAAAACTCGAAGGCGGACGGCAAGAACGGCAGCAAGTCCAGCGACTCTGGGGAGGAGGGGGACAAGGACTACATCTTTGTGTAAAGGCTGTTGTGGGGGGAGTGGGGGGGGGGGGGGGAACAACACAACAGCACAGGCGCACACGATGAAACATGGCTACCTGGGCATACAGGAAATCCTCTGAAGTTTCCACCCACCAGCCGAGCATCGAAGAAATAACGTTTTATTTTACAAAAATTGATTCCTGGCAGTCTGCATTCCTGGCACTCAAATTTTTAGTTTTAAAATGATCCTTTAATATAATCTACTACATTAATTTTACTGCATGCTTAGAATGTTTTACCCTAACCCCAATCTTATCCTTAATCCGTCCCCGCTGCTCCCCAATTTTGACCATTAGACGCCAATACTTTCTCTTACACTGGATTGTTTTTTTAACGTATCGCAGCTACAAGGGGAGGAGGGGGCAGGGGGGACATTGGAAACAAGGCAAGGAAATAGGCACAAAAAAAGCTGGGGTAACTCAGCGGGTCATGGCAGCATCTGTGGAGGAAAGGAATGGGTGACGTTTCGGGTCCAGGCCCAGAGTCAGGGGAGAGGGGAAGGAGAGATTATAGAGAGAGAGAGAGATGAACGAAAGGCTTGCAAAAGAAAAGTAACGATGACCGTCGTTAGCCGCGGTCTAGGTGAAAACGAGTCACAGACAATGAAACTCAACAGGGTGACTTTGAAGCTGGTACAACGACTTCCAGTGGGCGGGGGAGGGACGGAGAGAGAGAGAGGGGGAATGCAAGGGCTACTTGAAGTGAGAGAAATCAATAATCATACCCACTGGGTTGTAAGCTGCCCAAGCGAAACATGAGGTGCTGGCAGGAAACCTATTATTTTTGGGGTGTGGGGGGGGGGGGGTGGGGTGATTCGGCTTCTGTACAATATTCTGAAAGCTAATGGATGATAAATCTGCCTGCGTTTGAGAGACGTGCACACGAGATATATTCCTGAATGCAAGCTACTAGGCTGAGTCACGCTAAAAAACCTGAGCACAGTAACGAAATAGATTTGTATAATTTATTATAAATAAAATCGGGGGGAGCTTGGAAAAGGGTTTACAATCCTCTGGCAGGGCATCTTTTACCCTCGCGTTGTACAGGTACGTCATTTACCAAGACAACGGCAGAACACGTTCTCATAAGCACACACGACGATGCGGGGTGTAACTTTTAGCAGTTTCATGTAAACGGAGCAGGGAAGTGTCCTCTTATTTTAATCACTAGGGTAGCAGATGGATTTATACCGACTTTTACATCTGGAATAATTTTATCAGTTTTGCCTTCCGGTGGCACCGGCTCACACTGTAGGTTCGTTCCGGAGTGTGGGCGGGATTTCCTCGTGTATATATTTGTACCAATAAAGAGAATGATTCATACCCTTGCTACCTCTGGCCTTGACTATTCATCAGCCGAGCGTTCGGAGGCATTGGGCCTGTGCTCGCTGGAGTTTAGAAGAATGAGTGGTGTGGGGGGGGGGGGGGGGTGAAAGGCCTGGATAGAGTGGGCGTGGAGAGGATGTTTCCACTAGTGGGAGAGTCTAGGACCGGAGGGCACAGCCTCAGAATTAAAGGACGTTCCTTTAGGAAGGAGATGAGGGGGTCAGAGGGTGGTGAATCTGTGGAATTCTCTGCCGCAGAAGACTGGAGGCCAAGTCAGTGGGTATTTTTACAGCAGAGGTGGATAGATTCTTGATTAGTATGGGTGTCAGGGGTTATGGGGAGAAGGCAGGAGAATTGGGGCTAGGAGGGAGAGATAGATCAGCCATGATTGAATGGTGGAGTAGACTCGATGGGCAGGGATCGTTGGTCGGCGCGGACCCGGTGTGCCGCAAGGGCCTGTTTGCACGCTCTATCTCTAAATTAAATTAAACTAAACTAAAAAAAAAGTCATAGTGTCAGAATTAAAGGACTTTCTTTTAGGAAGGAGATAAAGAGAAATTTCTTTAGTCAGAGGGTGGTGAAGCAGTATCACTATACATAAGCACGTAGGTACATCTTAGATAAGCATCTCAGATACTGTACAAGTTACAACAGTGTACAGAAGCGCCAGTTTGGCGCCAGTTTCAAGTCCCATTTGTTGTAAGTGCAGGGATAGACAATAGACAATAGGTGCAGGAGGAGGCCATTCGGCCCTTCGAGCCTGCACCGCCATTCAATGTGATCATGGCTGATCATTCTCAATCAGTACCCCGTTCCTGCCTTCTCCCCATACCCCCTGACTCCGCTATCCTGAAGAGCTCTATCTAGCTCTCTCTTGAATGCATTCAGAGAATTGGCCTCCACTGCCTTCTGAGGCAGAGAATTCCACAGATCCACAACTCTCTGACTGAAAAGGTTTTTCCTCGTCTCCGTTCTAAATGGCCTACCCCTTATTCTTAAACTGTGGCCCCTGGTTCTGGACTCCCCCAACATTGGGAACATGTTTCCTGCCTCTAACGTGTAAGATCTTGGCCTGACCATGAAGGCCCGTTGTCATGACGACATTGCAGGGTCGGCCTGGCCAAGCGTGGCCGTCGTGTCCCCCGCCGCTGCTCCACCGCTGTAGGCCGCGTGCAGTCCGCGCGCTCGACCTCTGGGAGCGGCGCCCGGTCCAGCCCAGCCACAGGCCGCTGCAGGGCCTCCAGCGCCCCACTCCCCCGTCGAGGCCCTGCCCTCCCTCCCACAGCCAGCCTGCTCACCCGAGTAGGTTGTGGGCAAACGGAAGGAGCTGCCGGAGGAGGTATTAGTGCCAGGTACTGTGACGACATTTTAAAAGCATTTGGACAAGTAATGTGTGAGAATGAACCGCAGATGCTGGGTTGCCTCGAAGATAAGACACAAAATGCTGGAGTAACTCAGCGGGACAGGTGACGTTTCGGGCCGGGACCCTTCTTCAGACTTGAGAGTCGGGGGAGAGAGAAACGAAAGGTATGAAAAGGTAACTAGAACTAATCAGAGCCGGCACCGATGGCCAAAGAGCCCACAATGGTCCATTGTTGGCTGTGGAGGAGGTTATAATGAGGGGATGCGAACTGTGAGACTAACAGGACGACCAGGGTGGGAAGGAGATGAAGGCTTTGCAAAGGGTTCAGAGGAGGAATCTTACAGAAAAAAAAAAAAACGCTTGATAATTTTGCCAACATCTTTCAATTCTTCTTGGACGTGATGACAAAAATGGTCCAATAGTTTCTTTATTATCACCTGTACCAATGTAGAGTGAAATGCTTTGCCCACAGATCGGTGAGATTATTGCCATACATAAGCATCATCTCCAGACCAGCAGATAAATCCCCTGAGCCCACATCAGTTTCAGTTCAGATACACACACACAAAATGCTGGAGTAACTCAGCGCGACAGGCAGCAACTCTGGAGAGAAGGAATGGGTGACGTTTCGGGTTGAGACCCTTCTTCAAACTGAGAGCGAGAGAAGAGGGAGGCACAGGGATAAGGAAGTGTAAGGTGTGAAAACGAGACATCAAAGGGGATGCAGTTCAAGGAAAATATAGAATAGATCATTGTAAGCAAGGAGCAGTTGACAAGCATACAGAGGTCATACAGAGGCAGTCATGGTGGCGCAGCGGTAGAGTTGCTGCCATACAGCGAATGCAGCGCCGGAGACCCGGGTTCGATCCTGACTACGGGTGCTGTCTGCACGGAGTTTGTACGTTCTCCCCGTGACCACGTGGGTTTTTTTCCGAGATCTTCGGTTTCCTCCCACGCTCCAAAGACGTACAGGTTTGTAGGTAAATTGGCTTGGTAAATGTAAAAATTGTCCCTAGTGGGTGTAGGATAGTGTTAATGTGCGGGGATCGCAGGCGGGTGCGGACCCGGTGGGCCGAATGGGCCTGTTTCCACGCTGTATCTAAACTAAACTAAAGATAAAATGTAATTTTATTACATTTGCGTGCAGCGTAGGTTTACTAGGTTAATTCCCGGAATGGTGGGACTGTCCTATGTTGAAAGACTGGAGCGACTAGGCTTGTATACACTGGGATTTATAAGGATGAGAGGGGATCTTATCGAAACATATAAGATTATTAAGGGGTTGGACACATTAGAGGCAGGAAACATGTTCCAAATGTTGGGGGAGTCCAGAACCAGGGGCCACAGTTTAAGAGTAAGGGGTAGGCCATTTAGAACGGAGATGAGGAAAAACTTTTTCAGTCAGAGAGTTGTGAATCTGTGGAATTCTCTGCCTCAGAAGGCAGTGGAGGCCAATTCTCTGAATGCATCCGAGAGCTAGATAGAGCTCTTAAGGATAGCAGAGTCAGGGGGTATGGGGAGAAGGCAGGAACGGGGTACTGATTGAGAATGATCAGCCATGATCACATTGAATGGCGGTGCTGGCTCGAAGGGCCGAATGGCCTCCTCCTGCACCTATTGTCTATAAAGACCTTTGAAACCTTTGAAGTTAGAGAAATCAATGTTCATACCGCTGTGTAGTAAGCTGCCCAAGGTGCTGTTCCTCCAATTTGCGTTGGGCCGCACTGTGACAGTGGAAGAATGGTCAGTGTGGGAATGGGAGGAGGAGTTGGAGTGTTGAGCAACCGGGAGATCAGGTAGGTTTAGGTGGACTGAGTGAAGGCGCTCATCAGATGCTGCAAATGCAAATTGGCCACTAGATGGTGCTGCAGTTACATGAACACCTTGCGCAGGTAGGAACTGCAGGTGCTGGTTTACACCGAAGACAGACACAAAATGCTGGAGTACCTCAGCGGGTCAGGCAGCATCTGTGGAGAGAAGGGATGGGTGACGTTTCGGGTCGAGACCCTCCTTCATACCCTTCTCCCCGTAGTGTGATTATGGGCAGGAGAATGGGGTTAGGAGGAAGAGATAGGTCAGCCCAGGATTGAGTGGCAAAGAAGACTTGATGGGCAGAATGGCCTAATGCTGCTCCCATCCAATTTCGTCCAATTTGGATGACAAATAAAGCTATCTATCTATCACTTATAGACAGTAGGTGCAGGAGGAGGCCATTCGGCCCTTCGAGCCAGCACCACCATTCAATGTGATCATGGCTGATCATTCTCAATCAGTACCCCGTTCTTGCCTTCTCCCCATACCCCCTGACTCCGCTATCCTTAAGAGCTCTATCCAGCTCTCTCTTGAATGCATTCAGAGAATTGGCCTCCACTGCCTTCTGAGGCAGAGAATTCCACAGATTCACAACTCTCTGACTGAAAAAGTTTTTCCTCGTCTCAGTTCTAAATGGCCTACCCCTTATTCTTAAACTGTGTGGCCCCTGGTTCTGGACTCCCCCAACATTGGGAACATGTTTCCTGCCTCTAACGTGTCCAACCCCTTAATAATCTTATACGTTTCGATAAGATCCCCTCTCATCCTTCTAAATTCCAGTGTATACAAGCCTAGTCGCTCCAGTCTATCAACATATGATGGTCCCGCCATTCCGGGAATTGACCTAGTAAACCTACGCTGCACGCCCTCAATAGCAAGAAATCTGGCTAAAGAAATTCCTCCTCATCTCCGTTCCAAAGGTACGTCCTTTAATTCTGAGGCTGTGCCCGCTGGTTCCAGACTTCCACATGAGTCACTGCCTCAAAATGGAAGCATCTATCATCATGGACCTCGACCATTGGATGTGGAGAGGATGTTTCCACTAGTGGGGGAAGTCTAGGACTAGAGGTTTAGGGCGGCACGGTGGCGCAACGGTAGAGTTGCTGCCTTACAGCGAATGAAGCGCCGGAGACCCGGGTTCGATCCCGACCACGGGTTCTGTCTGTATGGACAATAGACAATAGGTGCAGGAGTAGGCCATTCGGCCCTTCGAGCCAGCACCGCCATTCAATGCGATCATGGCTGATCATTCTCAATCAGTACCCCGTTCCTGCCTTCTCCCCATACCCCCTGACTCCGCTATCCTTAAGAGCTCTATCTAACTCTCTCTTGAATGCATTCAGAGAATTGGCCTCCACTGCCTTCTGAGGCAGAGAATTCCACAGATTCACAACTCGCTGACTGAAAAAGTTTTTCCTCATCTCAGTTCTAAATGGCCTGCCCCTTATACTTCAACTGTGGCCCCTGGTTCTGGACTCCCCCAACATTGGGAACATGTTTCCTGCCTCTAACGTGTTTGGAGTTTGTACGTTCTCACCGTGACCTGCGTGGGTTTTCTCCGAGATCTTCGGTTACCTCCCACACTCCAAAGACGTACAGGTGTGTAGGTAAATTGGCTTGGTAAATGTAAAAATTGTCCCGAGTGGGTGTGGGATAATGTTAATGTGCAGGGATCGTTGGTCGGCGCGGACCCGGTGGGCCGAAGGGCCTGTTTGCACGCTCCATCTCTAAATTAAACTAAACTAAACTAAAAAAAAGTCATAGTGTCAGAATTAAAGGACTTTCTTTTAGGAAGGAGATAAGGGGAAATTTCTTTATCAGAGTGTGGTGAATCAGGAATTCTTCCCCACAGAAGACTGTGGAGGCCAAGTCAGTGGATATTTTTAAGGCAGAGATAGATAGATTCTAGATTAGTACAGGTAACAGAGGTTATGGGGAGAAGGCAGGAGAATGGGGTTAGGAGGGAGAGATAGATCAGCCATGATTGAATGGCGGAGTAGACTTTAGTTTAGTTTAGTGTAGTGTAGTTTAGTTTAGAGATACAGCGCGGCAACATGCCCTTTTGGCCTAATGGGTCCGCGCCGACCAGCGATCCCCGCACACTAACACTATCCTACACCCACTAGGGACAATTTTTTTATATTTACCAAGCCAATTAACCTACATATCTGCACGTCTCTGGAGTGTGGAAAGAAACCAAAGATCTCGGAGAAAACGCACGCAGGTCATGGGGAGAACGAACAAACTCCGTACAGACAGCACCCGTAGTCAGGATCGAACCCTGGTCTCCGGCGCTGCATTCGCTGTAAGGCGGTAATTCTTCCGCTGCACCAGCGTGCGGCCCTTGATGGGCCGAATGGCCTAATTCTACTCCTCTCACTTATGACCATCCCGTAAGTCTATCTTCTCACCGCTATCACTAGGCAGGAGGAACACAAGCATGAAGTCCAACATCACGGGTTCAAGAACAGCTATTTTCCTTCAATCATCAGGTTCCTTCAAGGTGGCGGCGGCAGTGGCAGACGCTGGGACACAAAGATGCCCGTAAGTTGGTTGGGGCCTTACCTCCCGTGCCCTCAAAATCCCCTCTGGGTGCTCCAACGTCAGCTGTGGAGGGAACGCAGGGACACGAAGACCGATCGGCGGCTGTGTGAGGCAAGGCCTGACGGCTCGCGGGTTGATGTCTGTAACTGGCGCCATTTTGGAGTCAATGGTCAAGAGTGTCAATGGTCAAGAGTTTCAATAGTCAATAGTGTCAATAGTCAATAGTGTCAATAGTCAATAGTGCCAATAGTCACTAGTGCCAATAGTCAATAGTGCCAATAGTCAATAGTGCCAATAGTCAATAGTGTCAATAGTGCCAATGGTCAATAGTGCCAATAGTCAATAGTGCCAATTCTCAATAGTGTCAATAGGCAATAGTGTTAATAGTCAATAGTGTCAATAGTGTCAATAGTGCCAATAGTCAATAGTACCAATAGTCAAGAGTGTCATTAGTCAATAGTGTCAATAGTCAATAGTGTCAATAGTCAATAGTGTCAATAGTCAATAGTGCCAATAGTCAATAGTGCCAATAGTCAATAGTGTCAATAGTCAATAGTGTCAATAGTCAATAGTGTCAATAGTCCAGAGTGTCAATAGTCAATAGTGCCAATAGTGTCAATAGTGCCAATAGACAATAGTGCCAATAGTCAATAGTGCCAATAGTCAATAGTCAATAGTGCCAATAGTCAATAGTGCCAATAGTCAATAGTGCCAATAGTCAATAATGCCAATAGTCAATAGTGTCAATAGTCAATAGTGTCAATAGTCAATAGTGTCAATAGTGCCAATAGTCAATAGTGCCAATAGTCAATAGTGCCAATAGTCAATAGTGCCAATAGTCAATAGTGCCAATAGTCAATAGTGTCAATAGTGCCAATAGTCAATAGTGCCAATAGTCAATAGTGCCAATGGTGTCAATAGTGTCAATAGTCAATAGTGTCAATAGTCAATAGTGTCAATAGTCCAGAGTGTCAATAGTCCAGAGTGTCAATAGTGCCAATAGTCAATAGTGTCAATAGTCAATAGTGGCAATAGTCAATAGTGTCAATAGTCCAGAGTGTCAATAGTCAATAGTGCCAATAGTCACTAGTGCCAATAGTCAATAGTGCCAATAGTCAATAGTGCCAATAGTCAATAGTGTCAATAGTGCCAATGGTCAATAGTGCCAATAGTCAATAGTGCCAATTCTCAATAGTGTCAATAGGCAATAGTGTTAATAGTCAATAGTGTCAATAGTGCCAATAGTGCCAATAGTCAATAGTACCAATAGTCAAGAGTGTCATTAGTCAATAGTGTCAATAGTGTCAATAGTCAATAGTCAATAGTGCCAATAGTCAATAGTGCCAATAGTCAATAGTGTCAATAGTCAATAGTGTCAATAGTCAATAGTGTCAATAGTCCAGAGTGTCAATAGTCAATAGTGCCAATAGTGTCAATAGTGCCAATAGACAATAGTGCCAATAGTCAATAGTGTCAATAGTCAATAGTGTCATTAGTGTCAATAGTGCCAATAGTCAATAGTGTCAATAGTGCCAATAGTCAATAGTGCCAATAGTCAATAGTGTCAATAGTCAATAGTGCCAATAGTCAATAGTGCCAATAGTCAATAGTGCCAATAGTCAATAATGCCAATAGTCAATAGTGTCAATAGTCAATAGTGTCAATAGTCAATAGTGTCAATAGTGCCAATAGTCAATAGTGCCAATAGTCAATAGTGCCAATAGTCAATAGTGCCAATAGTCAATAGTGCCAATAGTCAATAGTGTCAATAGTGTCAATAGTGCCAATAGTCAATAGTGCCAATAGTCAATAGTGCCAATGGTGTCAATAGTGTCAATAGTCAATAGTGTCAATAGTCAATAGTGTCAATAGTCCAGAGTGTCAATAGTGCCAATAGTCAATAGTGTCAATAGTCAATAGTGTCAATAGTCAATAGTGTCAATAGTCAATAGTGTCAATAGTCCAGAGTGTCAATAGTCAAAAGTGCCAATAGTCAATAGTGTCAATAGTCAATAGTGCCAATAGTCAATAGTGTCCATAGTCAATAGTGTCAATAGTCAATAGTGCCAATAGTCAATAGTGTCAATAGTCAATAGTGCTAATAGTCAATAGTGTCAATAGTGTCAATAGTCAATAGTGCCAATAGTCAATAGTGCCAATAGTCAATAGTGCCAATAGTCAATAGTGCCAATAGTCAATAGTGCCAATAGTCAATAGTGTCAATAGTCAATAGTGTCAATAGTCAATAGTGTCAATGGTCAATTGTGCTTATTTGTCACAAATGCAACTGCACAGTGAAATTATTTTTTGCTCGTATTACACATGGGGGCACCACCATTATTGGCACCATTAATTCTAAGTCCGAAGAAGGGTCTCGACCCGAAACATCACCCATTCCTTCTATCCAAGATGCTGCCTGACCTGCTGAGTTGCTCCAGCATTTTGTGACACCATTATTCAAAGTCCGATCGGCCCGCTCGCTCGATGTACTGGAGTGGCTCCCGCGGACTGCTTGTATTCACTGGAGTTTAGAAGAATGTGAGGGGGTCTTATAGAGACGTGTAAAATTATAAAAGGACTGGACAAGCTAGATGCAGGAAAAATGTTCGCAATGTTGGGGGGAGTCCAGAACCAGGGGCCACACAGTCTAAGAATAAAGGGAAGGCCATTTAAAACTGAGGTGAGAAAAAACTTTTTCACCCGGAGATTTGTGAATTGGTGGAATTCTCTGCCACGGACGGCAGTGGAGTCCAAATCACTGGATGGATTTAAGAGAGAGTTAGATAGAGCTCTAGGGGCTAGTGGAATCAAGGGATACGGGGAGAAGGCAGGCACGGGTTACTGATTGTGGACGATCAGCCATGATCACAATGAATGGCGGTGCTGGCTCGAAGGGCCAAAATGGCCTCCTCCTGCACCTATTTTCTATGTTTCTCTGTTAGTCTTTTTTTTAGACTGGAGAGCACGCAAGCAAAAGATTTTCACTTCAGCTCGGTACGCATGACGATAATAACCGAAACCACACCTGCGTTGTGACCTAGAAAATATAATACATTTCAGTGTTGCTCCTCGAAGTAATAATCATTTTGCTTTCTAAATCGCTCCTGGTTACTGGGGGATTCAAGTTAAAGAATGAAGACAAAAGATTGATATGGAGTGTGTAGGAAAGAACTGCAAATGCTGGTTTAAATCTAATGGCATGTTGGCCTTCATGACAAGAGGAGTTGAGTATAGGAGCAAAGAGGTCCTTCTGCAGTTGTACAGGGCCCTAGTGAGACCACACCTGGAGTACTGTGTGCAATTTTGGTCTCCAAATTTGAGGAAGGACATTCTTGCTATTGAGGGCGTGCAGCGTAGGTTTACTAGGTTAATTCCCGGAATGGCGGGACTGTCATATGTTGAAAGACTGGAGCGACTGGGCTTGTATACACTGGAATTTAGAAGGATGAGAGGGGATCTTATTGAAATATATACGATTATTAAGGGATTGGACACATTAGAGGCAGGAAACATGTTCCCAATGTTGGGGGAGTCCAGAACCAAGGGCCACAGTTTAAGAATAAGGGGTAGGCCATTTAGAACGGAGATGAGGAAAAACCTTTCCACTCAGAGAGTTGTAAATCTGTGGAATTCTCTGCCTCAGAAGGCAGTGGATGCCAATTCTCTGAATGCATTCAAGAGAGAGCTAGATAGAGCTCTTAAGGATAGCGGAGTCAGGGGGTATGGGGAGAAGACAGGAACGGGGTACTGATTGAGAATGATCAGCCATGATCACATTGAATGGCGGTGCTGGCTCGAAGGGCCAAATGGCCTACTCCTGCACCTAGTGTCTATTGTCTAGACACAAAATGCTGGGGTAACTCAGCGGGACAGGCAGCAACTCTGGAGAGAAGGAACGGGCGATGTTTCAGGTCGAGACCCTTCTTCAGACATTCATGGAGTGCATATCTGAACTGCTGCTTCGAAAGAAAACAGGTAAATGGACATTATATCCAAATTACTCCTTCAGCTCCGGAAGGTCACATTGGTGGCAAGAGCAGAATTGCAATCAGGCAACATCAAGAAGGCGTGCTAAATACTGACTCCCCTTGTTATTTTATCGGGATGCATCACAGCTCCACACAAGACCGCAAGAAATTGCAGAGAGTTGTGGAAGCAGCAGCCCAGACCATCACACAAACCCCAACCTCCCTTTCCTTGACTCCATCCACACCTCACGCTGCCAGCAGCAGAATCAAGGACGACTCGCACCCTGGCCAACCCCTCTTCCGTCCCTCTCTGACGGGTGTCGGGGGTTATGGGGAGAAGGCAGGAGAACGGGGTTGGGAGGGAAAGATAGATCAGCCACGATTGAATGACGGAGTAGACTCGATGGGCCGAACGGCCTAATTCTAGTCCTATCACTTATGATCTTATGAAACTTACAAAATTCTTAAGGGGTTGGACAGGCTAGATGCAGGAAGATTGTTCCCGATGTTGGGGAAGTCCAGAACAAGGGGGTCACAGTTTAAGGATAAGGGGGAAGTCTTTTAGGACCGAGATGGGAAAGTTTTTTTTCACACAGAGAGTGGTGAATCTGTGGAATTCTCTGCCACAGAAGGTAGTTGAGGCCAGTTCATTGGCTATATTTAAGAGGGAGTTAGATGTGGCCCTTGTGGCTAAAGGGATCGGGGGTATGGAGAGAAGGCAGGTACAGGATACTGAGTTGGATGATCAGCCATGATCATATTGAATGGCGGTGCAGGGTCGAAGGGCCGAATGGCCTACTTACTCCTGCACCTATTTTCTATGTTTCTATGTTTCTATGACCTCTCCGATCAGGCAAGAGGTACAGAAGTGAGAAAACGCACAGCTCCAGGTTCAGGGACAGTTTCTTCCCGGCTGTTATCAGGCAACCGAACCATCCTACCACACCCAGAGAGCAGTGCTGAACTACTATCTACCTCATTGGAGACCATTGAACTTACTTTAATCTGACTTTATCAGACTTCAATGTTATATCTTTGCACTAAATGCTGTACCCCCCATCGTAAAGTCATAAGGTCATAAGTGATAGGAGCAGAACGAGGCCATTCGGCCCATCAAGCCATCTCCGCCATTCAATCGCGGCTGATCTGTCTCTCCCTCTCGACCTCCATTCTCCTGCCTTCTCCCCATAACCCTTGACACCCGTAATAATCAAGAATCTGTCGATCTGCCTTAAAAATATCCTTTATCTTTATCTATATGTGGTGGACGACTTGATTGTACTCATGTGTGGTCTTTTCTTTGACTGGATAGCTCACAGACAAAAGCTTTTCACAGTACCATTGTACACATGACAATAATAAAGTGAACTAAATCAAATTTATTTCTTTATCCCGGTAGATGTCTGGTCTGTGCTGATTCTGCCTGGGGCCACGGCTCTATAAGGCGCTGGTCAGACCATATTTGGAGCACTGTGAGACAATAGACAATAGACAATAGGTGCAGGAGTAGGCCATTCAGCCCTTCGAGCCAGCACCGCCATTCAATGCGATCATGGCTGATCACTCTCAATCAGTACCCCGTTCCTGCCTTCTCCCCATACCCCCTCACTCCGCTATCCTTAAGAGCTCTATCCAGCTCTCTCTTGAAAGCATCCAACGAACTGGCCTCCACTGCCTTCTGAGGCAGAGAATTCCACACCTTCACCACCCTCTGACTGAAAAGGTTCTTCCTCATCTCCGTTCTAAATGGCCTACCCCTTATTCTTAAACTGTGGCCCCTTGTTCTGGACTCCCCCAACATTGGGAACATGTTATCTGCCTCTAACGTGTCCAATCCCCTAATTATCTTATATGTTTCAATAAGATCCCCCCTCATCCTTCTAAATTCCAGTGTATACAAGCCCAATCGCTCCAGCCTTTCAACATACGACAGTCCCGCCATTCCGGGAATGTCGTATGTGAGCAAACATGGGCCCCCATATCTGAGGAAGGATGTGCTGGCCCTGGAGAGGGTCCAGAGGAGGTTTACAGGAACGATCCCAGGGATGAGTGGGTTAACCTATGATGAGCGTGTGTCGGCACTGGGCCTGTGCTCGCTGGAGTTTAGAAGGTTGAGGGGCGACCTCATTGGAACTTACAGAATAACGAAAGGCCTGGATAGAGTGGATGTGGAGAGGATGTTTCCACTGGTGGGAGAGTCTAGGACCAGAGGTCACAGCTTCAGAATTAAAGGGCGATCTTTTAGAAAGGAGGTGAGGAGGAACTTCTTTAGTCAGAGGGTGGTGACTCTGTGGAACGCATTGCCACAGAGGGCTGTGGACGCCAAGTCGGTGGATATTTTTAAAGCAGAGATAGACAAATTCTTGATTAGAACGGGTGTCAAGGGTTATGGGGAGAAGGCAGGAAAATGGGCCATGATTGAATGGCGGAGTAGACTCAATGGGCCGAAAGGCCTAATTCTACTTCGATAACTTGTGAATGTGTAAATTCATATTTTTCATATTTCAGGTACAGCGCGGAAACAGGCCTTTTCGGCCCACCAAGTCCGCGCCGCCCAGCGATCTCCGCACACTAACACTATCCTACATACACTAGGGACAATTTTTACATTTACCCAGTCAATTAACCTACATACCTGTACGTCTTTGGAGTGTGGGAGGAAACCGAAGATCTCGGAGAAAACCCACGCAGGTCACGGGCAGAACGTACAAACTCCGTACAGTACAGCACCCGTAGTCAGGATCGAACCTGAGTCTCCGGCGCTGCATTCGCTGTAAAGCAGCAACTCTACCGCTGCGCTACCAGGGGCAATTTACACATTCACAAGTTATAGGAGTAGAATTAGTCCCATCGAGTCTACTCCGCCATTCAATCATGGCCCATTTTCCTGCCTTCTCCAGAATGGTAGAAATGGTAGATTTGCAGCACACCTAGGGTGACACAGGTGCGTCGGTACTTTGCGTCCTTGCGTGTAAACCAACATCTGTAGCTCTGAAGGAGGGTCCTGACCCGAATCGTCGCCCATCCATCTTCTCCACAGGTGCTGCCTGACCCGCTGAGTTCCTCCAGCATTTTGCGTCTGTCTTTGGAGCTAAAAAAAAGCAGAGAGCTTCAAGAAAACATGGATAGAACTGACAGCCGCCCCTTCAATGGGTGAAGCGAAAGGTCTTGTGAATTTAATAAAGGTAATTTGTTTAGTTTAGAGATACAGCGCTGAAACAACCTCTTTCGGCCCACCGGGTCCGCGCCGACCAGCGATCCCCGCACATTAACACTATCCTACACCCACTGGGGACAATTTTTACATTTTACCGAGCCAATTAACCTACATACCTGCACGTCTTTGGAGTGCGGGAGGAAACCGAAGATCTCGGAGAAAACCCACGCAGGTCACGGGGAGAACGTACAAACTCCGTACAGATGGCGCCCGCGGTCGGGATCGAACCCGGGTCTCCGGGGCTGCATTCGCTGTAAGGCGGCAACTCTACCGCTGCGCCACCGTGCCGCCCAACTTGTACTGCAGCAGTGAACAGGATAGCAGGCAATGCACAGATGCCAGGAGATGCCAGAGTGAATCAGATTGTTAGGTTGGAAGAAGTAATTTAGACAACAGACAATAGGTGCAGGAGTAGGCCATTAGGCCCTTCGAGCCGGCACCGCCATTCAATGTGATCATGGCTGATCATTCTCAATCAGTACCCCGTTCCTGCCTTCTCCCCATACCCCCTGACTCCGCTATCCTTAAGAGCTCTATCTAGCTCTCTCTTGAATGCATTCAGAGAATTGGCCTCCACTGCCTTCTGAGGCAGAGAATTCCACAGATTCACAACTCTCTGACTGAAAAAGTTTTTCCTCGTCTCCGTTCTAAATGGCCTACCCCTTATTCTTAAATTGTGGCCCCTTGTTCTGGACTCCCCCAACATTGGGAACATGTTTCCTGCTTCTAACGTGTCCAACCCCTCAATAATCTTATACGTTTCGATAAGATCCCCTCTCATCCTTCTAAATTCCAGTGTATACAAGCCCAGTCGTTCCAGTCTTTCAACATATGACAGTCCCGCCATTCCGGGAATTAACCTAGTGAACCTACGCTGCACGCCCTCAATAGCAAGAATATCCTTCCTCAAATTTGGAGAACGAAACTGCACACAGTACTCCAGGTGTGGTCTCACTAGGGCCCTGTACAACTGCAGAAGGACAATGTGTTTGTACTGTTTTGTTCATCAGCAATGCCTTTGTGTATTGCCTTGCGGGGCTGATTTGGCATTGTGTGATTCAAGGTGATGAGGCTTCAAACGACAACTACAGAATGCAGATACTATAACAGTATGTCATATGTGGAAAAAGCAGGACTGTCATATGAGGAAAGATTGGAAAGACTAGGCTTGTATTCACTGGAGTTTAGAAGGATGAGAGGGGATCTTATAGAGGCGTATAAAATTATAAAAGGCCTGGACAAGCTAGATGCAGGAAAAATGTTCCCAATGTTGGGGGAGTCCAGAACCAGGGGCCATACAGCCTAAGAATAAAGGGGAGGCCATTTAAAACTGAGGTGAGAAAAAATGTTTTCACCCAGAGAGTTGTGAATTTGTGGAATTCTCTGCCACGGAAGGCAGTGGAGGCCAAATCACTGGATGGATTTAAGAGAGAGTTAGATAGAGCTCTAGGGGCTAGCGGAATCAAGGGATATGGGGAGAAGGCAGGCACGGGTTACTGATTGTGGATGATCAGCCATGATCACAATGAACGGCGCTGCTTGTCTCTGTATCTATGACCAGTTACTTTATATGTTTGTCCTGACCTACATTTATCCTGTATCTGTACAACATGGATTATTTGATTGTAATCAATGTGTGGTCTTTCCGCTGACTGGTCAGCAATTCACCTTGGTACACGCGGCAATAAACTAAACAAAAGCATTGGCTTTACTTTAGCAGTCTAAAAAGTTCAGCACTCTGCGTCGTTTTGGCACGGTGGCGCAGCGGTAGAGTTGCTGGCTCGAAGGGCCGAATGGCCTCCTCCGAATGGCACCTATTTTGTATGTTTCTATGTTCCTATCCCAAAGACTTGCAGGTTTGTAGGTTAATTAACTTCTATAAATTGCTCCTAGTGTGCAGGGAGTGGATGAGAAAGTGGGATAACATGGAACTGGTGTATGGGTGAGCGATAGTCAGCATGGACTTGGTGGGCCGAAGGGCCTGTCTCCACACTGTATCTCTAATCTAAACTAAATGGATGTGTTGGACAATAAAGGCTTATCTTCACTGCCAGAGGAGAGGCTAATCATTCAATTGTGTAGGAAAATAACTGCAGATGCTGGTACATGCAGCCCAGCGGTATGAACATTGACTTCTCCAACTTTAGATAGCTCCGCTGTCCCTCTCTTCCCCCCCCCCCCCCCTCCCCCTTCCCCCTCTATCTTCCTGTCTCCACCTATATCCTTCCTTTGTCCCGCCCACCTGACATCAGTCTGAAGAAGGGTCTCGACCCGAAACGTCACCCATTCCTTCTCTCCCGAGATGCTGCCTGACCTGCTGAGTTACTCCAGCATTTTGTGATATCATTCAATTGTATGATCTGCTGTATGGAAAACATCTGGAAACCAAATGAATCTCATTGAAAGCTCCCGATTAATATAAAGCAGAGAGAGACAGTGGATGTGGAGAGGATGTTTCCAGTGGTGGCAAACTCTAGGACTAGAGGGTACGGCCTCAGAATAAAAGAACAAACCTTTAGAATTTCCTTAGTCAGAGGGCGGTGAATCTGTGGAATTCATTGCCACAGAATGCTGTAGAGGCCATCTACGATATTTTTAAGGCAGAAATAGATAGATTCTTGATTAGTAACTGTCAGGGTTTATGGGAGGATGGCAGGAGGATGGGGGGAGAATAAATAGGGGCTTTTTCTGCTTGGCTGCCAGTGACTAGCAGAGTTCCACAGGGCTCGGTGCTGGGGCCACTGCTCTCCACGTTGTATATTAATGATTTGGACGAGGGGATCGAAGGCTTTGTGGCCAGGTTTGTGGATGATACGAGAATATGTGCAGGGGCAGGTGGTGTAGAGAATGCAGGGAAGTGGCAGATAGACAATAGACAATAGACAATAGGTGCAGGAGGAGGCCATTCGGCCCTTCGAGCCAGCACCGCCATTCAATGTGATCATGGCTGATCATTCTCAATCAGTACCCCGTTCCTGCCTTCTCCCCATACCCCCTGACTCCGCTATCCTTAAGAGCTCTATCTAGCTCTCTCTTGAATGCATTCAGAGAATTGGCCTCCACTGCCTTCTGAGGCAGAGAATTCCACAGTTTCACAACTCTCTGACTGAAAAATGTTTTCCTCATCTCAGTTCTAAATGGCCTACCCCTTATTCTTAAACTGTGGCCCCTTGTTCTGGACTCCCCCAACATTGGGAACATGTTTCCTGCCTCTAACGTGTCCAACCCCTTAATAATCTTATACGTTTCGATAAGATCTCTTCTCATCCTTCTAAATTCCAGTGTATACAAGCCTAGTCGCTCCAGTCTTTCAACATATGATAGTCCCGCCTTTCCGGGAATTAACCTAGTAAACCTACGCTGCACGCCCTCAATAGCAAGAATATCCTTCCTCAAATTTGGAGACCAAAACTGCACACAGTACTCCAGGTGCGGTCTCACTAGGGCCCTGTACAACTGCAGAAGGACCTCTTTGCTCCTCTACTCAACTCCATGGAATATAGTGTAGCAAAGTGTGGAGCCATGCATTTTGCTGGTAGGAATAAAGGCGTAGACTATTTTCTAAATGGGGAGAGAATCCAGAAATCGGAGATGCAAAGGGACTTGGGACTGCTGGTGCAGGATTCCCCCAAAAGTTAATCTGCAAGTTGAATCGGTAGTGAAGAAAGCAAACTCACTGCTAGCATTTATTTCAAGAGGGCTTGTTTACAAAAACAGGGATGTAATACTGAGGCTCTACAAGGCGCTGGTCAGGCCACATATGAAATATTGTGAGGACTGGAGGTCACGGCCTCAGAATTTTTAGGAAGGAGATGAGAAATTTCTTTAGTTAGAGTTGTGGTGAATCTGTGGAATTCTTTGCCTCAGAAGGCTGTGGAGGCCAAGTCAGTGGATAATTTTTAAGGCAGAGATAGACAGATTCTTGATTAGTGCGTGTGTCAGGGGTTATGGGGAGAAGGCAGGAGAATGGGGTTAGGAGGGAGAGATAGGTCAGCCATGACTGAATGGCGGGGTAGACTTGATGGGCCGAATGGCCTAATTCTGCTCTTATCACTTATGACCTTATGGGTTAAGGAGGGAGAGATAGGTCAGCCATGACTGAATGGCGGAGTAGACTTGATGGGCCGAATGGCCTAATTCTGCTCTTATCACTTATGACCTTATGGGTTAAGGAGGGAGAGATAGGTCAGCCATGACTGAATGGCGGAGTAGACTTGGTGTTGGAGAGATGTCAACATTTGAAACATGGATGATGGACATGAAAGAAGAAGCAGCTGGTCGGCACGGGCTCAGTGGGACGAAGGGCCTGTTTCCGCGCTGTACCTTTAAACTAGACTGAACCCGGAGTAAACTCACGCGGTCGCAGGTGGACCGTACAAACTCCGTAAAGGCAGCGCCCGTGGTCAGGATGGAACCCGGGTCTCCGGCGCTGTGAGGCAGCAACTCTACCGCTGCGCCACCTGTGTGGTGTCTATGAGCTGTCGAGCTGTGTGGATAGACTAGGCAGACTGGATAGACTAGGCTTGTACTCGCTGGAATTTAGAAGACTGAGGGGGGGATCTTATTGAAACATAAAATTCTTAAGGGGTTGGAGAGGCTAGATGCGGGAAGATTGTTCCCGATGTTGGGGGAGTCCAGAACCAGGGGTCACAGCTTTAGGATAAGGGGGAAGTCTTTTAGGACCGAGATGAGAAAACATTTCTTCACACAGAGAGTGGTGAGTCTGTGGAATTCTCTGCCACAGAAGGTAGTTGAGGCCAGTTCTTTGGCTATATTTAAGAGGGAGTTAGATGTGGCCCTTGTGGCTAAAGGGATCAGGGGGTATGGAGAGAAGGCAGGTACAGGATACTGAGCTGGATGATCAGCCATGATCATATTGAATGGAGGTGCAGGCTCGAAGGGCCGAATGGCCTACTCCTGCACCTATTTTCTATGTTTCTATGTGACTCTGGGACAAGTTTAATACAGACCAAGCATCTAAGCAAACAGTTCCCATGCTCGTAATGGACACAATTTAGCGTTCCATCACGAACTTTGGCTTCGTGGTGCACGGTCTCCAGGTAATGGAACAACGGACCTGTCAACACCTTCACGTTCACTCGACATTCGACAATTTCAAAGTTATCATATCAGCTCATCTTCCAGTCCCTTTTTAGGTCGAAACACCTCCTCAGGACTTGCACACTGATTACAGCGCAGAAATAGGTCATTCACCCGAGTCGGCCTATGTCACTTCAACACTCCTTCTCAAGATCTTTCACCTAATCTTAACAAAATACTCTTTCTTGCGTATTTATCTAACTTTTTCCTGAATGCAAGCTGCCTCAGCCGACCCTCCTGTGGACTCTCGTACATCGGCGAGACCAAACGCAGACTGGGCGATCGCTTCGCTGAACAACTTCGCTCGGTCCGCCTAGACCTGCCTGATCTCCCGGTTGCCAAACACTTTAATCCCCCTTCCCATTCCCACACTGACCTTTCTATCCTGGGCCTCCTCCATTGTCAGAGTGAGGCCCAGCGCAAATTGGAGGAACAGCACCTCATATTTCGCTTGGGCAGCTTACACCCCAGTGGTATGAATATTGATTTCTCTCACTGCCAGTAACCCCTCTCTCTCTCCATCCCTCCCCCACCACGGGCGGCACGGTAGCGCAGCGGTAGAGTTGCTGCTTTACAGCGAATGCAGCGCCGGAGACTCAGGTTCGATCCTGACTACGGGTGCTGCACTGTAAGGAGTTTGTACGTTCTCCCCGTGACCTGCGTGGGTTTTCTCCGAGATCTTCGGTTTCCTCCCACACTCCAAAGACGTACAGGTATGTAGGTTAATTGGCTGGGTAAAATGTAAACATTGTCCCTAGTGGGTGTAGGATAGTGTTAATGTACGGGGATCACTGGGCGGCACGGACGTGGAGGGCCGAAAAGGCCTGTTTCCGGCTGTATATATATGATATGATATGATAAGTCACACCAGGTTCCCGTTCACACCTAGCAAACAGCTAACAATGGCCTGTTTCCTTTATCATCGTTACTTTTTTGCATGTCTTTCATTCACTTGTTCTACATCTCTCTACATCATCGTTTATATCTCTTGTTCCCGTCTCCTCTGACTAGTCTGAAGAAGGGTCTCGACCCGAAACCTCACCCATTCCTTTTCTCCAGAGACGCTGCCTGTCCCGCTGAGTTACTCCAGCATTTTGTGTCTACCTTCGGTTTAAACCAGCATCTGCAGTTCCTTCTGACACATTAAGAGTAAAGGATAGTTCAGTTTAGTTTATTGTCACGTGTACCGAGGTACAGTGAAAAGCTTTTGTTGCGTGCTAACCAGTCAGCAGAAAGACAATGCATGATTACTATCGAGCCATTTGCAGTGTACAGATACAGAATAAAGGGAGTAACGTGAATAAGGTTTCGTGCAAGGTAAAGTCAGTAAAGTCCGATCAAGGATGTTCTGAGGGGGTCCAATGAGGTAGATGGTAGTTCAGGACTGCTCTCTGTTTGTGGGTAGGATGGTTCAGTGGCCTGATAACAGCTGGGAAGGAACTGTCCCTGTCACAGGGCACAGAAGCAGACCTTTCGGCCCATCTAGTCTGCACAAACCATCAATCACCTTTAGTTTAAGAAAATAACTGCAGATGCTGGTACAAATCGAAGGTATTTATTCACAAAATGCTGGAGTAACTCAGCAGGTCAGGCAGCATCTCAGGAGAGAAGGAATGGGTGACGTTTACGGGTCGAGGCCCTTCTTCAGACTGATGTCAGGGGGGGCGGGATAAAGGAAGGATATAGGTGGAGACAGGAAGACAGTGGGAGAACTGGGAAGGGGGAGGGGAAGAGAGGGACAGAGGAACTATCTAAAGTTGGAGAAGTCGATGCTCAGGCGAAATATGAGGTGCTGTTCCTCCAATTTACGGTGGGCCTCACTATGGCACTGGAGGAGGCCCATGACAGAAAGGTCAGACTGGGAATGGGAGGGGGAGTTGAAGTGCTCAGCCACCGGGAGATCAGTTTGGCCAACGCGGACCGAGCGCAGGTGTTGAGTGAAGCGATCGCCGAGCCTGCGCTTGGTTTCGCCGATGTAAATAAGTTGACATCTGGAGCAGCGGATGCAATAGATGAGGTTGGAGGAGGTGCAGGTGAACCTTTGTCTCACCTGGAAAGACTGTTTGGGTCCTTGGATGGAGTTGAGGGGGGAGGTAAAGGGACAGGTGTTGCATCTCGTGCGGTTGCAGGGGAAAGTGCCCGGGGTTGGGGTGGTTTGGGTAGGAAGGGACGAGTGGACCAGGGAGCTACGGAGGGAACGGTCTCTGCGGAACGCAGAGAGGGGAGGGGATGGGAAGATATGGCCAGTGGTGGGGTCCCATTGTAGGTGACGGAAATGTTGGCGGATGATATGTTGGATCCGCTGGCTGGCGGGGTGGAAGGTGAGAACGAGGAGGATTCTGTCCTTGTTACGAATGGGGGGAGGGGGAGCAAGAGCGGAGCTGCGGGATGTAGAAGAGACCTTAGTGTTTTTATCCCGCCCCCCTGACATCAGTCTGAAGAAGGGTCTCGACCCGAAACGTCACCCATTCCTTCTCTCCTGAGATGCTGCCTGACCTGCTGAGTTACTCCAGCATTTTGTGGATAAATCATCTTTAGTTTAGGTTAGTTTAGAGATACAGCATGAAAACCGGCCCTTCCGCCCAATGAGTCCACGCCGACCAGCGATCATCCCGTACACCCAGTTCTATCCTACACACTAAGGACACAGGGCTGTCACGGTGGCGCGGCGGTAGAGTTGCTGCCTTGCAGCGAATACAGCGCCGGAGACCCGGGTTCGATCTCGACCACGGGAGACGTCTGTACGGAGTTTGTACGTTCTCCCCGTGACCTGCGTGCGTTTTCTCCGAGATCTTCGGTTTCCTCCCGCGCTCCAAAGACGTGCAGGTTTGTAGGTTAATTGGCTTGGTGTAAATGTAAACATTGTCCCTAGTGGGTGTAGGATAGTGTTAGTGTGCGGGGATCGCTGGTCGGCGCGGACCCGGTGGGCCGAAAGGGCCTGTTTCCGCGCTGTACCCCTAAACTAAAGTAAACTAAATTTACAGAAGCCAATTAACCTACAAACCTGCACGTTTTGTTTTTGAATGTGGAATGCAAACCGGAGAAAACCCACGCAGGTGATGTGAAAAACGTGCAAACTCCACACAGACAGCACCCGTAGTCGGGATCGAACCAGTGTCTCCGGGCTGTAAGGCAGCAACTCTACCGCTGCGCCACCGTGCCGCCCGTATAATTATCATTCACAATAACTCTTTATTGTTCTCCTCAGGTTCTCATTAACTCACTCCAGATTCCAACCATTTCTCCTGAAAGCCTAATAGGTTTATCAAACAATGAGCCAATATTGATGGACCTTGATTAGAGCATTGTGCATTCCTGTGTTGTGCTGTAAATGAATTTTTTTAATCTCAATGTACTCGTGAGCAATGCATAATTATATTGGTTTTGTTATCGTCACATGAAAAGCATGTATTTGCATTCTCAGTCATAGAGAGATACGTCGTGGGCACAGGCCCTTCGGCCCAACTTGCCCACACCAACCAACGTGCCCCATCTTCACAAGTCCCACCTGCCTGCGTTTGGCCCATATCCCTCTAAAACTGTCCTATCCTGTTAGGACTGAGATAAGGAAAAACCTTTTCACCTAGAGAGTTGTGAGTCAATAGACAATAGACAATAGACAATAGGTGCAGGAGGAGGCCATTCGGCCCTTCGAGCCAGCACTGCCATTCAATGTGATCATGGCTGATCATTCTCAATTAGTACCCCGTTCCTGCCTTCTCCCCATACCCCCTGACTCCGCTATCCTTAAGAGCTCTATCTAGCTCTCTCTTGAATGCATTCAGAGAATTGGCCTCCACTGCCTTCTGAGGCAGAGAATTCCACAGTCTGTGGAATTCTCTGCCGCAGAAGGCAGTGGAGGCCAATTCACTGGATGTTTTCAAGTGAGAGTTAGATTGAACTCTGAGGGCTAACGGAATCAAGGGATATGGGGAGAAAGCAGGAACGGGGTACTGATTTTGGATGACTGGTCAAGGTGGGCTATCCACTTTGGCAGCAAAAACAAGGAGGCAGATTATTATCTCAATGGTGTCAGATGAGGTAAAAGGGAAGTGCAACGAGACCTGGGTGTCCTTGTACATCAGTCACTGAAAGTGAACATGCAGGTACAGCAGGCAGTGAAGAAAGCTCATGGCATGTTGTTCTTCATAATAAGAGTATTTGCGTGTTGGAGTAAAGAGGTTATTCTGCAGTTGCATAGGGCCCTGGTAAGACCACTTCTGGAGTATTGTGTGCAGTTTTGGTCTCCTAATTTGAGGAAGGACGTCCTTGTAATTGAGGCAGTGCAGCGTAGGTTCACGAGATTGATCCCTGGGATGGCGGGACTGTCATATGAGGAAAGGGTGGAAAAACTGGGCTTGTATTCACTGGAGTTTAGAAGGATGAGAGGGGAACTTATAGAGACGTATAAAATTATAAAAGGACTGGACAAACTGGATGCAGGAAAAATGTTCCCAATGTTGGGGGAGTCCCGAACCAAGAGCCACAGTCTTAGAATAAAGGGGAGGCCATTTAAAACTGAGGTGAGAAAAAACTTTTTCACCCAGAGAGTTGTGAATTTGTGGAATTCTCTGCCACAGAGGGCAGTGGAGGCCAAATTACTGGCTGAATTTAAAAGAGAGTTAGATAGAGCTCCAGGGGCTAGTGGAATCAAGGGATATGGGGAGAAGGCAGGCACAGGTTACTGATTGTGGATGATCAGCCATGATCACAATGAATGGCAGTGCTGGCTCAAAGGGCCAAATGGCCTCCTCCTGCACCTGTTTTCTATGTTTCTATGTTTCTATCACATTGAATGGCGGTGCTGGCTCAAAGGGCTGAATGGGAAGTCTGGTGTGTGCGATGGTCTGGGCTACATCAACCGCTTTCTGCAGACTCTTGCAGTCTTCACAACTTCACAAGTTATAGGAGTAGAATTAGGCCATTCGGCCCATCGAATCTACTCCGCCATTCCTGCCTCCTAATCCCATTTTCCTGCCTTCTCCCCATAACCCTTGACACCCATTCTAACAATAATATGGCTATCTCTGCCTTATCTTATTAAAAACATAGGATCTTATTGAAACATATAAGATTATGGGGATCTTAATGAAACAAAAGTGGAATTCTCTGCCTCAGAGGGCAGTGGAGGCCAATTCTCTGAATACATTCAAGAGAGAGCTAGATAGAGCTCTTAAGAATAGCGGAGTCAGGGGGTATGGGGAGAAGGCAGGAACGGGGTATTGATTGAGAATGATCAGCCATGATCACATTGAATGGCGGTGCTGGCTCGAAGGACCGAATGGCCTACTCCTGCACCTATTGTCTATTGTCTAAAAAAGATTATTAAGGGGTTGGACACGTTAGAGGCAGGAAACATTTTCCCAATTTTGGGGGAGTCCAGAACCAGGAGCCACAGTTTAAGAATAAGGGGTAGGCCATTTAGAACGGAGATGAGGAAAAACCTTTTCACTCAGAGAGTGGAATTCTCTGCCTCAGAAGGCAGTGGAGGCCGATCCTCTGAATGCATTCAAGAGAGAGCTAGATAGAGTTCTTAAGGATAGCGGAGTCAGGGGGTATGGGAAGAAGGCAGGAACAGGGTACTGATTGAGAATGATCAGCCATGATCACAGTGAATGGCGGTAATGGCTCGAAGGGCAAAATGGCCTCCTCCTGCACCTATTGTCTATTGTCTATTGTGATTGATATGATGCACTGCGAGGATTTTCTCAAAACCCAATAAAAGTTGAAGCTATGTAAGAACTCTGTAACAAATGTGTCTTTTATTTCTATTTGTACATATGCTTTTCAAAAAATAAATTTTTTTAAAATAAATAAATAAATATTTTTAAAAAAAATTAAAAACCCCAATAAAAGTGATGAATTGACACCAGCTGAAAAAATTGACTGACGTGAAGAGAATATAACAGGACAGGATGGGTTTGTATTTAGGAACAAGAGCGTGATCTATCATAGCTTTATTGTTTTTTGCCGTAATTAGTGCATTATATGCAACGTGATGTTGTGCACTTTGAGAGAGTGCTGGCTTATTAAATCGACTAATTGCTGTGGATCTGTATAGTGGCAATTTTATTTGGCAATGGAAATTTATTTTTAGTTTAGAGATACAGAGGCCCTTCGGCCAACCGAGTCTGCCCCCGACCAGCGATCCCCGCACCTTAACACTATCCTGGATGAACTTAAAAGAGAGTTAGATAGAGCTCTAGGGGCGAGCGGAATCAAGGGATATGGGGAGAAGGCAGGCACGGGTTACTGATTGTGGACGATCAGCCATGATCACAATGAATGGCGATGCCGGCTCGAAGGGCCGAATGGCCTCCTCCTGCACCTATTTTCTATGTTTCTATGTCTATCCTACATACACTAGGGACAATTTTACATTTATTCCAAGCCAATCAACCCGCGAAACTGTGCGTCTTTGGAGTGTGGGAGGAAATCTCGGGGAAAACCCACGCAGGTCATCGTGAGAGCGTACAAACTCCGTACAGACAGCATCCATAGTCGGGATCGAACCTGGATCTCTGGCGTTGTGAGAAACATAGAAACATAGAAACATAGAAAATAGGTGCAGGAGTAGGCCATTCGGCCCTTCAAGCCTGCACCGCCATTCAATGTGATCATGGCTGATCATCCAACTCAGTATCCCGTACCTGCCTTCTCTCCAGACCCCCTGATCCCTTTAGCCACAAGGGCCACATCTAACTCCCTCTTAAATATAGCCAATGAACTGGCCTCAACTACCTTCTGTGGCAGAGAATTCCACAGATTCACCACTCTCTGTGTGAAGAAAAACGTTCTCATCTCGGTCCTAAAAGACTTCCCCCTTATCCTTAAACTGTGACCCCCCTTGTTCTGGACTTCCCCAACATCGGGAACAATCTTCCTGCAGCTAGCCTGTCCAACCCCTTAAGAATTTTGTAAGTTTCTATAAGATCCCCCCTCAATCTTCTAAATTCCAGCGAGTACAAGCCGAGTCTATCCAGTGAGGGAGCAACTTTACCGCTGCGCCACCGTACTGCCCCAAATGGTACACGTGGAAGAAGGACTGACAAAGATAAGTAGACATGGGTCCAATAGCTCAATTGTTCAATGGTTCAATGGTTCAATAGTTCAATGGTTCAATGGTGCTTTATTTGTTGCACATATTTCTGGGCCCCGTATTTGGGGAAAGATTGGAGAGGGTCCAGGGGAGGTTTACGAGAATAATCCCATGGAAACATTTGGGTTAAGATATGTTGAGCTTTTGTCGGCACTGAGCCTGCACTCTCCAGAGTTTAGCAGCGTGACGGGGGGAGCCACATTGCGACTTACCAAATAGTGAAAGGCCTGGATTGACTGAATGCGGAGATGACGTTTCCACTAGTGGGGGAGTCCAGGACCAGAGGCCACAGCCTCACAATAAAAGGATGTTCCTTTAGGATGGAGATGAGGAGGAGTTTCTTTGGTCAGAGGGGTGGTGAATCTGTGGAATTCATTGCCACAGAAGGCTGTTGAGGCCAAGTCAGTGGATATTTTTAAGGAGAGAAAATGGAGAGGGTACAGAGGAGATTTACTAGAATGTTGCCTGGGTTTCAGCACTTAGGCTACAGAGAGGTTGAACAGGTTGGGTCTTTATTCTTTGGAGCGTAGAAGGTTGAGGGGGGACTTGATAGAGGTTTTTAAAATTTTGAGAGGGACGGACAGAGTTGACGTGGGTAGGCTTTTCCCTTTGAGAGTGGGGAAGATTCCAACAAGGGGACATAGCTTCAGAATTGAGGGACAAAGGTTTAGGGGTAACATGAGGGGGAACTTCTTTACTCAGAGGGTTGTGGCTGTATGGAATGGGCTTCCGGTGGAAGTGGTGGAGGCTGGCTCGATTTTATTATTTAAGAGTAAATTGGATAGGTATATGGATAGGAGGGGATTGGAGGGTTATGGTCTGAGTGCAGGTAGATGAGACTAGGTCAGGGAGAATGGTCGGCGTGGACTGGTAGGGCCGGACAGGCCTGTTTCCATGCTGTAGTTGTTATATGTTATATGTTATATGTTATAGATTCTTGATTCGTACGGGTGTCAGGGGTTATGGGGAGAGGTCAGGAGAATGGGGTTGAGAGGGAACGATAGATCAGCCGTGATTGAATGGCAGAGTAGACTTGATGGGCGAATGGCCTAATTCAGCTCTTAGAACATATGATGGTGCAGTAGTAGAGTTCCTGTCTGCATGGAGTTTGTACGTTCTCCCCGGGACCGCGCGGGTTTTCCCAGGGCTCTCCGGTTTCCTCCCACATTCCAAAGACGTGCAGAGTTTGTCGGTTAATCGGCTTCTGTAAATTGACCGCGGTGCGTGTCGGATAGAACTAGTGTACGGGGTGATCGCTGGTCGGTGCGGACTCGATGGGCCGAAGGGCCTCCTGTCACGCTCTATCTCTAAACTAAACCCAACCCAAACAACATTTAAAAGACGTTTGGACAGGTACATGGATCGGACAGGCTTAGAGGGAGAGGGGCCAAACGCAGGCAGGTGGGACCAGTGTCGAGGGGACATGTTGGCCGGGCGTGGGCAGGTTGGGCCGAAGGGCCTGTTTCCCTGCTGTCCAACTCTATGACTGTAAAAAAAAGTCAAAGATTTTTAGCAAAAGCAATATTTGATCATTTTTATTGTTGATTACAGCTGCCATCCATTTATTAATGTCCTTTTCCCCATCTGGAACTGTCAGGATTGGAGGTTTGTATTGACATTAGTTGCTGATGGAGGGAAGTGAAATTTGAGCTAATCGAATTAAAGTGTCGCAAATCAAATTAGGAAAGCTTGACATTTGAAGTGCAATAGGCAATGTGCCCAATATGCCTTTAGTAATTAAATTATGAATATATATGATGCTGTGGAGCAGAAGAAACACACACATTGAGATAGCCTGCTCGACGCTCAAAGAGTGGGACTAAAGGTGGAAGGAGAATTTAGACACATTATACCACCAATGCGGGAAATCTAAAATAAAACTTGATTAGTACGGGTGTCAGGGGTTATGGGGAGATGGAAGGAGAATGGGGTTAGGAGGGAGAGAGATAGATCAGCCGTGATTGAATGGCGGGGTAGACTTGATGGGCCGAATGGCCTAATTCTGCTCCTATCGCATGATCTTATGAACACTTAAATACATATTACATAAGCATGCCCAAACAACACGAGATTCTTAGCAAAAATAGACTTAAAAACCTGGACTAACTCAGTGGGTCAGATAGCATCTCTGGAGAAAAAGGATTGGTAACGTTTCGGGTCGAAACCTTTCTTCAGACTGAGAGTCGGGGGAAAGGGAAACGAGAGGTATAGACAGTGATAGAGTCATAGAGTGATACAGCGTGGAAACAGGCCCTTTGGCCCAACCTGCCCACACCGGCCAACATGCCCCATCTACACTAGTCCCACCTGCCTGCATTTGGCCCATATCCCCCCAATCAAATTCTATCCATGTACTAGGCTTGTATACACATGGAATTTAGGATGAGAGGGGATCTTATTGAAACATATAAGATTATTAAGGGATTGGACACGTTAGAGGCAGGAAACATGTTCCAAATGTTGGTGGAGTCCAGAACCAGGGGCCACAGTTTAAGAATAAGGGGTAGGCCATTTAGAACGGAGATAAGGAAAAACTTTTTCAGTCAGAGAGTTGTAAATCTGTGGAATTCTCTGCCTCAGAAAGCGAATGGAGGCCAATTCTCTGGATGCTTTCAAGAGACAGCTAGATAGAGCTCTTAATGATAGCGGAGTCAGGAGGTATGGGGAGAGGGCAGGAACGGGGTACTGATTGAGAATGATCAGCCATGATCACATTGGCGGTGCTGGTTCGAAGGGCCGAATGGCCTGCTCCTGCACCTATTGTCTATTGTCTAACTGTTTCTTAAATGTTGGCATAGTCCCAGCCTCAACTACCTCCTCTGGCAGCTCGTTCCTATCTATGTTCTCCAGAGATGCTGCCTGACCCGCTGAGTTACTCCAGCACTCTGTGAAACGTCACCTATCCATGTTCCCCAGAGATGCTGCCTGACCCGCTGAGTTACTCCAGCACTCTGTCTCAGAGACATTGGGACTCAAAATGACTCATTGAACTGACTTTCATATGAAGAAAGACTGGATAGACTCGGCTTGTACTCGCTGGAATTTAGAAGAATGAGGGGGGATTTTATAGAAACTTACAAAATTCTTAAGGGGTTGGACAGGCTAGATGCAAGAAGATTGTTCCCGATGTTGGGGAAGTCCAGAAAAAGGAGTCACAGTTTAAGGATAAGGGGGAAGTCTTTTAGGACCGAGATGAGAAAGTTTTTTTTTCACACAGAGAGTGGTGAATCTGTGGAATTCTCTGCCACAGAAGGTAGTTGAGGCCAGTTCATTGGCTATATTTAAGAGGAGTTAGATGTGGCCCTTGTGGCTAAAGGGATCAGGGGGTATGGAGAGAAGGCAGGTACGGGATACTGAGTTGGATGATCAGCCATGATCATATTGAATGGCGGTGGGTGCAGGCTCGAAGGGTCGAATGGCCTACTCCTGCACCTATTTTCTATGTGTCTATGTGTCTATGTGTCTATGCTGCCTGACCCGCTGAGTTACTCCAGCACTCTGTGAAACGTCACCTATCCATGTTCTCCAGAGATGCTGCCTGACCCGCTGAGTTACTCCAGCACTCTGTCTCGGAGACATTGGGACCCAAACTGTCTCATTGAGACATTGGAGCCTGGGGCTGAGTTGTTATTCCGAACATGGTATTCAATGCAGACTCTGCTGGTTGACTTTGCAGTCAGAGTGTACTGGACTGGATGCACCGTTCAATTGGATGAGTGGGGTCGGGGGAGGAGCTGGGGAGCTTGGGAGCAAGTCATGCAGAGCGAAGGTGTTAAAGGGCAGACTGAGGGGCAGTGTTGGGCTCTTATTTTAACTGTGTCTCTGACAGAGGAGGTTTCCCAATCACGCTCGCCCGCAGAGAGAGAGAGAGAGAGAGAGAGAGAGAGAGAGAGAGAGAGAGCCAGCCAGCGTCTGCAAAAACTTTTCTTCGCCCCTCTCCGTCAGCACCATGGACAGTCCTTTCTTCGAAAACTTAGACGCCGTCGGATTTCTGCGGATTTGGCAACGCTTTGACGCTGATGGTAACCGATTTTTTGTTTACATTTTTATTTAATGCAAAAACAAAAATCACAAAGAAATGCCCGTTCAGAACGGTGTGATTTAATGCAGGAGTGATTTGTGTGTGTGTGTGTGTGTGTGCGTGTGTGTTTGTGCGTGTGTGTGCGTGTTTGTGTGTGTTTGTGCGTGTGTGTTTGTGCGTGTGTGTTTGTGTGTGTGTGTGTGTTTGTGTGTGTGTACATGTGTGTGTGTACATGTGTGTGTGTTTGTGTCTGTGTGTGTGTCTCTGTGTGTGTGTGTGTTTGTGTCTGTGTGTGTCTCTGTGTGTTTCTGTTTGTGTGTTTGTGTTTGTGTGTGTCTTTGTGTGTGTGTGTGTGCGTGTGCGTGTGTGTGCGCGTGTTTGTGTGTGTGTGTGTGTGTTTGTGTGTGTGTGTGTGTCTGTGTTTGTGTGAAAACTCTGGAAAGTAATTTAAATTGTCTTTATTTCAATGCAAATTTAATTTTCAAGGTTGTGCACGCATGCTTTCAATTGAGATTGGGTTCCTCGATGGTTCGGAAAGGACTAATAGTAGCCTGGCAAGGATCTGTTGTGAGTCTGAAGAAGGGCCACCTACCTATTCATGTGCTCCAGAGAGAGGCACCACAAAATGCTGGAGTAACTCAGCGGGTCGGTCAGCATCTCTGGAGAGAAGGAATGGGTGACGTTCAGGGTTTTCTGCAGACTGAGAGACAGGGGGGAGAGGGAGAGAGGCAGAGAGACTAGAGGTTTAAAAATGTCCAGAACAGTTCAGACCGCCTTCAGAGATGCTGCCTGACCCGCTGAGTTACTCCAGCACTTTGTGTCCTCTTTTATATTAAACCAGCCAGTAGTTTCTTGTATCAGAAAATAACTGCAGATGCTGTACAAAATCGATTTATTCACAAATGCTGGAGTAACTCAGCGGGTCAGGCAGCATCTCGGGAGAGAAGAAATGGGTGACGTTTCAGGTCGAGACCCTTCTTCAGACAAGTTCCTTGTATCTACGTTTAGAACAAAAACGGGTGGGCTGTTAAATCGGTGAGCACGCTGTTCCTTTCTATCGCCCAATTCTACCATGCTTTATTAAGATGCATCATTTCAGTGTGAATGAGTAGGAAGATAGACACAAAATGCCGGAGTAACTTGGGCAGCTTACAACCCAGCCCTATAGATATTGATTTCTCTAACTTCAAGCAACCCTTGCTCTCTCTCTCCCTCTCCCCCTCTCCCCCTCTCCCCTCTCCCCCTCTCCCCCTCTCCCCCCTCTCCCCTCTCCCCCTCTCCCCCTCTCCCCCTCTCCCCCTCTCCCCCTCTCCCCCTCTCCCCTCTCCCCCTCTCCCCCTCTCCCCCTCTCCCCCTCTCCCCCTCTCCCCCTCTCCCCCTCTCCCCCTCTCCCCCTCTCCCCCTCTCCCCCTCTCCCCTCTCCCCCTCTCCCCCTCTCCCCCTCTCCCCCTCTCCCCCTCTCCCCCTCTCCCCCTCTCCCCCTCTCCCCTCTCCCCCTCTCCCCCTCTCCCCCTCTCCCCCCTCTCCCCCCTCTCCCCCTCATCTCTCCCTTCCTCCCTCTCTCTCTCCCCCCCACCCCATCCTAGTTCCCCGACTAATTCCACTGTCCTGATTAAATATTTCCCTTTGTATGCCTTCGTTGTCAGCTTCCCCTCAGCTAATAATGAAATATTCAATATTTCCTTATCAGCATCCGCTTTGATCTGTCGTTTTCACACCTTACCCTTCCGTGTCTCTAGGCTTCCTCTCCCCTGACTCTCGGTCTGAAGAAGGGTCTCGACCCGAATCGTCACCCATTCCTTCTCTCCAGAGATGCTGCCTGACCCGCTGAGTTACTCCAGCATTATGTTATCTCAAGATATTGTATCTATCTTCACCACGTTGCGATTATGTGGGGGGTTTTTTCCAGCTGTTTTTGGATAGATTCAACCAAATTAAATTGTGATTATAACAGAGAAATCCCTGTTGTTCCTACCAGTCTCTCAGTCGCCCTGCACTTCAAAACTCCCTTGCTAGCTGGAGTAACTCAACAGAGACAGGCAGCATCTCTGGAGAGAAGTATAGGGGCCGGGTTTCGGGTCGAGCCCCTTCTTTCAGGGTGAGAGGGAACCTGTAGGTCTTTGGAGTGTGGGACAATAGACAATAGGTGCATGAGGAGGTCATTCGGCCTTCGAGCCAGCACCGCCATTCAATGTGATCATGGCTGATCATTCTCAATCAGTACCCCCGTTCCTGCCTTCTCCCCATACCCCCTGAACGTGCAAACTCCGTACAGACAGCACCCGTAGTCGGGATGGAACCCGGGTCTCCAGCGCTGCATTCGCTGAGAGGCAGCAACTCTACCGCTGCGCCACCGTGCCGCCCACTTCTTCGAAGTACTGTCCATATCTCTCATTCCGCTTTCCCCTGACCGTTGGTCTGCAGAAGGGTCTCGACCCCAAAAACGTCCCCTGTTCCTTCTCTCCAGAGATGCCTCCCGCCCCGCTGAGTTACTCCAGCCTCTTTGGTTTTAAACCGGCATCTGCAGTTCCTTCCTACAATTCCTTGTCAACAGTCCCTTGATATGTACATCCAAGCTAAACACTTCCCACCTCAACTACCTCAGAGCCTACTGCAATAGAAACAGATTCGCCCCAACCCTTAGGTAGTATCACCTCCAGTGCACAAGTCATAGGAGTAGAATTAGGCCATTCGGCCCATCGAGTCCACTCCGCCATTCAATCACGGCTGATCTCAGCCTCCTAAACCCCATTTTCCTGCCTTCTCCCCGTAACCCTTGACACCCGTTCTAATCAAGAATCTGTCTATCTCTGCCTTAAAAATATCCACTGACTTGGCCTCCACAGCCCTCTGTGGCAATGGGTTCCACAGATTCACCACCCTCTGACTAAAGAAGTTCCTCCTCACCCCCTTTCTAAAAAGAGCGCCCTTTAATTGTGAGGCTGTGACCTCTGGTCCCAGACTCACCCAACATCTAAGAAACATGTAGTCAGGTACATGGATCAATAGACAATAGACAATAGGTGCAGGAGGAGGCCATTCGGCCCTTCGAGCCAGCACCTCCATTCAATGTGATCATGGGCTGATCATTCTCAATCAGTACCCCCGTTCCTGCCTTCTCCCCATACCCCCTGACTCCGCTATCCTTAAGAGCCCTACCTAGCTCTCTCTTGAATGCATTCAGAGAATTGGCCTCCACTGCCTTCTGAGGCACAGAATTCCACAGAATTCAGACAGGTTTAGAGGGATATGGGCCAGACGCAGGCAGGTGGGACTAGTGTAGATGGGACATGTTGGTCGGTATGGGCAAGTTGGGCCGAAGGGCCTGTTTCCACGCTGTATCACTCTATGGCTGCTAGCATTTATTCCAAGAGGACTAGAATACAAAAACAGGGATGTAATGCTGAGGCTCTACAAGGCACTGGTCAGGCCACATTTGGAGAACTGTGAGCAATTTTGGGCCCCGTACCTGAGGAAGGATGTGCTGGCTCTGGAGAGGGTCCAGAGGAGGTTTACGAGAACGATCCCAGGAATGAGTGGGTTAACATATGATGAGCGTTTGTCGGCACTGGGCCTGTACTCGCTGGAGTTTAGGGGGATGAGGGGGGACCTCATTGAAACTTACAGAATTGTGAAAGGCCTGGATAGAGTGGATGTGGAGAGGATGTTTCCACTGGTGGGAGAGTCACAGCCTCAGAATTGAGGGAAGTTCCTTTAGGAAGGAGATGAGGAGGAATTTCTTTAGTCAGAGGGTGGTGAATCTGTGGAATTCACTGCCGAGGCCAAGTCAATGGATATTTTTAAGGCAGAGATAGAGAGAGATACATAGATCGATGGGCAGATGTTGTCAGAAACATAGAAACATAGAAAATAGGTGCAGGAGGAGGCCATTCGGCCCTTCGAGCCAGCACCGCCATTCATTGTGATCATGGCTGATCGTCCACAATCAATAACCCGTGCCTGCCTTCTCCCCATATCCCTTGATTCCACTAGCCCCCAGAGCTCTATCTAACTCTCTCTTAAATCCATCCAGTGATTTGGCCTCCACTGACCTCTGTGGCGGAGAATCCCACAAATTCACAACTCTCTGGGTGAAAAAGCTCCTTGCTCACCTCAGTTTTAAATGGCCTCCTCTTTATTCTAAGACTGTGGCCCCTGGTTCTGGAACTGCTGATGCTGGTTTAAACTGATAGACAGCTAAAATAGATAGATTCTTGATTAGTAAGAGTCCTCCAGGGGAAGACAGGAGGATGGGGCTAGGAAGGTGAGATAGATTGGCCATGGTGGAAGGGCGGGGAAGACTGGATGGGCCGAATGGCCTGATTCTGCTCCTCTCACTTATGATCTTATCATTGTAATTTCCCGACCTCTTCCCTGCGTGTCTCGTCTCTGTAACATAATGGAAGCTGGTCTTTTGACAGCCCACATATCATGGTGCCAGATGGCTTGGTGGTGTTGTGAAGTGTTTAAACAGTGTAGAGCCAGGTGGGACATGTTAACAAATAAACCCGGTCAATGCGTCGAATGAATGATTCGTTCCCATATGCAGGCTGTAATGTACAAGGAGAGCTAATGACCCAAAGCAAACAGACAGCTACTCCAACCCACAGACTGTAACCTGAGCGATCGTTTTGTAAAATGCTGAAACATTGCAGACGAGTCCCTACCCTGGCCACTCCCTCTTCTCCCCCCTCCCCCCGAGGGAGTACAGAGAAGGTTCACCAGATTGATCCCTGGGATGGCAGGGCTTTCATATGAAGAAAGACTGGATGGACTGGGCTTGTACTCGCTGGAATTTAGAAGATTGAGGGGGGACCTTATTGAAACATATAAAATTCTTAAGGGGTTGGAGAGGCTAGATGCGGGAAGATTGTTCCCGATGTTGGGGAAGTCCAGAACCAGGGGTCGCAGCTTAAGGATAAGGGGGAAGTCTTTTAGGACCGAGATGAGAAAACATTTCTTCACACAGAGAGTGGTGAGTCTGTGGAATTCTCTGCCACAGAAGGTAGTTGAAGCCAGTTCATTGGCTATATTTAAGAGGGAGTTAGATGTGGCCCTTGTGGCTAAAGGGATCAGGGGGTATGGAGAGAAGGCAGGTACGGGATACTGAGTTGGATGATCAGCCATGATCATATTGAATGGCGGTGCAGGCTCGAAGGGCCGAATGGCCTACTCCTGCACCTATTTTCTATGTTTCTATCCTACCACAACCAGAGAGCAGTGCTGAACTACTATCATTAGTAGTGGATAGAGCTCTGAAGGATAGCGGAGTCGGGGGGTATGGGGAGAAGGCAGGAACGGGGTACAGATTGAGAATGATCAGCCATGATCACATTGAATGGCGGTGCTGGCTCGAAGGGCTGAATGGCCTCCTCCTGCACCTATTGTCTATTGTCTATCTACCTCGTTGGTGACACTCGGACTATGCTTGATCGCACTTTGCTGGCTTTATCTTGCACTAAAAATGCTATTTATTCCCTTATCGTGTATCTACACTGTAATGGCTCGATTGTAATCATGGATTGTCTTTCGGCTGTGTAAGAAGGAACAGCAGCTGCTGGTTTAAACCGAAGATAGACACAAAAAGCCGGAGTAACTCAGCGGGACAGGCAGCATCTCCGGAGAGAAGGAGTGGATGACGTTTCGGGACGAGACCCTTCTTGAGACGAGGTGTCTCGACCTGAAACGTCACCCATTGTCTTTCCGCTGACTGCACGCAATAAAAGCTTTTCACTGTACATGTGACAATAAACTAAACTGACCTGAACAATGATAAAACAAATATTTTATTTTTCTTGGTTTTATAGACAATAAACAATAGGTGCAGGAGGAGGCCATTCGGCCCTTCAAGCCAGCACCGCCATTCAATGTGATCATGGCTGATCATTCTCAATCAGTACCCCGTTCCTGCCTTCTCCCCGTACCCCCTGACTCCGCTATCCTTAAGAGCTCTATCTAGCTCTCTCTTGAATGCATTCAGAGAATTGGCCTCCACTGCCTTCTGAGGCAGAGAATTCCATAGATTCACAACTCTCTGACTGAAAAAGTTTTTCCTCATCTCCGTTCTAAATGGCCTACCCCTTATGCTTAAATTGTGGCCCCTTGTTCTGGACTCCCCCAACATTGGGAACATGTTTCGTGCCTCTAGTTTTCTTATTGCCACGTGTGCCGAGAAAAAGTCAAAAAAGATTTTGTTTGCGTACTAGTTTAATTTAGTTTAGCTGGAAAGTGTTCAGAGAAGATTTACGAGGATGTTGCCAGCACTCGAGGGCCTGAGCTACAGGGAGAGGTTGAGCAGGCTGGGACTCTATTCCTTGGAGCGCAGGAGGATGAGGGGTGATCTTATAGTGGTGGCTAAAATCATGAGAGGAATAGATCGGGTAGACGCACAGTGTAAGAAAATAACTATAGATGCTGGTACAAATCGAAGGTATTTATTCACAAAATGCTGGAGTAACTCAGCAGGTCAGGCAGCATCTCGGGAGAGAAGGAATGGGTGACGTTTCGGGTCGAGACCCTTCTTCAGACTGATGTCAGAGGGGCGGGACAAAGGAAGGATATAGGTGGAGACAGGAAGATAGAGGGAGAACTGGGAAGGGGGAGGGGAAGAGAGGGACAGATGAACTATCTAAAGTTGGTGAAGTCAATGTACATACCGCTGGGCTGCAAGCTGCCCAGGCGAAATATGAGGTGCTGCTCCTCCAATTTCCGGTGGGCCTCACTATGGCACTGGAGGAGGCCCATGACAGAAAGGTCAGACTGGGAATGGGAGGGCAGACCCACAGAGTCTCTTGCCCAGAGTAGGGGAATCGAGAACCAGAGGACATACGTCTAAGGTGAAGGGGGGAATGATTCAATAGGAACCTGAGGGGTAACTTTTTCACACAAAGTGTGGTGGGTGTATGGAACGAGCTGCCAGAGGAGGTAGTTGAGGCAGGGACTATCGTAATGTTTAAGAAACATTTAGACTGGATATTTTTAAAGCAGAGATAGATAGATTCTTGATTAGTACGGGGCAATGGGGAGAAGGCACGGAAATGGGGTTAGGAGGCAAATCAGCCATGATTGAATGATGGAGTAGACTTGATGGGCCGAATGGCCTAATTCTGCTCCCATTACTCATGACCTTACAACAGGCACATGGATAGGACAGATTTAGAGGGATGTGGGCCAAACGCAGGAAGGTGGGACTAGCGTCACTGGGGCATGTTGGTAGGTGCGGGCAGAAGGGCCTGTTTCCACAAGGTATAGAGTCGCAAAGTGTGGGAACGGGCCCTTCGGCCCAACCTGCCCACACTGGCCAACATGTCCCAGCCCCACTGGTCCCACCTGCCCGAGCTTGGCCCGTATCCCTCCAAACCTGTCCTGTCCATGTGCCTGTCTAACTGCTTCTTAAACGTTGCGATAGTCCCTGACTACCTCAACTCCCTCCTTCGGCAGCTGGCTCCGTACACCCGCCACCCTCTAGATTTCCACCGTCAGTCTGAAGAAGACTGCTCAATGACTTCTCAACCCGAAACGTCACCCGTTCCTTCTCTCCGGAGATTCTGCCTGACCTGCTGAGTTACTCCACGAAATGCTGGAGTAACTCAGCAGGTCAGGCAGCATCTCAGGAGAGAAGGAATGGGTGACGTTTCGGGTCGAGACCCTTCTTCAGACTGATGTCAGGGGGGCGAGACAAAGGAAGGATATAGGTGGAGACAGGAAGATAGAGGGAGAACTGGGAAGGGGGAGGGGAAGAGAGGGACAGAGGAACAATCTAAAGTTGGAGAAGTCAATGTTCATAGACGTACAGGTATGTAGGTTAATTGGCTGGGTAAATGTAAAAATTGTCCCTAGTGGGTGTAGGATAGTGTTAATGTACGGGGATCGCTGGGCGGCACGGACTTGGAGGGACGAAAAGGCCTGTTTCCGGCTGTATATATATGATATGATACCGCTAGGCTGCAAGCTGCCCAGGCGAAATATGAGGTGCTGTTCCTCCAATTTGCGGTGGGACTCACTGTGGCACTGGAGGAGGCCCATGACAGAAAGGTCAGACTGGGAGTGGGAGGGGGAGTTGAGGTGCTCAGCCACCGGGAGATCAGGTTGGTTAAGGCGGACTGAGCGAAGGTGTTGAGCGAAACGAAACTGAGTTACTCCGGCATTTTGTGATACCCTCGGGATTTAACGTCATTTTAAAGTGTATTCAGTGATGTTGAAGGATTCTTTTCATCTCCACGGCATGGATACTGGCATCACGGCAGCTATTGTTTGACGGAGGGCTGATTAGTTTCCATTCAGTGCACTGAATGCACCATTCAAGGCTTCCCTGCATTATAGTGTGGCATGCTGCACCATCATTGAGCAGTCACTCCTCCTGACCTTCTCCGTGTCCTTGTGCTCACTATTGTGCAACCACGCAGAATTACAACACTACTCAAGAGGGGCTTTCAGACAAAGTAGTTTGGGTTGAGTTTATTGTCACAGAGAAAAGCTTTTTGCAGCGTGCTAATTTGAGGAAGGACATTCTTGCTATTGAGGGCGTGCAGCGTAGGTTCACTAGGTTAATTCCCGGAATGGCTGGACTGTCATATGTTGAAAGACTGGAGCGACCAGGCTTGTATACACTGGAATTTAGCAGGATGAGAGGGGATCTTATCGAAACATATAAGATTTTTAAGGGGTTGGACACGTTAGAGGCAGGAAACATGTTCCCAATGTTGGGGGAGTCCAGAACCAGAGGCCACAGTTTAAGAATAAGGGGTAGGCCATTTAGAACGGAGATGAGGAAAAACTTTTTCACTCAGAGAGTTGTGAATCTGTGGAATTCTCTGCCTCAGAAGGCAGTGGAGGCCAATTCTCTGGATGCTTTCAAGAGAGAGGTAGATAGAGCTCTTAAGGATAGCGGAGTCAGGGGGTATGGGGAGAAGGCAGGAACGGGGTACTGATTGTGAATGATCAGCCATGATCACATTGAAGGGCCGAATGGCCTACTCCGGCACCTATTGTCTATTGAACGCTGCACAACACTAACC